>NW_003852587.1:1082802-1112649 GCF_000181295.1 Otolemur garnettii
AAAAAAAAAAAAAAGTTAAAGTTTGATCTAGTAGTAGCATTATACCTCTCCAAGAGAAGTCAAAGCTTTGTCCTAACCCTTGGAGAACATCTGTATACTTATCGGGGTCATCAGCAAATTTTCCTAAATCAACCTTAATTTGCTTTAAATCTATCAGAGAAAATGGAGTGAATACTCCACGCACTTTCCCTTTCACCGTCCGCACTCTCAACCAAGGGACACAAAGAAGAATATGGTTGCCTTCTGGGGGTCCCAGTAGGGCCAGAAAAAAACTCTTGGGACAGCCTCCCTTCTGGGGTTTCCTGAGCACACGGAGGAAGGTGTGGAAAAAGTAGATGGTGGGTTTGAACTAAGTGGTGACCAAAGTCACTATGGCCAGGAGAGCTGAATCTATCTGACAGGTCTTAACAGTTGTCCCTGAGGGTACCTTGTTATACATCAACAGAAATCTGTTGTAATGCAAATATTGCCTTACTGTTTTCTTCTAAAATTTCTAAAGTTTTACATTTTGCTTTAAATTCTTTATTCACCCTAGAATACATTTTCACATATTATGAGGGTTAGGAATCTGAGGTTGTTTTATTATACTATTTGTTGAATAATCCATACTTTCCTCCAATGATGTGAAAGATGACATCTGTCATAGGCAAGTGGAACAGAATAAAGTGCCCTTTATTATGGTATTATAGAAATACCATATTCATCTATCCACATGCTAGTATCACACAGTATTAACTACTGTAATTTAATAGTAGTTATAATATTTGATATGGCAAATAACACTGTTCTTATACCCAGTTATTCTTCATAGAGTTTATTGACTGTTGTCATGTGAAATCTGGGATTATTTTGTCATATTCTATGTGAAGTCCTGTTTGTATTTACATCAAAATTGCATTGAAACTATTCTCCATAGATGTCATGTACATATTAGCTAGGTTTATTTCTAGGTACCTACTGAATATTGTTGCTTGAAAATATTCTTTCAATTGCATTTTAAAATTAGTTATTAATGACGGGTAGGAATGCTGTTGATTTTTCCATGTTAATGATATACCAAGCAAGCTTGCCAAAATCTTATTGATTCTAACAATTTTATTCAGGATTCTTTTTTATTTTCTGTAAACAGTAATGGAAATTAGAATAGACATGCTAAAGTATAAAATGGTATAAGTTTGTACTTTCATTTGCATTTCTTTGGTTATTAATTAGGATGAACATGTCTTTATTTGTTGGCTATTCACATTTCTTATTCATGCCTTCATGCCTCCTTTTTCAAGAATTCCTATTGCTATTTCCTATTCTGGCCATTCAAGGCATCCTATTCCAATTCTTATTCTGACCTGAATAGGATTCATCATAGAGTTCTCTTATTTTTTTAATCTGTGCTGTATTAATAATAGTGTATTATTTGACATACTTAATATTGCTTTTATGTACATTCTCTCTTTGATCAGTTTATTTTTAGTTATTTTTATTTTATTATTTATTTATCATATATTTCTTTGAGACAGAGCCTCAAGCTGTGCCTGGGTAGAGTGCTGTAGCATCACAGCTCACAGCAACCTCCAACTCCTGGGCTCAAGGGAGTCTCCTGCCTCCGCCTCCCAAGTAGCTGGGACCACAGCTATTTTTTGGTTGCAGCCATCATTGCTGTTTGGCAGGCCTGGGCTGGATTTGAACCTGCCAGCTCTGGTGTATGTGGCTGGCGCCTTAGCTGCTTGAGCTACAGGTGCCAAATCTGATCTTTTTTTTTTATAATTTACCTTTTATCAGTTTTTTGAAATAACTTTCTTTAGATTATGTTGACCTGCTCTATCCTCCTGTATTGTATGTCAGTAGATTTTGCTCTCATACTTACCATTTTTCCGTCTTATGCTTTCCTTAGGTTTAATTCTGTTTTTTTTCTCCTCCCTTTTCCATTGAATGCTTAACTTTAGTTTAAATCCACTTAATATTTTAAAGAGTGAATTTAAATTACTGATTTTCTCTACCAAATTTTGACACATCCTTCTTTTGTTGTAGTTCACTTTTAAAAGTTTTTGAAATTTCCCTTATTTCTCTTTAACTGGAAATCTTTAGTCCTTGATTTTTAAAAATTCTATGAACTAAGAAACATGCTGCAATTCTGTTTTATTTTTTAACCCAGAAAAAAAAGTCATTTTGTTATATATGACCCACAGGTGCAGCTAGTAGTATATAATTTGAAATGAAGTGAATTAGTTTGTTTTTATTGGTAATTCTCAGTGACCACAGGCAGAGTATTTCTCTTTTTTTCAGTCTTCCTACTGGCTTAACCGGGACAATAATAACATATAACCTTTGTCTCTAGCAATAATCTCAGATAATCAAATCCTTCTAGCAACCAGAGTGATTGTCAGTGTACAGAAGCAATAATATACTGCTTTATAACTTCAGAAAGAAAATATCTCTGTAAACATCCAGAAAGGAAAACTCTTTTAAGCTCTGGTGGGAGCTGGGCCTAACTTTTGAAGAAAATAATCCTGGAAGGACTCTAGATAGAGCCTACTCAACGTTTTAGTATGAACTTTGAAGCCATGCAAGGGGACAAAAAACTACTTTTGATGTTTAAGATCTTTCTTTTGTGTTTCTGAATTTGATTGTATTGCAGTAAAAAAATGTGATATGTAAGTTACTGAAACATACTTTTTGACATCACTTTTGTGACTTTGTGACATAGTGTCTGCTGGATTCATTCTCTTTCTCTCTCTCCAAAGGTACTGTATGCCTAGTATATGGAGCATATAGTCTGTTGGATTCATCTCTCTCTCTCAATATATACTTAAAATATAAAGTTGAAATATATATTTCAACTATGTTGTTAAAGTCTCAAACCTTCTATGTACTTATCTGCTCAGTCCATCAACTTATGATAGAATTATGTTTAATTCTAGTGGGTTTATCATTTTTTCTTTATAACAGGATTTGCTTTATGGGTTTTGAGGCGTATTCTTTGATGTATTTAAATTTATAATTCATGATACTGATGGTTACATTTTCTGCACTGATTCTTTTCTTTGTTTTAATGCAACTTTCCTATTTGTTCTTTTTTTTTTTTTTTTGAGACAGAGTCTCACTTTGTTCATTTTGTTACCCTCAGTAGAGTGCCTTGGTGTCTTAGCTCACAGCGACCTCAAACTCTTGGTTTCAAGCTATTCTCTTGGCTCAGCCTCCAGAGTAGCTGAGACTAGGGGTGCCCACCACAGCGCCGGGGGTGGGAGGGTGGGGGTGGCTGGAGGGGGTCTTGCTCTTGCTCAGGTTGGTTTCCAACCCATGAGCTCAGGCAATCCACCCCCCTCAGCCTCTCAGAGTGCTAGGAGGCATGTGCCACCGTGCCTGGCTTATGTTCTTAATAATGCTTTTTGTTTAACCTTAGTGTGATTATGCCAGTTCTCTTTTGCTTACTATTTTCCTAGTAGCTATACATATCTTTTTATTTTTTAAATTTCTCTATGGATTCTTTTAGATGGTTCTCATAAAATGAAGTATATAGATAGCATTTGTTTTTTAATAGTCAATTTGTATTTTTTGTATAAAGTGAAGTTAATACATGAATTCATGAATTTTCTATTTCTTTTTGTTTTCTACTTATTTTGGCACTAGTTTATTGTATTTCTTTTTTTACTAGTTATCATTAATATTTGATAAATGCACTTAATTATATCATTTTTATACTACCTGAAATTATTTACTAATTTCAATCTTTTCCCAAACATAATAAAGACCTCATCATGCTTTTACTGTACATAAAATAATACCCAACTTATTGTTGTCTAGAGAATTTGTTTCACTATTTTTTTCCTTTTGCAGTTTTTGGCCAGGGACCGAGTTTGAACCCACTACCTCCATATATGGGGCTGACGCCCTACTCCTTTGAGCCACAGGCACCACCTTGTTTCATTATTTTTAGCAGAAGTATCTTTATAAAAATAATGATTTATTCTTTTATTTATGCTTTATTGTTATTTCTTTTAACCTACCCTTTCCTCTAGTATTTACTTTTTTCTCTCCCCCAAATCCCTTAATATTTCTTTTAATAAGGATCTGTGGATGGTAAACTTTTTTAATATTTGTATATCTAAAACTTTTATTATTCCCTCCATCCATTATCAGGGCAATAGCTGATAACTATTGAGTATAAAATTCTAGGTTGATAGGTATTTTTTTCTCACCATCATGAAGACATGGTCATCCATCGACTTGTGAGATTTATCGCTGATATGAATTACACTTGCCTTATTCTTTAATAGGCAATCTTTCCTTTTGTGATAGCTGTCTCATAATATTTTTCCTCAGCTCTTCTTCTGTACTTGGGTTTGGATTTATATTTATTTATTCAACATGTTTCTTAGAAAAGTCCTTTGATTTGAAGATTCTTCTCTTTCTTCAACTTAAATATCCAGGTAATTCTCTCCTCCCTATACATTTCATTATAGCTACTCAGATATCCCACTGCTCTCCAATCGGCAGATATTTTCTAGTAGGTCTTGGAGCTTAATATTGTTTCATTCTTCTTTTTATGTATAATCTCATATTCTTCTTCAAATGTAATTTATTACTTCATATATTGCTTTGGATATCCAGAATATCCTTATTTTATGTTATTAGTCAGTCTATTCTAGTATATTCATTTGAAATGGATTAAGCTCATGTTCTTATTTATAAAAAAAATGTGATGGCCTTCTTACTTACCATGAAGTTTTTGTACATTATGTAATTTTAGTTTGCAGACATATTTTAAAGCACTTTGTTACTATCTCTTTTTCTATCTGTTCACTCCTCCCTGTCATCTGGGCTCCAGACTCCTGGTGGAAAGTCTGCTAAGGGCTATTGCCCTGATAATGTTGATGATGTGGCAAATACAGTCTCTATACTAGCTATCAGCTTGACCTAGTTCTTGACTTCCATGCTAAATTTGCCTCCTCTTCTTTTGCTAACCTGAAGTTGTTAAATCTGGCAGAGGGTAAACAGGTGGCAAGAAAGTGGCTAAGGGTACAAAGCAAAGTGGGGACCGAACTGTAGCTAGGAACCCCATTGCCATTGGGAACTGTTCCCTGATGGGAATATAAACAGTGAAGAGTTCCTAGTGACCTTTATCTGGCCTAGAGCTCATTACCATTTAATTAACATAGCATGGGTGGAGGAGTCTGGGGAAGATGCATGCATAAAAAGGAAAACTGTTATACAACCAACCTGTTATGTAACCTGTAAGGTAATCTGTCATATAACCCCAATCTGTCAATCACCCCAAAGGCAGGAAACAGCATCCAATCCTGCCAGGAGAAAGGCGGAACAAAGTAGCCAGTATATAAGAGTGTGCTCAGACTTCAGGGGCTTTCTCCCCTAATGAAAACTGATCTGGTCCTCTCTCTCTGGAACCTATTTTCACTTTGTGTCATTCTGTGTAGCTTTCTTCTTCACTCTCTCTTCGTATAGTTTCTTTCTTTTACCTGTAATAAACTGTTTGCGTGGGATCGCTCCGTACCCCTGATTACTCTGTCATGGGCTTGATTGGTGCCAGTACTCATTCTTGACACTGAGAACCAGGAGACCAGGGGACATCCAGAAAGACCTAGCAAAGCTCATTAACTTCAGGCATAGCTGTGTTTTTCATCCTCTTTCTTGGATGTGAGGAGGTATATCTCAGCCCTTTGCATCAATTGATGAGCCTGGCTCTGTTTCCTTACTTGAGGGAAATGTTTTTAGTCCTCTTCCTTACAGAAGGTAAACTGTCAACCATCATAGCCTATTTCCAAGTACAGTAAGCCTACCAGGTCCATGACCTCAGTACTATTCAGTATTGTGTATTTATATTCAATTTCTGATCTACAGAGATAGCCAAGTCTGGTTATAGCTATTTTTAGTTGTTATGGTTTGTCAATCGTGCAATATCTTGGAGCAGATGGAGTGCCTTAGAATATGAGCTTGCTTCCACATCTTGTCCAGAAGTTTTCTGTTCATTCCTGAAACCTCAGCTTAGACAATACGCCTTGCAGAATGCCTCCCTAGTCAGCCCCTGTCCATCCCACCCCTTACCCAAGTTGATAATTGCCTCATTTTTGGTTTCTCTGTATGTGGTACATTATTATACTCAAAACACTGTAAGAGATACATAGTATTTGGTATTGGCTTGTACTTGTAACTTCCCTATCCCCCTCAGTTACAGAACCTGGATAGATTGAACAATCCTTAAATATCAGAATCCAGTTAATTTGTTGTGTTTACTACAGTCTGCTTTAAACATTTACTTACATCACTGTAGCAGAATATTTAGGGGCAGAAATCCTCTTAGATCCCTTTTATCTTGTTTACTTCCCCCCTTTTTGTTCTTGGTATGCTTTACCTTTGAAAATCCAACTCCTGGCAATCTTCTTTGGAGGCCTGCTTGGATGTCTGGGAGCTAAAAGTGCTCGTGTGACATGTTAGCCCATGGCTACCCTCAGCCAGTGACTAATGACCATAAAAAATAAAGACTCAGTTCACTTGCTTTTGGTGGCAACAACTCTGAGGAATAACTTAGACTATGGAGCTTTCTCACAGCATAAGGCTGAAACTACCCTGTGTAGGATTTTGTCTGAAATTGTGCCCTTGCTTGATTTCTTCCCCCTTCTCTGACCTGCTTCAGTGTTTTTTTTTTTTCCCCCTGGGGAAAGGTCCTTAATAAATTGCTTGAATATGAATGCTGATCTTATGATCACTTTTAAGGAGCTTGACCTAATATACCAACAATTGAGAAAGCCCAAGACCCAGAGGCAGAGAGAGGGAGAGCCTCTCTTTACTGATGCACCCAGGGTGTCTTCACCCCAGCACATCCACCCTTGTATATATTTGTGTTCTTTTCTTCCTTGCTCCCTGTCCAGCTCTCTTACCTTAGAATTGTGCTGCCTCTCTCTTGAGTGGTGAGTGTATTATTTTGTCCTTTATTCCCTTCCATTTAAGATCTCCTTTCTCTTCTCACTTTGCCTGAGGTTAATGATTCCTGATTCCCAGGACCATATGTCTAAATTATTTCACTTGTTCACATTAACTGGAAGCTTCATATACGTACACTAACAAAGATGTGATGCAATTTTAAGCAGAGAGGTAGAAGGAGCCACAATATTCTCTTTAATTTTCGGGGCTCTGGGTATCCATGAAGTACTGGGCATTTTAGGACTATGTATTGTAATATTTTTTGGTATATTTACCCATGTGCAGATTGTCTCACCATTTTGAAGGCACAGATTAACTTCTTTATTTTTATATCCTTACCTCTTAGAAAAGGTACCTAAAAGGGAGTGGTTTTCAAATCATCTGTGGATGAGATGGGGAATAGCAGCTGTTAAAATTGACTGTGCTGAGCTCTACCCCAGAAACACTGAAGTAGAATCTCTAGGGATATGGTCTAGAATTCTGCATTTTAAATAACATCACAAGGAAATTCCTACATGGTTTGCAAATTCCTGGCCTAAAATTTAGATCCTTCAAAAACCATTTGTTGAATTAAATAGACCTGCTTACTTAAATGACAAATATGGGAAAGGAAGCATTTTAAAAATTTTAGATTCCTGAAGATTTGGGTTTTTAAGTTATAAAAGAATTCTGGAAACATCCTATACTATTGACTAATGTAAATGGAAATTCAAATAGGTAATTTCTATAACATAAATAAACTTAAAATTATGGAAGGAGGTGCTAGGCAGTTATCAAGGCCGCATGTAACTAAATATTTGGGTCAGCAATCTTACTCAATACTCTGAACTTCAGATAACTAGTCCTTGGTTTTTCATCTTGATTTTTCTTGTGAAAAAGACACCTTTAGCTGCAGAAATTAGTTGGATTCTCATATCTGTTTGCATTAGAGAAATTTAGTCCTACCAAATCCGAGCCTGAGCTCACTAAAATTGATAAGCCATCTCTGACATTTTTACTGTAGGTTGTGGAGACAGCCTGTTTCCATGGAAACAGACGCCTGGCTTGCTGAAAACAGAGGAAAGAACTTTAGCATTAATTACTGTTTCAATTTGAATTCAATTGATTTCAGAGTAAATCTGGAGATAACTTGGCAGTATTATTGTGAGTGCTGTAGGCATGCCCCACACTGTATTAAAACAGCTTAACAAACATAACAAGATACTGTGAGATTTAAGAGAACTAGAGCTCAACTTTTGAAGTAAGGTACAAGAAAAGTGTATACCAAAGTCTCAAAAGTCGGTTTTGGAACTGTGTAGATAAAAGAGTAACTTGTATTTTTTGTTTGTTTGTTTGGTTTTGAGACAGAGTCTCACTCTGTCATCCTGGGTAGAGTGCCATGGTGTCACAGCTTACAGCAACCTCAAACTCTTGGGCTCAAGTAATCCTCTTGCCTCAGCCTCCCAAGTAGCTGGGACCACTGGCACCCACCACAATGCCCAGCTATTTTTAGAGACAGGATATCACTCTTGCTCAGGCTGGTCTCAAACTTGTATGCTCAATCAATCCACCCTCTTTGGCCTCCCAGAATACTGGGATTACAGGCGTGAGCCACCATACCTGGCCCACCTGGGACCCTCTTAACAGTACTGTCTTTTGGGTTACTGGAGGTATTTCCTTTGCTTAGAGAGGCAGAAATGCATGGAAGTTCACATACCATGTCTACACTTTCCAGCTGTGGGACTGTAAAAGCCCAGATCTTTTTTTCATGGGATGGGACAAACTTTGAGGCCCCATTAACACTCCAGAATTCACTGCAGGATCAGGGTGATTTCACATTTTGCCTGAAATCTTATACTTGCTTGGCTTTTATCCCTTCTTGTCATGTTTGGTATCCCACTTCCAAAATCATCCCTGGATGACTCTTGTTTTCTGATTTCTGTGGGGATGTATAGTCTCCTCCCACATTGAATAGGATTTACTTGTGTGACCAATGGGATATTGTGGAAATGATGGTGTGTGATTTCAAGTCTAAATAAAAGTCACTGCAGCTTCTACTTGCTTTCTCTTGGGTTGTCTTCTCTGAGGGAATCCATTTTTTGGGTGAGGCAGACACTCAAGTCCTGTGATGAGGTCCATTCATGTGAGGGAGCTATCCTGGAAGCAGATCTTCCATCCCCAGTCAATCCTTCAGATGGGTGCAGCTCTGACTGACATTGTGACTGCAGCCTTGTGAAAGACCCTGAGCCCCTGAGCTAGAACCACCCAGTTAAGCTGCTCCAGATTCCTGACCCACAGAAAATATGCAACATGATAAATATTTGTTATTATTTTAAGTCACTAAGTTCTGAAGTACTTTTGAATGTAACAATGGAAAATTGATATACATTTGCACCACTCCTTTCCTGGTTTCTCCTGGAACAGTATGGTTAATAGGTAACTTACACCTGAATCTCACCTCAGGCTCTGCTTTTGATAAACCTGACCTAAGACACATGGAGTCCAAGCCCAATTCTCTTACCCCTATTAGCTGCATGACCTTGAGCAAGTCACTAATCTCTCCGTTGTACTCCAGTAAAATGTGAATAAAAATTGTACTGACCTTTTGGAGCTATATAAAAATTAAAGGGGTCAATACTCATAAAGTTCATAGCATGGTGCAGGCATCCTCAAACTATGGCCTGCAGGCCACATGCAGCCTGCCTAGGACATTTATCTGGCCCGCCTAGGACATTTATCTGGCCTGCTGGGTGTTTTTACTGCTGCTGTCTGTCCTGCTTAGCAGCCGACTCATCCAGGGGCCTGCAGTCTGGCTCTCCAATGGTCTGAGGGACAGTGAACTGGCCCCCTGTTTAAAAAGTTTGAGGACCCCTGGCATAGTGCCTAGCACACTACTGGAGATCAATAAATGCTAGTAATTATTATGAGGATAGTGTAGGGTTATACTTGTTAGCTGTCAGATCTCACCAAGTGGAATTTTTCTCATAGCTTCTGTGGTCTCTGTCATGTATCTTGCTGGCTTTCAACCATAAGGAAGTAAGAACAGGAGACTGTGGATGCTTCAGCTCAATTTGGCAAAAACAAAAATGAACAAGAACAACAAAATTTCAAGGCACATGCACTCTTGTGGTAGGTCAATAGTGTCATTTTTATAAATGAAACCCAAACCATTGTATTATTGTGATAACATCTACCATTTTACCTTAAGTAAACAAACCTTGCTGCCTGATCCATCACTGCTCCCACCACAAAGGAGGTGTGAAGTTGAAGCAGCTATTTCAACAGCTAAGTGACAATGTTTTCCTGCTGAAAATGGAAAGCAGACACTACCCTCCTCCCATTGCTTTTCAAATCCAGGAAAAAGCATAAAAGGCAATGCTCCAATTAAGAATCTTTATAAAAGGAGATTCTTTTTTTCTAGGGAGCCTGGTTCAAAAAATTCGTGGACTATTAACATATGCATATGAATAGATATCAGGTGATTATAGTAGGCTGGAGAAAAAGATGATCATGTTCGGACAATGAGGATATAATGAAGCAAAATCAGCATTCTGCAAGCTGAATGGGGACTGAAAGACGAAGGGGATTCTGGACTTCAGACTCCAGTTAAGTAGAAAACAAGAAAGAATTCTGCCTTAATGAGGGGTCTAAGGGAAGAGCCCAGGTTGTAATCTGCTAGATGAAATTGCTGCCTGCGTAGGGACCCTGAGAAACTTTCTCAGTGCCATTCTTTCCTCTACTGTGGCTGAAAAAAACATCTTCAGCAACCCCGGTAGAATCTTGGAGAATGTTTCCTCCTGAATTTTTCTTTAACCTCTATATCTGGTTTGTAATTACCAGCTATGAAGACCTGTTGATTATTTCTTGTGGGACAAAATACTTGGGGGAGTTGAAGATGAGGGGTAGAAGTAGGAAGCTCTGGAGAGAAGGCCAAATACCACACTCAAGTGTTTGTGAGTCCATCACTGTTTCCTCCATTTCTATAACTCTCTGAGGGATACTACCTAAAACAGACACTGCTGGTTATGTTGCTTATTCTCGAGATTCCTGTGGAATTTGTTATTAAGTCAACCATGAAGCTGGCAGCTGATACCAAGACAGATATTCCTTTTGGCTCAGTAATATTTCTGTTTAATGCTTATGGACTGAGCCTGTCAATAGTCATAGGAATGGTGTACTGGGGTTTAAAAAGGGACCTTTGATTGAGAGCAAAAGTCACATAGACAACTTTCCAGAAGGTCCTTGGCTATCTCAATAATTATTCTTTAATGGTACAGGGAGAGGGGAATCTTAAGCAGCTTTGACTTCTTATCCATCGTGATGAATTGACCATCATCGTGTACATCGAAGCATTTGTTCAGCTCTTGCTTATACGATATACCTTTCTAGCAGTCTTCGCAAAGGGTTAACTGTGAATCCTCATACTCTGCTGTAGGAGGACAAATAGCTACAGTCTTTTAGTAGACAGTTTAGGAACACACAGCAAAATTCAAAATGCATGGTATCAGTCAGGGTCCTGGCAGGAAACAGATGGCACTTTTAACTGGGTAATTAGGAGTAGGCAATAAAGAGCTTAGGGAAGCAAACAAGGGGTAGTTGGCCAGAGCAGGAAGTCATTTGCATCCTGGGTTCGAGGGGGCAGAAGGAGAAAGAGGTTAATAGAACTGAGAGCTACATGGAAAGTGTGGCCCTCCAAGAGTGATGGCCTTTGACAAAAGGGTGAGACCAACTTACTATGCTGGCAGGGAGGGTTCTGGGAGAAACTAATACCCCAAACTCACTCTCCTCTTTTCTTCCTAAGTCTCATGTACACCTCATATTAACAAATCTCAAACAGCAACCAAAGGCAAGGGAGCCCACGCTTACGGTCCCTGTGGGTCAGTTTCCTTGGGCGAGGAGCAGGGTGCTAAAACATAAGAGTGGGCCTGCAGGGACAGACACAAAATATCTAGTACATGCGTGTACACTCTGACTCCACAATCCTATTTTTACAATCCTTTCTATAGACATATTCCTACAGGCTTTCAAAGATAATCAGTATAGCCCTTCTTCATAATAGTGAAAAGCTAGTAAAAAACTGAATTCCAGTAATAGAAGAAAGGTTAAATAAAAGCATATCCATGTGATAGAATACTGTGCAGCTACCAGGAATAATATGAAAGAATCTCTATGTGCTAATATGGAAACATGTCTAAGATGCAGAGTCATGTTAAAAGATAAAAAAACAGCGACCAAAGAAACAAAAAATACAAGCTTCAGGTCAGTACGTACAGTATGATCCTATGTTTGTTAGGGAAAATAAAAACAACAAAACCATAAGCATTGACACATGCATCTAAACATGCAAACCTGATTGGGGATGAGCAGGTAAAAAGGAACTTTTAGTATTTTTCCTAGATGCATTTTCATCATTTGAAATGTCTGTAAGAACACATTTCTTTTTTTCTCAGTTTTGGCCTAGGCTGGGCTCAAATCCACCATCCCCAGTATATGGGGCCAGCACCCTACTCCTTGAGCCACAGACACCAAGAACACATTGCTATATTATATTACAGTGTATTTAGATAAATCAATAAGAAAAGTGCAACTGAAAAACTTGGGTCACTGGTCAACTTCTGGTGGGTGGAAACAAATCCCCACTTTTATGCCTCTCTTTCCTTGTCTTTCTGCCTCTGCTCTGGTTTGTGGGCATTGAAGGTCTTTCATGCTCAGTCTTAGTGCTGCCACTTGCTTGGTAAACCTGGATAATTAGAATGCATTGCATATTTAATTCTTCCCCAGCCTATTGTGCATAAGATGTGCTCCCTGAGCTGTATGCCTTCACTTTAACCCTGCTGTGTTAGTTCCTAAACTCAATTATGTTATCCTAAGACTTAGGAGAGATAGATGAAATGCATACTGGCCCTTACCCATAGGCATTGCTGTAGCTCAGTGGTTCTCAACACTTCCTAATTCCATGGCCCTTTAATACAGTTCCTGTGGAACACAACCAACAGGTTGAAAACCATTGTGGCTGGAATCTCTGAACTTCTTATCCAAGCCTCACACTTTCTCTGCTGCACATTATCCTGTTGCTTCATCTCTTTCTTATTATTTCTGATTGCTCAAGTTCTCCCACTTGGCATCCACAATTTTGGAGTGCTCTAGTTTCCCCTTGTCAGTCACTTGTTGATTCATTCTGACATTTTTTTTTTTTTGATTGCACTTGTGCTAACCTGCCCCTCTGGCTAGATGGAGGAGCTACTTCTGTCTCTCACCTTAGCTGGTAGCCTTGCCTGGCATGGTCCCATTTCCTTTCTGCTCTCTGACTCTGACCCCAGGAGGTCAGGTCCAGAGAACCTCCTGTCTTTGTTTCCTCATGCACTAAGATTTCTTCAGGTCTGCAGTCTTGTTCTGGACCCAGCTTGCTTTGTTGGGACCTACTCATCTTGTTTGGCTCTTGCTAATGTTTTCTCTCCAAAGGGCTTTGTCTTGCTTCCTGCACATCCAAGTTCTTTCTGTCTTGGTCTAAATTAAGTAGACTACCTGGAACCACTTGCAGAAAACTCCTGGGTCTCATAGTCATTGAGTGGTTCTCAAAATATGGTCCCCAGACCAGCAGTATCACTATCTCCTGGAAACTTAGAAGAAACTCAAATCCTCATACTTACTCAGGCCTACTGGGTTAGAACTTCTGGAGCTGGAGCCCAGCAATCTGTTTTAACAAGCCCCAGAGGATTCTGATCCATGATGATGTGTGAGGAGCACTGGCCTAGATACTTTGGCTGTCCTACAATAGCTCTTAAATGTAAAATTCTTGGATTTATTGTATATAGGAATCACCTGAAAAACTTGTTTATAAATACAGATTCCAGAGTCTACCTATAGACAATCTGATTAAATGAAGTGTGATTCAGAAATCTTTATTTAAAAAAATTCTACCCAAAAATCTGGGGGATGTATTTTGAGAAACATTGTCTTAGCTCTTTGGATGGGCCCCAAGTTCTGACCAGTAATCCAGGACCTTCTCTTATAGCAGAGTTAGCCTCCTGTAGTCCAGTCTCTCTCCCCACCTTGATGACCTCCCCTATTTGTGAACTTCCTGTAGCTGAGGGCCTGTAATGCTTCATGGTAGGGTTCAATACAGGAATGGCAATGATCCAGAAAGGTAGAATGGCTATCCAATAAAAAAGATTATCAATTTGAATGGACAGGTACTTTCTGTCCATGACAGCAGGGAAAGTGTATTGTCAAATGGATTTTTTAGACCTTCTCTCCTTCTCTGCTTTAGTCAAGAAGCTTTCTGGCGCCCAGGCAAACTGCTTGCCATGTGTTTGCATTGATTTAATTAATGTATTAATTTACCTAAGAGGTCCAGAGGGTCTGATCCTGTGATTATAATACTACCTGGTGAGTCTCATGCTCCTTTATCATTTTAGTTAAGCACATATTTTGTAGGCATAGTTTATGTGGCCATAGTTATTGGCATGTCGCTGAAACTATTGGTGTATTTAATAAACTATGCCAAGCACATATGTGCCTATTGACTGGTTTTCCTTTCCTATTGCTAAAAATTTGTCTGTCATCCCTCCCCTTTTAATAGTAAGCTCCTGATTTTCAGAACAAACAACCTGCAAAACTTGCCCCTAATTTCAACCTCCAAAACCGAATTTCCTGAACTGGAGAGAGGAATGAAAGGTTACTTCATTGTACCAAGGGCAACTGGGAAGCAAGTCATCTATCTCTAGCAGAGTCAACTGGGATTGGTCTATGATGATAAGGCAGATATGATAATTACCCATGCCAAGAAATTAGAAATGGTAATGCATAGTAAAGGATTTAAGGCAGCCCTGGTTATGATTAAATGTGTAGTATAGATGGTAGAACTATCTATAGTACTTTTCTGCCTCAAACATATCTTCAACTTGTATTTATCAAGAATTTATTACATGCAAAGAACTTTTATAAGTTCTGTAGAGGATAAATAAGAGAACAATATAAGGTACCTACCTCTGACTTACTGCCCTCAGGAGTTTCTGAGTTATTTTGTAAGAGGAGACATGTCAACACAAAATAGCATGCGAGTGCAGTATGAGGGTTATTGTCGCTTAGAGGATGGAGTGATCATAGTGGACTGGAATGGTCTGGGAATGACAGGCTAAGGAAGGCTGGAAAGATTTAGATTAAAGGCTGAGGGATATTCTGGGAAGGAGATGTGTTGATAGAATATGCATGTATATCTGTGGAATAATAGATAAGCTAGACTTTTAAAAACAGGGAACCCAGATATCTTGAGTTCCCAGATCTCAGTCTATGGGGTCATGGTCACTGCAAATAGTATTTTCACTGCACAGCTATACTTTGGTTCCTACAGCACTCAAGTCCCTTAGTTACTAGGTATTTACACACTAACCTGAGTTACTTCCCCCATAAGTCATCTTTGCTGGTAAGATGCTTACTTGAGAGGTCCAGAGATACTGATCTAGTGATTACAACCATGGGCACTAGTTTTTTCCTTCTTTATCTCACACAGTTGTCCCTTTGGAGTTATCTATATCCTCAGAGGATGCACTAAGAGAGAGTCAATCTCAAGTTCCCTTTACTCCCTATCTGGATGCAGTGTGAAGCAGGTGGGATTCACTGCCTATCCACTCTGAGGATTGCAGTGTGTGTGGTGGGGAAGGAGATGGTAAACCATAAGCTCCAAAATTTTACTCACGGTCCCTTCTATGTTAAGGTGACCAGATGTCCCACTTTGGGTGGGACAGTACTGATTTTAACAATTTGTCCCGCATCCCATGGTGTTTTAAAAAAAGTCCTGATTCTTGGAAAGAATGCACAATAAGCTAGGGAACAACAGGAGAATAGGAAGGGAATATATGGTTGGCTGCTGAGAAGGTTAATGTAACTTCATTTGGAAATGAAAAGGCTAATGTAAACTCCCTACTCCCCTCCTGGGCAAGGTCACCCAGGTGGAATCGGTATCAGAAGGCTACTGGCTCCCTCCTTTGCTTCTAGGCAAGGACAGTTAGCTCAGAAGGAGCCAAACTGTCTGGAACAAACAAGTAGCCTCCTCCCCCCCCACCCCAGTAAGGTGACCAGACGTCCCACTTTTGGTGGGACAGTCCCAATTTTTAACAATTTGTCCCACATCCTATGGCGTTTTAAAAAAGTCCTGATTTTTGGAAAGAATGCACAACAAGCTAGGGAACATGGGAGAACAGGAAGGGAATATACGGTTTTCGGCGGCCATGTGGCTATTTCGCCAAGATATGAGTTTTATATTATTTTTGTTAATTTTATAGTGTTAAGCTTTAATAATAACAAATAATTGTTGTTTATCAAAGTTTGCATTGTTGTCAGGCCCTGTCCCCCCCCAACAACTCCCCCCTCAATGGTGTCCCACTTTATGAATGTTAAAATCTGGTCACCTTATTCTATGTGGCCTAGAAATTCCTCTATTCATAGAGCCCCACAGCCTACCTGACCACTTCAGGCTTCTTTTTTTTTGAGACAGAGCCTCAAGCTGTCCCCCTGGGTAGAGTGCCATGGCATTACAGCTCACAGCAACCTCCAACTCCTGGGCTCAAGCGAGTCTCCTGCCTCCACCTCCCAAGTAGCTGGGATCACAGGTGCCCTACCACAACGCCCGGCTGTTTTTTGGTTGCAGCCATCATTGTTGTTTGGCGGGTCCGGGCTGGATTCGAGCCCGCCACCTTAGGTGTACGTGGCTGGCACCTTAGCCGGTTGAGCTACAGGTGCCGAGCTGCACTTCAGGCTTCTTGAGGTGTGCATGCAAATAAGACCTAAACAGTGACACCAGATGACACTTAATTTTCATTTGGGTTTGAGTGCCTTTTTAGAAATAAATGCACATAACAACTAGAACCACCCCCAAGGGACTCATCTTGATTTTCTTTTCATGGAAATAACTAATATAGTTTCGAGCTGAATATTTTAAGGAACTATTTCAAGGAAGGTTTCTTGGGTTTGCTTTTCCTTTCTCAAGGACATCACTGTCATCTGCATAATTGGTAAATTAGATTTTTATGAAAGGGGAGGGAAAAATGAGCGATGAGGGCTGTGACATGCCAAGAGGGCAACAGCAGCAGCAACTAATGGCAAGGGTTACATCACGGGCTGGCCCTAGACAGCTGCGGCTCCTTTTCTAAGCAGAAGAACTGAGAGTTTATACTGTAGGAAGACAAAACAAGCAGATGAGGGTGTTTGGGTATTGGCAGCTGCTTTGCAAATATTTTAAGTGCTGCATTTTTCACTCTGTTCTCCTTTCCAGGGATGTTACCTTGCTACCACAATTTATGTGACATCGCCAGAGAGCTCTCTGATCAATATCACTTTCTTAGACCCAGCTCCTGTGCTAGGGACAGACATTCACACTTCCAGGAGACTCTTCAGCCCAGGAGGACTAAGATCATTGGTGGCTGTTGTCAGAACGAGACCCACTATGCATTCAGCCAAAACTCCTTTAGCAGGCACAGC
Organism: Otolemur garnettii; assembly: GCF_000181295.1. Classification (NCBI taxonomy): domain Eukaryota; kingdom Metazoa; phylum Chordata; class Mammalia; order Primates; family Galagidae; genus Otolemur; species Otolemur garnettii. The sequence goes on from NW_003852587.1 coordinate 1,100,194, forward strand.
TTGATTTGTGTTTCTGGTCTTAGCTTCTACTCACTCAATGTGGCTCCTTTCACGAAAATAGAAAACACTATTTATAAAGAAAAAGATTGATAAAGAGGGAGCCTCAGATACCTGTGGGGAAGCTTCAAACATATCAGACAGATGAGTGCAAAATGGGAAGAGAAGGGCAAGTCCATTTCTATTTGGGTCTAAGAAGACTCAGATGTCATATGTTTTGAGCCACTTCCCAAGGTCATAAATCCTTGTGCAGAATTTGTAATTTTTTTTTTTTTTTGCCATTTTTGGCTGGGGCTGGTTTGAACTCGCCACCTCGGGTATATGGGGCTGGTGCCCTACTCCTTGAGGCACAGGCGTCACCCCAGAAGTTGTAATTTTTTTTTTTTTTGAGACAGAGCCTCAAGCTATTCCCCTGGGTAGAGTGCTATGGCATCACAGCTCACAGCAACCTCCAACTCCTGGGCTCAAGCGAGTCTCTTGCCTCTGCCTCCCAAGTAGCTGGGACCACAGGTGCCCGCCACAACCCCTGGCTATTTTTGGTTGCAGTTATCATTGTTGTTTGGCGGGCCTGGGCTGGATTCGAACCCGCCACCTTAGGTGTATGTGGCTGGCACCGTAGCCACTTGAGCCACAGGCACCGAGCCAGAAGTTGTAATTTTTAAAAGATAAATCCCACTGGCCCCTGAGAGTGCTCATTAACAGTGAATGGAATCCGGTGCCCTGATAATATGAAACAAACCCAGGCTGCTGTGAAGTTTCATTTGGGTTTATTTTGATGATGGGTTTTAAAACTCCATTCAGTTTCAGACTTGAGAAATCATAATTTGTAAATCAAAGGAAAATCAATCAGATATGAACTATGGACTCCTCTGCATGTAAATTTCTTTTAATATGTCTATCTACTTAATCAGACTGTGAACTTCTCTAGATTGGAGTATGTTTATTCATCCTTGTGATCCCAGTGAACAGCACAAAACTTACCACATAAAAGATCACAAGTAAGAAAATTTGTATTAACCAAATAAATAAATGAAGGAAAGGACACTGGGAGGAAAAGATGCAGAAAACTCACAAATGTTTTGGGGTTTCAGGAACTCTCTATAAATTTCCCAAGATCTATCAGATGCTAGATTGAGCAGCTGGGTTAATTCTTTGATCTTGTGTGTTTGAATTTTTGAGCAGTTTGGGAAAGATTCTGGAGTAGAATTCTGGGGAGGGTAAATTTAATTTCTTCACCATAATTCTAAGTTTGCAAGCTTAGTTTCAGATTTACTGTATATTGCTTAGAAAATCGACTGGGCTTGCCAATATCTAGGAAGAAAGCTGTGAAACTTACTACAGTCATGCATTGCTTAATGACTGGGATACATTCTGAGAAATGTGTGGTTGGGTGATTTCATCATTGTGCAAACATCCTAGGGTGTTCTTACACAAACCTAGATGGTATATCCAGCCACTCAGGATACATGCTATTGTCTCTTGCTCCTAGGTTACAAACTTGTATATAGCCAGTTATTGTAATGAATACTATAAGCAATTGTAACACAATGGCAAACATTTGCATATAAAAACATTTTATTCTAAACATAGAAAAGATAAAGTAAAAATATGGTATAAAAGATAAAAAGTGGTACACCTGTGTAGGTAATTTACCATGAGTGGAGCTTACAGAAGTGATAGTTGCTCTGGGCTGGGCGCCCGGGCTCAATGTTTAGAGCACTGGCCCTGTGCACTGGGGGAGGTGGGTTGGAACTCAGTCAGGGCCTACTAAACAAAAAACAAACAAGTTGCTCTGGGTGAGTCAGTGAGTGGTGAGTGAATGTGAGGGCCTAAGACATTACTGCACTATTATAGACTTTATAGACAATGTTGATTTAGGCTATGCTGAGTTTATAATTTTTTTTCTTTCAGCAATAATAAATTAAACTTAGCTTACTGTGACTTTTTTCTTTACAAAGTTTACAAAGTAGGTTTGTTTACACTAGCATCACAAATACGTAAGTAATTTGGTTGTGCCATGACATTATGATGGCTACGACATCCCTACATGACAGGAGTATTTCAGCTCCATTATAATTTTGTGGGACTGCTGTTGTATGCACAGTCCATCATTGACCTACATGTTGTCCTGTTTCACACACTTGTATTTGTTTACTCCTTGCCTTATTCCAAGGGTACCTGGAAGGGTTTATATAAAGGAAAAATGTAATAAATTAATAGCAGGGGATAATCTGATCAAGAGGGAAGTGAATTAATTTGTATTTAGAGGTAATATACTTTAAATTATTAGCAGGAAACAATTCTCCCCCCCCCCCCACCAAGTGTCAATCTTGGGGAACAGCTTCTGACATGGAACATTGAGTGGGGTGCTCATATAGAAGTGATAGTCACAAGGTTAGTTATTTTTAATAACTTTTGCTAAAAGTTGTAAGCATAAACTTAAAAGTAATAATCCAGTGAAAGCCCTTCTCTAAGAAACTAGATGTTGAGCCCTGAAATGAGGAGCAGAACTGCCTTCTTCTAAGGCCCCCAGACCTAGAGTTAAACTTGTCTTACAATATATGTAGAAGTTTAGCTCTTCAATTTATCAGCAAGGAGACCTGAAGCAAATTAACCTGCAAAAGGCTCAAATTCTTCAACCCAAAACAGTATAATCATTTATTTCTTAGGGAAGCTATGATTTTTAAGTAAGACAAGTAAAAGCTTTTAGTAAAATATCTGCCTATATAATTGCTAAAAAAAAAAAGTGTCAGGATCTTAATACATTTGTAGTAGTCTAGGTTATTTTGATTAACATTTAGAACACTCAATGCTGAAGAGACATAGTGTATCCAAGGAATATTAACCTTGTCAAGTGTACAAAATGTGCATATTAGAATTTATAACTTAAATTTACCTAGGTTACATGACATATTGTGTTGAAGGATGTTCCCAAAGCGTACATTCTTCCCTGGTGGACAAAGAGGCTGAAAACAATTTATGAAAAATATTTTCAAGGCTAATTCATGTGAATCAACTAAATACTTCCAAAGATGAAAACATAATTTTCTTTTTGGTCAACAAGTGAATTTAGAAGGACTAATATACTTGCATAACACTAGGTAAAAGTTGTTTCAAGGCTCTATTGTCTCTGGAAAGGTACCTGCAATGAAAAAAACCCATAGTGTGATGGTCTAATGAACAGCTCTCATGCTATTCTTATTGACTCCAATTTTTTCAAAGAGTTTTATTTCACTTTAAAAGAATCAACTTTGAATTAATCTCCAACATGGCTCTTCTGAGTTGCATCTTGTTTTTGTTAAACTGGGTTTATCTTTAAGTTTGCTGGTAGCATTATTGTAAAAGTCCTTATGTCTCTTTGTTGTCATGGTCCCTGGTTGGGTGCTTTGTGTAGATTCTCATTCTGCATTTCATTAAATGTATGATGCCATTGAATGTAAGTATGCCATTATTTTGTGTAATGATAAAATGCTGCTGTTTAAACTATGGCATAAATCTTTTTTAATCACCTGAAATTTCTATTGGTACTGTTTGAAAAAGCTTCTTTGGATGTATGTAGATACAATTTTTATGAAACATCATAGTGTATGTGCACATAACAAAGGGAATGAAAAATGAAATAAATGCATTCCTAAGACTTCACATTTAGAGTCTTTTTAAAAAATGTATTTATTATTTTAAATTGACAGAAAAAATTGCTTATATTTATTGCATAGAAAATGATGTTTTGAAGTATATATACATTGTAGAATGGTTAATAGTTAATTACCCTATGCATTAACTCACATAGTTATTTTATGGTGAGAATACTTAACATCCATTCTCTTAATATTCTTCAAGAATACAGTATATTGTCATTAATAGTAGTCAAGTCAGTGGTGCCTTCTAGACTTTTCACCATTGTTCACTGAGAGATAGGGACTAATTTGTTGTAATAAAGGATTGAAGCTAAGGAAAGTGGCAGGCTTTTACTTTAAGTTTTTCAAACAAAGTAAATTACACAGGTCCTACTATTTTTTAGCTTGAACACATCTACCTGATCTTAGAGCCAAGTTGGAAGGATTTATACCAAATACAACCAACTGGGAACAAAATTTCTTGGCTTGTTTTTGAGAAACCGAAAACTCGGCTTGGCACCTATAGCTCAAGTGGCTAAGGCAACCAGCCACATACACCTGAGCTGTGGGGTTCAAATCCAGCCCGAGCCTGCTAAACAACAATAACAACTACAACCAAAAAATGGCCGGGCGTTGTGGCCAGCACCTGTAGTCCCAGCTACTTGGGAGGCTGAGACAAGAGAATCACTTAAGCCCAGGAGTTGGAGGTTGCTGTGAGTGATGATGCCATGGTACTCTACCCAGGGCAATAACTCAAGGCTCTGTCCGCCCCCCACCCTGCAAAAAGAAAATAAATTGAAAACTATTTTGTGTAACCCTTGAATTACTTCCTACTTTTTTCTTCTCCACTCCCCCTTTTTCTTATTCTTCTCTTTCTATGGCTTTTTGTTGCAGGAAGACGAGGCCCAAAGGAGAGAAAGAGCACCCAAACACCACGTTTATAAGAGGAAGGGCTTTATTTATTGGCCGGGAGCTTACAGCATAGAAGAATTGCAAATGGCCATGCTCCCTGACTGCCTTGGTCTTTCCCTTTTTATCGACAGCCAAAAAGTGCCACCCCACAGGTACCCTTCTCATTGGCCAGCTTGAGTCAAGTGGGAGATGCTATTCAAGCCCCTACAGAATTATAGGATTTCACAGAACTTGGAAATTTCCAAGTTCCAGGAAGTTAAGTTTACAAATTCCCAAGAGCTGAGTCACCATGGAAAGGACCCCGCAGATGTATCCTTGTGGTCTCCTTGAGAAGACCTGTCCTCCTATACCTTACCCTTCTCTGATATCCTTTCTTTCCCATCAGTATCTAATATTATTATCTCGTAAAATACACATGATTGAAAAGAGAAACCCAAATTTGTGAAGGTCAAATCATACTCATGTCCTGTTACATTTTTTTTGTACTAACCTACCTAAATTACATTGATACACAAAGGACATGCAAAATATACCATAATATTACTGGAAGAACTCAGATCAGTGCAGCTTCATAAGTAAGGTGGCCAGAAGTCTCGCTTTTGGCGGGACAGTCCTGATTTTTAACAATTTGTCCTGCATCCTGTGGCATTTTTAAAAAGTCCCAAATTTTGGAAAGAATGCACAATAAGCTAGGGAACAGCGGGAGAATGGGAAGGGAATATATCAGTTTTTGGCTGCTGAAAAGATTAATGTAACTGCATTTGGGAATGAAGAGGTTAATGTAACTTCATTTGGAAATGAAAAGGCTAATGTAAATTCCCTACTCCCCTCCTGGGCAAGGTCACCCAGGTGGAATCGGTATCAGAAGGCTACTGGCTCCCTCCCTTGCTTCTAGGCAAGGACAGTTAGCTCAGAAGGAGCCAAACTGTCTGGAACAAACAAGTAGTCCCCCCTCTCTAGAGTAAGGTGACCAGACGTCCCACTTTTGGTGTGACAGTCCTGATTTTTAACAATTTGTCCTGAGAGGGCCAGACCAGCACCATTTTGTTGTTTACTGCATAAGTTCTGTTCCCAGCCCGCAGGGCCACACCCTGCAGCTTCCCCCACCTCTGCTTGCACAACCATAAGCCGTTGGTTGAGTCACCATCGCCATTTTGCTGTTTACTGCACAAACCCTGTTCCTAGCCCCTCCACTCCCCTCCACCCCTTAACCTGTACCCACAGGGCCACTCCCTGCTACTCCCCCATCCCTGGTTGCACAACTGGCAACTGTTAATTGAGCCACCTTAGTGCAGCAATAACCGGGCCATTAGAGCAACATCACCATTTTAGGCACTAAGTTTCAGTTTTCTGAAAATTCCCCCTCAACTATCCAATCAGGCTGCACCACCTGATGCAGGCCTTTCAGGCCCCTGGTTAGAAAATCCCCCATCCCTCAACCTGTACCAATCCAAATCCTCCCTTACTAATAAAGTCTTCAACCACCAATCAAAAGTGTACTCGTATCCTATCCTACCCTTCTTACTTTCTGTACCCCATAAAAACTTTCCCCACCCCAGGTTCGGGGCTTGACCTTGGCTTGCATGCCAAGAGAGTCCAGGCCCAGGCCTAAGTAAAACTCACCTCATGCTTTTTACATTGGAATGTGTCTCGGACTGTCTGTTGGGTCCACTTGGGGGAATTTTGGGCACACGTACTGCCGCGTTTTATAAAAGTCCCAATTTTTGGAAAGAATGCACGACAAGCTAGGGAACACAGGAGAACAGGAAGGGAATATACGGTTTTTGGCTGCCATGTGGCTATTTCACCAGGATTTGAGTTTTATATTATTTTTGTTAATTTTATAATGTTAAACTTTAATAATAACAAATAATTGTTGAGAACTGATTATTGAGAACTGCTTATCAAAGTTTGCATTGTTGTCAGGCTCCGCCCCCCTCCCCCGCCCCTGTCAATGGTGTCCCACTTTACCAATGTTAAAATCTGGTCACCTTTTTCATAAGCTTACATATGAAAACGAATTCCTCATTTAGGCTTGGTGCCTGTAGCATAGTCGTTATGGTGTTGGCCACATACACCAAAGTTCATGGATTCAAACCTGGCCTGGGCTATGGAGAGCGGAGTTGGAACCAAAGGATTCCTCCAATTAAAGGCAATCCATTCATAAGTCAAAGGAAAGGAAATGTGGAGAGTGGGCTGTGAGACTGACAGGGCCCTCACAGCCTGGGTAACTGTTTATTTCAGAGAATAAACCTCTAACAACTTTTCCTCCATTCCCAAAACAGCCATTTTCCTTTCTTCATGCTCCCTCTGCCAGAAGTCACATAGCCCTTTCTTTGCCCCGTTAACTATGCAGAGATCCTTGAGATTTCTCCCTTCTTTCTCCTTGTCATAGGCTAACAGAGTTGAGTAGAAACCACTAAGTCACATAGTTCTGTTTTTGTTTTGTTAACTATGCTGGGATCCTTGTCATCTTATTCTTCTTGCTTCTTGTCATATGTTAATAAAGTAGGAACCATTAACAACATGGTTTGTCTTTGTTAAAGTTATTTACATTTTCCTATTGTACTGTAAGATCAAAACTATGTCTTTTGTTTATACTATTTCCCCACATTGTCTATGCTACCTCCCCTGGACAACCCTGTACAGCTACTATAAAATAAAGCTGATTTTGTGCTTTGGTGCTGGCTGCAGCCATCAGCTCAGTCAGACCTCCCAATCCCATCTTTTGTTTCCTTGTCTTCTCTTAGTGCTGTATTTTTCTCAGTCCCCACCAATTCCACTCTGGTTCTCTCCCCTTCCCTATGCTGGTTCATGACACTGGGCCCGCTGAACAACAATGGCAACTGCAACAAAAAATAGCCAGGTATTATGGCAGGCACCTGTAGTCCCAGCTACTTGGGAGGCTGAGGCAAGAGAATCACTTAAGCCCAAGAGTTGGAGGTTGCTGTGAACTGTGATGCCACAGCACTCTACTGAAGGTGACAACTTGAGACTCTGTCTCAAAAAAAAAAAATTCTTCATTTAACAAATACTCATGAAGCACCTTATATGTGCCAAGTACACCATTCTAAAATTTCAGTTGTGAGCAAAAGTAGACATAGATCCTCTTGTCATAAAATTTATGATCTGATGATTTCAAATGCTATCCCTAATCTGCTGACACACACATTTCTCTAGCTAATAATACCTCTTCACTGAGTTCTGAGTTGTATGTCCAAACTATCCATTCAATATTTCCAATTCAGTATCACTTCAAGGTTGACATGACCAAGACTGAACTTATGAAACTGAACTTATGGCCACTCTCCACTGTCTTCCAATAGAGACAAATAAATTCCACTTACTTGTCTTTTAGACTTTCCAATTTTAGTGAATGTCACTTTTGTTAGTACAGTGTCTCAAGGAAGAAACACAGAGGTAGAGAAGGCATCCCCCTGTTCTCAAGCCAGTTTCTAATCTACCACTAGTCCTGTTATTTTTACTTTTTTTTGCCTTTGAGACAAAATCTCATTCTGTCACCCTGGGTACAGTGCTATGCCCTCATCATAGCTCACAGCAACCTAAAAAAAAAAAAAAAAAAACTCTTGGGCTTAAGTGATCTTCCTGCCTCAGCCTCTGGAGTAGCTGGAGCTACAGATACCTGCCACAGTACCTGGCTAGTTTTTCCTATTTTTAGTAGAAACGGGGTATTGGTCCTGCTCAGGCTGGTCTCGAACTCCTGAGCTCTAGGGACCCTTCTGCCTTGGCCTCCCAGAGTGCTAGGATTACAGGTGTGAGCCACCACACCCAGCCTCGATTTTACTTCTTTTTTTTTTTTTGTACAAAAGGTCTTTATTGGTGGGGGGAGGGAGGCTGTAGAGCAGCACCAAGGAGGAGAGAAGAGAGGGTAGAGAGATAAGGAGAGAGTGGGAAGAGAAGAGAGAAAGAGTAGAGAAGAGCGAGAGGAAAGGGGGCGGAGAGAGAGAAGGAAGGCAGAAGGAGGCGAGAGAGCCAGATTTTACTTCTTATCTCATAATTCTGTCTACTTCTCTCCATTACACCATCACTGCCATTACTCTAAACCAAACCACTATCATGTTTTGTGTGAACTGCTGTGAAAGTTCACAAACTAGTCTCCAGAGATCGATGTTGACCCCCTACTCCAATCCATCTTTCACTCTGTAGCAAGGATGGACACAAATGAGCTCATGTGTATTTTTATTATTTATTTATTTATTTATTTTATTTTATATTTTTTGTAGAGACAGAGTCTACCCTTGGTAGAGTGCTGTGGCATCACATAGCTCACAGCAACCCCCAACTCCTGGGCTTAGGCAATTCTCTTGCCTCAGCCTCCCAACTAGCTACAGGCGCCTGCCACAACACCTGGCCATTTTTTGGTTGTAGCTCAGCTGGGCCGGGTTTGAACCTGCCACCCTCAGTATATGGGGCCAGTCCTCTCTACTCACTGAGCCACAGGCACTGCCCTGTGTGTATTTTTATTTATTGATCTATCCCCAGCACCAAGACATGTAGCTGGCACTCTACAATACTTGCTGAGTACATAAGAAAATGACTTCTTTCTGTTGTTGTTGTTGCAGTTTTTTTTTTTTTTTTTTTTTTTTTTTTGCCAGGGCCAGGTTTGAACTCACCACCTCCAGTATATGGGGCCAGTGCCCTACTTATGAGCCCCCCAATGACTTATTTCATTAAAATGTTACAGACCAATATCTTTGACATGACTTATATGATACTGTACCACTTGTCCCTGTCTAGTGCTCCAGTATTATCTCTCATTAGCATCCCTTCCAAGCTCTTACCCTCTGTACTTCACCAAACTGGACTTCTTCAAGCTTCTCAAACAAATCCTGCTCCCTCTCTCCAGTATCTTTGCTCCTACTGCCCCATTTGGTGTGGGGCTGTTGTCCTCCTTCAACTAATGAGCTCCTACCTTTTCTTCAACTCTTTGGTCACATGCTGCCTCCTCAAGAAAGCCCACCCTCACATCTGCCCCAGACTTCACAGTTTTCTTCATAATCTGCCTAAGAATTCCACATCCCTTTCCTTTCCAACGTGTGTCTCATTTCATTATTTCTCTTTTGAAATGATGTATTCATCAGTGTGATCAATTGGTTAATTTCTGTCCCTTGTTTAAATAGGAAGCTCCACAAGAACAGAGAAGATGTCTTCTTTGGCTCTCTAGCATCTAGCACCTTGCCTGGCCTATAACTGGAACATAACAAATGTTTACTAAATGAAGGCCAATTTTTTATTGAGAAAACATTAACTATTAATTATAACTAAATGTATTATTTTATAAAATCTCTAAATGTTGGTGCAAACAAAAATTCCAATTTGGGCAGAAGTATGCTATCCTCTATCTCTACCATTACTTCTTTCCCTTCAGTAGAATGCAGTCTACTACAGAATGTGTTTTTTTTTTTTTCCTAAATTGAGTTGTTCATCACCTTAGTGAAGACAGTAATGAAAGTATTCATTTAGAATACAAGCTGTAAACAGACTAAATCCTGACTTCTATGTTTATGGAGTTAAAACTTTGGAAGTTTATCATCTGTAACTGTCATCAGGTAGCAAAACACTTTTAATTGGTATTTCAGGACTTAAGAGAAAACAAACTGAGTAAAAGCAAATAGAGTCAGCCATAAAGTTGAAAGGCTTGATTTTTTACTCTGCTAAGTGTCTGAAGGGGAATTATTTAATTCAGCTAGTGAGTCAACAAGTCAGTTTAATTCTCTAAATCTGGTTCTTCTCCTTTGCAAAATGTATTTGCTCTCTCCACCACAAAAGCATATTTGCAGAAGGTGTTGACTATGAAATTCTCTTTGCTACAGTTATTGAAAAAGAATATGAAGAGCTACATAATAAATTAGACAATTGATGTTCCCAAAAGAAGATTAAGAATCTCATTCCCGAAGTCATTCTTTCTCAACTGAGCTATGAACACTCTCTCTACCCAAAAATGAACCAAATTTAAGAACTTGGGGTGGCACCTGTGGCTCAAAGGAGTAGGGCACCAGCCCCATATACTGGAGGTGGCAGGTTCAAAACCAGCCCTGGCCAAAATGTACCAAAAAAAAAAAAAAAAAAAAAAAGGTAAGAACTTGTAAAATTTCTCCAACCTAAATTTTGAAAACTTATGATACTTTCAGTCATTCAATGATATTTTCTTATTAAAATATTTGGCATTATTAAATATTATTTTACCATGTTTCAAAATTGAAAGCTCCAACTCTTTCTCCAATTCTACATATATATCAGATTATTAAATAAGATTTTTTTTAAGTCAAGGAAAAGAGCTATGTATTTTTTCCAGGTAATCAGCATGCTATATAATAATAATATCACCTTGTAGTTTGCAACATGCATTGCCTAATTTTATCTTAAGAATAATACTATGAAGACAGCATTCATATTCTCTCCTGCTGTTACTAGTCATTATCAGATAGTAAATGGTGGAGTTGGTATTTATGTCATCAGATTTCAAATCCCATGATTGTTCGCTCTATGCCACTCTGAATAGAAGAGCTAGAAATATGCTGGGAGAATAAGCTAGGATAAATTATCAAAGTTTCCAGAATCCTGAAACCTCAATAAGGAAGGGGATGTTAGTGATTACCAAATGTCTTGATAAGAACTGTCTTGTTCTTTCTGACTCCAGAATGAGGAGAAATGGACTCAGCTAAAGAATAAAATTCAAAATATCTTCATTTATTGAGCTCCCAGTATATGCTAAGCACTGTCCAAGTTGCTGGGAATGCAAAGATGGATACAACATGGCCCCTGCACCCTGAGATCTCACAGTCCTTTGGAGGAGATGAACATTAAAAACAGACAACGATAAATCAATGTGGTAAATGCAGTGGAAGAGATAGGCAGAAGGGCTTTTGCAACACAGAGAAAACCATTTACCTTAGTCTGTAGTATGAAGCAAGTATACTAACTGAAGATAGTCACAAAGGCCAAATGGACACATTATCATGATGCTTTTGAGCTATAAACTTTATGAGAATAAGAGAACTTGTCTTTCTTATTTTGCTATCCCCAACACCTAGTACATGGGTGATGCTCAACACATTAGTTTGTTTAAACAACTTAACTACCAGTTTAGAGATTCTGAGAAGATTCAGGGAATGCTGGTCCTGGCTCTTGGAAACCAATATGGCTCTCAGGCCATGCAAGGGGTGCCCTTTTCAATATTTTCAAACATTGATACATTAAAGAAACCTGTGAAGTTTTCTTCTATTAAAACTTTGGTCCACAAATTCAACCTTTTCTCAATGGCAGTCCTACCTGAGAGGTAAACACTCAAGGTTTTCTCCAGCCTGATAGTCTTTTCACTTTTGCTCTGATTTCTCAGAAAAAATGTTTTTGTATGCTAGTCAGCGCTACTTGCATTGAATGGCCTCATGCACTATTGTCACAGTTGATAATGCCATAAATTGAATTGTCTCACATTAATCAATTATTAAATTCTGTCAATACTACCTCAAAATTGACTCTCAAATCCCTCCTTTCTTTTTCTTCTATTCTTTTAATTGATACTACCTTGTTATCCTCTCTTGCCTAGATGTTTTCGTTAACATTCTAATCCCTTGTTCACAGAGCTTTCCAAAGTGATCTGCAGATTTTATTTTTCAAAACCCTTTTGATGGCTCTCCATTGCTAATGGGATAAATTCAACATCCTTAGGCATGATTTACCAGGCCTTTATGTCCTGAAAAGTGGATTGTGTGGAAATGAATTACATTGTCTTATTTGTAAACAGAATAGTCACAGCACGTAATCAGTTATTTCAATGAATTGAAAAAACACTGTCTTGTGATACCCTAATTTCTTACGCTACCAAATATGGTTGCAAAACAGAGTTGCAAAATGGTATGCCTAGATGCCAAAAAGACTGTCTTTTTTTTTTTTTTTGAGACAGGAG
>NW_003852587.1:1112822-1115801 GCF_000181295.1 Otolemur garnettii
GAAGCCACCACCTTAGGTGTATGTGGCTGGCACCTTAGCCACTTGAGCCACAGGTGCTGAGCCAAGACTGTCTTTTTGACAAAAATATTGCTCTCTTGGAGAAAGTGGAAGCTATGAAAATAACTTTTTGCAGTGATGGAAAGCCCCTGCTGTACTCTTTGATGGTGATTTGGAAATGTTTATTTTAACAGAATTGGGATTATAACCATTTTCATGCAGCAACAGAGGTTCAGGAGTCAGCCCCTGAAGTTCTATTGTCAATGCTCCTGTCAGTTCAGCCCTGCATTTAGACTCTCTAGGGTCTCCTAGAACTTTAACTGCTGAAAACTTAGAAGATATTGCCTCATTCAACAATATTATAGAGAGCTTGCCATGTTGAATTCATGGTTTTTTTTTTTTTTTGCATGTACGCGCACGCGCATGTGTGTGTGTGTGTCTGTGTGTGAGCCTTGTCTTTCATACTCTACTAACACACAGCTACCTCTCCAACAATCAGAGAGACATTTTTAAATTGTTCTCTAAGCAATTGTGGCACATTATTATTGAAGTATTTAACTTCTCTGGCCCGTGTGGCTAACCTTCAGATACTAAAGGGATTTTTTTTAATCAGAAGAAAAAATTCTAGTGAGTCAGAAAAAATAAATTGATTAAATTGAAGCCTCTCATTTTTGAAATTGGAATCTGCCCCCTGGCACAGCAGCTAGTGCTTAATTCAAAGGGAACACCTTGGTAGTTAGGGTCTTGAAAAGTGAGTTCTTACAATTCTGTTCTGAAAAATATCTGCCACTTCCTTTCATTTCTATGCCTTGATTCTTATTTCTTTACGTACTAAATTAATATAAAAAAACTAGTGAAGAGTAAGGTAAGTTAATATACCTCTGGGAAGTGTAAAAATGAGTGAGGTCTCCTCCCATCAGCTATGTTGAGAGTGTCTGAGAAGCACCCTTGGCTGGATAACTGACACCTGTGTTCAGATCATGACTCCTCCATGACAGGCTGTAAAGTTGATTCAAACACGGGACTGATTGTGTCCTGGTTGATTTGTATGGGGGCAGAGACGTTTTGTTCTCAAACATCCTCTGACTCTGTGATCTATACACATAATCCTAGTAAGGATCTCTCTGTGTGCAACGAAGGGGTTTCCTGGCCCCCTGCACGTGTGTATAGAACAGAGGGGAGAAAAGAAAGAAGGAAATATAGAAATTCAACTTGGACCGAGAAATACTCCCTCCTGATCCTCTCATCTATCTTTTGATGGGCAGCTCCAATCATGCTTTCTCCATGACTCAGCAGAGTTTCAGGCAAGGTCTGACCCTATACTTCTAAAGAAAACAGCCTGCAGCTTTAGTTTAGGAGCAGAGAAGAGTTGGCATGATGGTGGTAAGAGGAGCCAGGTGTTTGTGTCACATGGTAGGTCACATGTGCCACCTACCATGATTGGCACATACAGTAAAGCAGAGTCTGAGGTGGCAAAGGATGTAAAACATGTTTGTGCTGACCATAATAATTAACACCCACCGAATACTTACTATATACTGGGAGCTACTCTAAATGCTGTACATGCATTAAGTGATTGAATCACTCAATAACACTGTGAGTTAGGTATGATTAATCATGCAGTACATACAAGGAGACTGAGGTTAAACATAGACTAAATATGTTGCCCAAGGTCTCATAACTAGTAAGGGGTAGAAACAAGATTCAAACTGTGGTCTGAATATATCCTTATTTTACCTCAGTGATCTTACATGGCAATGATCTGATTTTTTCCCTTTATTCAAAATTATGATAGTAACAGATGTTGATTAAAACAAATGAGGTTTGAAAATAATTCTCCAGAAATCTTTTGGGTTTTGCCACTTGAGCTGTACATATGCAAATATTGGCTATAACTAAGAAAGAATCTACAGTGTTATATATGTAAATGTGGTTACAAGCAAAGGCAGTAGCAACTCCTAGCAGTGAGTTGTCAGAGTCCACTAATCTTATGGAAGCAGGTAGATCAGTTAAAAGGTCTTTGTAATAATTCAGCAAGAGATGATGCCTGCATTAGTTTCTTATTGCTGCTGCAACAAATTAACACAAACATAGTGTCTTATGCAAATTCATTATTTTACAGATTTGTAAACCACTAGTCTGATACAGACCCAGATCAATGCCACTGACCTCTGATTATTCTGATTGGTCCAGAGGCTTCAACTTCTTTCCATCTACTCATTTATTCACTTATTTATTTATTTGCTCACTTATAAATTCATTTATTAAGAAACTATTTTCTGAGTGCCTACTAGGTGCCAGACTCTATTCCAGATATTGAGGCTCCATCAGTAAACAAAACAGTCAAATATCTTTTCACCCACAGGGCTCAATTTATAATAGAGCGAGACAGAAACAAATAAAATAAGCAAAACAAAAAACATATTGAATAACATGGGCTATTAAAAATACTGAAAGGATGTTGCAATTTTAAATAGAATAGTCAGGGAAGGCCTATGTGAGATACTGTCAGCTGAGCAAAACCTGAAGGAGGCAAGAGCCATGTGTATATACTGGGGAAGACTATTTCAGGCAGAGAGAGTAAATAGTGCTAGTGCCTTTAGATGGGGACGCGTGTCTGTATATTCAGGGGACATCAAAGGAGGTAGTGTGACTGAAGTGGAGTAAGCAAGGTTGAGAATAGTAGAATGGGTCATAGTGGTAGAGAAGGACTTGATTGTGACTTTAGAGCCCATTGTGATAACTTTGACTTTTATTTTGAGTGACCTGAGATGTCACTGGACATTTTGAGCAGAGAAACGGTATGATCTGATATGTTGTAAAAAGACCACTCTGACTTCTGTGTTGAGAATAAATATACCGTAGGTGGTTAGGGATGGAAGCAGGTAGATCAGTTAAGCTAAAAGGTCTTTGCAATAATTCAACAAGAGATGATCCCTGCATTAGTTTCTTTTCTTTTCTTTCCTATTTTTTTTTTTTTTT
>NW_003852587.1:1116051-1136848 GCF_000181295.1 Otolemur garnettii
CCCTTTTTTTTTTTTTTTTTTTAAAGACAGAGTCTCACTATGTCACTCTGGGTAGAGTACCATGGCTTCACAGCTCATGGCAACCTCAAACTCTTGTGCTCAAATGATTCTCTTGCTTGAGCCTCCCAAGTAGCTGGGACTACAGGTACCTGCTACAACACCAGGCCATTTTCCTGTTGCAGTTATCATTGTTGTTTTAGCTTGCCTAGGCTGGGTTTGAACCCACCAGCCTTGGAGTATGTGGCCAATGCCCTGCCCACTGAGCTACAGGCACCACCTACTTGCATTAGTTTCTTATTGCTGCTGTAACAAATTAAAACAAACATAGTATCTTAAAATAATGCAAATTTATTATTTCACAGATTTGTAAGCCACTAGTCAGATACAGACACAAATCAAGGTTGTGGCAGGCTGTGTTCTTTTCTGACAGCCCTAGGGATAAATTTATTTCCTGCTCATTTAAGTTTTTGGCAGAATTTTGGTTCTTTGTGCTTGTAAGACTAAGGCCTCCCCCCCTTTTTTGTTCAATACTGTAAGCTGAGTAGTATTCCCAGTTTCTAAAGGGAAACTACACGAGCAGCTTTGGAGGGTCTATCTATGAGGGTCTATCTATGTTGTAGTAGATAATGATAAAATCTAACTGATTTTTCACAAAGAACCAGACAGTCACATCTTTTGTTTGGCCCTTGCCTCAAGGTTCAGTCTTAAAGGCCTTGTGGTTCAAAGGTTTTCTCAGTTTTATATTTGATAGTTGGTGGTTAAAACCACTCGTATCTTTCAGTCCTACAAGTCCCTGAATTTTTGAATTCTATTTCCTCTCATTCCTGCTTCAAAATGGACAGGTCTTTCTAGAACTCATCTTTCTTGAGGTACATTGTCAAATATATCCAATAGTAAATGAGACATGCTACTAATGTTCTGGTTTTTTCCTAAAATTTTCAGCCATAAAGCAATAAATTCATTAAGGATGTCATCTACCTTTCTTTCAAGTTACTGTAAGCAATAGTTTTAGCAAACTTTTTAGTACTACATACCTTGGATCTCCGTCCTTTCCATACCCTGACAACAGTTTTTTTTCTTCTCCCTACCTGGCTCTGAAACCAATGCCATATTTCTGTGTGTTATAGCAGCATCCATTTTTGTCACCAATTTCTCTATCAGTTAGAATAGACTAGGTCATGTGGCAGCCTCAGATGACCACAAAATTTCAATGGCTTATGACCACAGAAGTTTATTTTTAGCTCAGACACACACCTATGTCTTTTTCACTGTGTAACCTACATTGATAAAGCACCCATTAGCTGGATTATTGCCAGTCTTAAGTGTGGGGCGGGGGAGGAGAACATGGCAGATGATGTACCAAGTCTTAAAGCTCTGCCTAGAAATAATACTAATCATTTCTGTTCAGGTTTTCTTTTTTGGGGGGGGGTCTGGAATAAGTTACATAGCCAACTTGATGTCATTGTGATGGGGAAGTATAGTACTTTCCCAGACTGGGATAGTGAATATTTGTAAGCAATAAATAATTTAATACAGGAGACTAGATCAAGAGTTTGGTTTGGATATACTAAATTTGGCATACCCTTTAGACCAGTGTTTTTCAACCTTTTTTTATCTCATGGCACACTTGAACCTAGAGGTAAACTTCCGTAGCACACTTAAATTATGTTGATCCAAAAAAAGAGTTAAAAAAAAAGGAATATACTGAATGTGCTTTGAACTTCTTTTGAAAATAATTTAATTCATTATCTTTGAAAATTTTCGTGGCACACCTAAGATCCTCTCACAGCACACCAATGTGGTGGAGCATATCAGTTGAAAATCACTGCCTTACACTTTCAAGTGGAGGTATAGAGCAAACATTTGTATCTGAAAGTCTGGCATGCAAGAGGGAGAGAAATTTTAGGAATTTAGATCATGTGTAAGGTGGGTAACCACGGAGAGTAGAGTGATTAATGTCACTAGAGAAGTAAGTACATGAGTTCTCCTAGAGAAGAGAAGAGACAACTATCATTTAGAAGAGGAGCAGAAAAAAAAATTAAAATATAAAGAGGGAAGAAGTTGTCATTGAATTTGAAGGAAAACTTGGGGTGTATGATGCCCTGAAAGCCAAGCAAAGAAATTACCTCCATGATGAGACAGTGATCATCTTTGTCATGATGCAGTGAGATCAAGTAGGATGAAGTCCGAGATTTGATCATTGATCAGGAGAAGGTGTTTTAAAAATTGAATATGTGAGTGATATCAGCATGTTTGTGTGTTAATTGGAAAGCTCCATAAGTGATGACACAGAACAGAAGGAGGAGAACCCCTGGAATAACATCTTTGAGTAGGTGAGAAGATATGGGACCCAGTTCACAAGTTGAAGCTTTGGTCTTAGCTAGAGTCATGGGTAGTAGAGAATATTGAGCATTTGGTATAAATGCTAATAGTCAGGTAAATGTGTTGGTTGGTGGCATCTTCTTCAAGTTCTCTATTGATTTCTTTTATTTAATTGATGAAGCAAACATCAAGGTCAGCTGAAACCAAAGGGAATAAAAAGGTGTTGAAAATAGTGGATAATGTATGAAATAGTCCAGTGAAGAAACAGTATCGATAATAGGGAAATATAATGTGATAACCAGGTAGCATTCAGGACTCTCTGAGGTCAGTAATTATAAATTTAAAGACCAATCAGCATGGATATATGTTTTTCTCCAGTCACATTCAGATACAGAAATAGAGCCATGCGTGGAATAGGTTGAAAACTGCATCTAACCATGAATGGGGTTTAGCCACCTGCGAATTTTGTAGAGGAGAAAGTGTGTGTTGTATGCATGGTGGTGATTATGATTGGTTATGGAGTTTTAAAACTGGATAATAAGGAAATTAGCAACCCTCAGTGGTCAGGGAGAGTGAAAAAAATAATGGGCTCAGTGAATTGTAAATCTCAGTGGGACTGAAGAATTATGGGACTCAAGTTACTCAAGGAAGTGATCTGGAAAGAGAGAGGCAGTGGCTGGAGAATGGGATGCATGAAATTGAATTTATGAAAGGGTTATGTAGTTACATGTTATGACAAAATCTATCTATCATCATCTTTGCTCTCTCTTTTGCCAGAAAGGGTATGGCCATTTCCTCTAGCCAAGAAGAAATGTATCTGTATAGTATCAAAAACCCATGGAAACCCATGGGTTGGGGGTTATGGGTGACCTTAAATTATCTGGATCTCTATCACATCTCTTAATGAGAACAATAATATTGCCTCTTCATTGAATTAACGCAAAGACTGGAAATAATATATATAAAATGTCTGCAACATACCATTTCTGGGTGCCTATCATTGTTATTGTTGTTATTATTATTATTATCCTTCTCTCAAACAGAACTGGCCCTTGGAAGTTTTTACTTAGAGAATGCTTTCAAGAGTTTTGGAGTGAGAGAAGAGAGACTTAATGACATGATTAGGAAAAATGACAATTTATTTTTGTTGTTATTGTTTAACACAGAAGTTTACTCTGTTACCTAGGCTAGAGTACCTCAGCCTAGCTCACAGCAACTTCAAACCCCTGGGTTCAAGTGAGCCTCCTGTCTCAGCCTCCCAAATAGCTGGGACTACAGGTGCATCAGGTTAATTTTTTTTTTAATTTTTAGTAGAGATAGGGTGTCACTTTTGCTCAGAGTGGTATCCTGAGTGACAGGGATCCTACCTTCTCAGCCTCCCACACTGGGCTGGTAGAAATTACAATTTCTTTCCCCAGCCTTCATTCTTCTCTTCACTTCAGTTTATATGACATTAAACTGACATGGTGAAAAGTCAGAAAGTGCACCAACACTGTGCTTTATAAGAAGTGAACTTTTGAGAAGTTCAAGTATGAATTGTTGACATTGTGACAAATCTAAAACCCAGTCTTGGACAAAACTCCCATCCCAGGTAGTTAAGATACATTCCTTACTAATTATCCTATACCCATCCCTAAGAGCTACTAATGCCAAGGGCTGAGAGACATGGAGATAAACTGTTTCAAGTTTAACTCCCATCATCATTGAAAAGGGGAAAAAGATAGTGTTGTCCCAGGGTGATAACTTCAGTAATTTCCTGTCCCACTCTTCTGTCCCTGAGTTTCCTTCCTGTGGTGGAGAGAAGAAGGAAGGCAGCAGAGAGTTGGTGGGAACCCTGCTGACTGAAGCTGACAAAAGGTGCTCATATGCCAGCCACCATCAAACATGTAGTTTTCCTTTCACTACAGCATTCCTACAGCACTGAAAAACAAGTGATGGCGTTGGTCAATTTTCAGTTGAATGACTACCTTAGAAGACAATGTACAAAATGCAAAGCATTGACTTTACCTGGTTTCCCTGAGTCTCAATTTCCTTAATTTTGACAACACCTTGCTATTTTTATTGAGAAATACTGGATTATGGAGAGTTTAAATTAAATTAAAATGTTAATAATTTTAAAATTATATTTTGTATTAGAATTTATTCATTTTCTGGTTAAAATCTATTACTCTTGAGTAATCATATTTCTCCTCATTGATGATTTGGGGAGGTTATTTGCTTCTTTTTCGAACAGAGTTGCTATAATTTGGAACTTTTTTCTGGGGTGAAGGGTATGGATAAATATTTCTGAAAGTGTTTGTCAAATAGGTATTTTGTCTGATCAAAATGTTAAGAGATAGTGGTGATGGATGGTATAAATCTTAGTATAGCAGCAATGAAACACTTACACGTTAATTGTAATCAATGTCAAATGGCTGCCCATTTGAGAAGCATGAGAAGGCTAACTGGACATTTGGAACCTGTAGTACCTGCTTTGAATTTCCTTCCTGGTGTAGACCCCACATGTTATAATACACAACTCTTATATATCACCTTAGATCCTTTCAGCTTCATCTACCTCCAGAGCCATTTTTTCTGCCCACGTTCCTCCATGTTGATGGACTCCATGGAAGACTCTTGTCACTAGGTGTCTTTGGGTCCTCCCACCACTTTTAGATTTAAATATAGTTGTACATATTCATGCATGGGATCTGGCTTTCTCAGTGGTTGCTGAAGAGGCCACATGATACAACCCAGAACTGAGATGGCATTAATTCCCTAGCAAAATTAGGATATGAACTTTAACAAATGGAGTTAAAAGAGAGGAGGAAACTGGCTGACAAATTCCAAATCTGGCATCCCTCTCAATTGGATTCTTTAGAGATGGTAGCTTTGAAAGTCCTCTCTGAACATGTCAAGAACAACTGAGCAACTGATCAAACTTTTTTTTTCCTGATTGAACTTTTTACAAAGCTGTGAACAGTTTGCTAAAACATTTTTTAAATATTTGCTCATCCTCCTTCCCTGTCTAACTCTTTCTTTTCTTTACAGATGATTAACTTAAATTGCATACCTCTCAAAGTGTTAGCCATATACTTTTGCATCAGGCTCTGTTTTGTAGATAACCTAAGGTAAGACACATGAAGCCTTGGTGCAGTTATTAACATGGTGAGTTGGAAGTTGAAGAGCTTTGAATACTGTGCTTAGGGATTTGGATTTGGGCTTTATATACAAGTTGTAGATAATGAGGAGGGTCTTTAGACAGAGTTCCTGCTTGCAAGCAACAGCAACAAGCTCTGACAAATGTAACCAAAAAAGGAGAGTTATTAGAGGAATATTATGGAAGTCCTCAGAATGGAAGATGAAATTTGAAAGAGGCAGATGTTGTGTCTAAGGCAAGATCATAAATCATTTCTACATGATTATTTCCTAAGCCACATAGAAAGCTCTACCCAGATTTCTCAACATTCCAACTCACAAAGCACTTCAAACTTGTTCTCACAAAATGGAACTTGTTTAAAGGCTTACTTATAGGCCTTTTGCCTATAGCAGAAGTGAAGACAATCCTGGAAAACTCATAATGGAATTCCGGGGCTTCTCTTTACAAGGCTACCACTAGAGATCTTCCTAAAAATTAGATGTGGCCAGATAAGGACCAAAAATTCTCAAGATCTGAGTGTAAAAAAGGAAATGGAATCTAAAAAGAAGGAAAGATTGTAGATGTTGGAGAAGAAAGGAACTGGGGAAAAGTTCCTCATTAGGTAATTGGGAGAAGTGGGGACTAAGACTATGAAGTTTCCATTTAACGTTTATGGCTATTTCTTTTCTTTTAGTTTCATAGTTCTCTTTATAGAGATCTTTCACATCCTTTGTTAGGTAAACTCCCAAGTATTTCATCTTCTTTGGTACTACTGTGAGTGGAGTAGAGTCCTTGACTGTTTTTTCAGCTTCACTATTATTGGTATATATGAAGGCTACCAATTTGAGTGTTGATTTTGTAGCCTAAGACTCTGCTGTATTCCCTACCATGCTCATGGCTGGGAAGAATCAACATTGTTAAAATGTCCATACTACCCAAAGCAATATATAATTTTAATGCAATCCCTATTAAAGCCCCACTGTCATATGTTAAAGATCTCGAAAAAATAATACTTTGTTTTATATGGAATTAGAAAAAATGCAAATAACCAAGACATTACTCAGAAATAAAAACAAAGCAGGAGTAATCCCGCTACCAGACATCAGACTATACTATAAATTGATAGTGATCAATACAGCATGGTACTGGCACAAAAACAGAGAGGTAGATGCATGGAACAGAATAGAGAACCAAGAGATGAATCCAGCTACTTACTGTTATATGATCTTTGACAAGCCAATTAAAAACATTGAGTGGGGAAAAGATTCCCTATTTAACAAATGGTGCTGGGCAAATTAGCTGGCGACCTGCAGAAGACTGAAACTGGATCCACACCTTTCACCACTAACTAAGATAAACTCTCACTAGATTAAAGATTTAGGCTCGGTGCCTGTGGCTCAAGCGGCTAAGGCACCAGCCACATACACCTAAGGTGGCAGGTTCGAATCCCCAGCCCGGCCCGCCAAACAACAAAAAATGGCCAGGCGTTGTGGCGGGCGCCTGTAGTCCCAGCTACTTGGGAGGCTGAGGCAGGAGACTCGCTTGAGCCCAGGAGTTGGAGGTTGCTGTGAGCGTGATGCCATGGCACTCTACCCAGGGGGATGGCTTGAGGCTCCGTCTCAAAAAAAAAAAAAAAAAAAAAAAAAGATTTAAACTTAAGATATGAAAAAAAATACTAGAAGAAAGCGTAGGCAAAACAGTTGAAGAAATCAGCTTGGGTGAAAATTTTATGAGGAGGACCCCTCAGGCAATTGAAGCAATGTCAAAAATACACTTTTGGGACCTGATCAAACTAAAAAGTTTCTGCACAGCCAAGAACACAGTAAATAAAGCGGGTAGACAGCCCTCAGAATGGAAGAAGATATTTGCTGGTTATGTCTCTGACAAAGGTTTAATAACCAAAATCCACAGAGAACTCAAATGTATTAGCAAGAAGAGAACAAGTGATCCCATCTCAGGGTTGGCAAAGGACCTGAAGAGAAACTTCTCTGAAGAAGACAGGCGCATGGCCTACAGATATATGAAAAAATGCTCATGCTCCTTAATCATCAGAGAAATGCAAATCAAAACTACTTTGAGATATAATCTAACACCAGTAAGATTAGCCCATGTCACAAAATCCCCAAATCACAGATGCTGGTGTGGTTGTGGAGAAAAGGGAACACTTCTACACTGATGGTGGGATTACAAACTAATACATTCCTTTTGGAAAGATATCTGGAGAACACTTACAGAACTAAAAATAGACCTGCAATTTGATCCTATAATTCCTCTACTAGGTATATATCCAGAAGACCAAAAATCACACTATAACAAAGATATTTGTACCAGAATTTTTATTGCAGCCCAATTCATAGTTGCTAGGTCATGGAAGAAGCCCACGTGCCCATCAACCCACGAATGGATTAAAAAATTGTGGTATATGTACCCCACGGAGTACTATGCAGTCCTAAAGAAAGATGGAGACTTTACCTCCTTCATGTTTATATGGATGGTGCTGGAAAATATTCTTCTTAGCAAAGTATCTCAAGAATGGAAGAAAAAGTATCCAATGTACTCAGCCCTACTATGAAACTAATTTACAGGTTTCATAGGAAAGCTATAACCCAATTATAGCCCAAGAATATGGGGAAAGGGGAGAAGGAGGGGAGGGGAGGGGGGAGGATGGGTGGAGGGAGGGTGATTGGTGGGATCACACCTATGGTTTATCTTATAAGGGTACATGTGAATCTTTCTAAATGTAGAATATAAATGTCTTAACATAATAACTACGAAAATGACATGAAGGCTATGTTAACCAGTTTGAAGAAAGTATTTCAAATTGTATATAAAAATAGCACAATGTACCCCATGATAGTATTAATGTACACAGCTATGATTTAATTTAAAAAAAAAAGACTATGAAGTTTCTAGAAGGCAGAAGGATATGTTGTCTTCCTAAACAAGAGAGCAAGGAGACTATGGTTTTATTCTGTTCCATTGGCCTATGTCTCTATTTTTATACCTATACCACAGTGTTTTGATTACTATAGCCTTGTAGTATAATTTGAAGTCTTGGGTCATACACTAAATACTGAAACATGAGCAAAAGCTGATAAGCAAAAAAAAAAAAGGGTTCCTGCATAATTTTTATGCTATCCACCACCACAGACAAGCAAGAAAGTCCTCACATAATAATCCTAATGATGCAACAGCTCGTTCAGAGAATCTTTCAAAATTCTTCATCAGGTCCCAAGTTTGCAATCACCAATATAGAAAATGTACATATCTAAACA
Organism: Otolemur garnettii; assembly: GCF_000181295.1. Taxonomy (NCBI): domain Eukaryota; kingdom Metazoa; phylum Chordata; class Mammalia; order Primates; family Galagidae; genus Otolemur; species Otolemur garnettii. Next base: position 1,124,767 of record NW_003852587.1, read on the forward strand.
ATAAAGCATCTTTGTTTTTTCGAATTTTTTAAAATATAGAAGTGAACTATAAATTAGTTTCATAAAAGGGCTGTGTACATTTAATTTATAGCTCTCAAAGGAAAGATACAACTTAATTCTAGCCCAAGAATATGGGGAGGGGGTGGGAAAGGGGAGGGGAAACGGGCGGCTGGGTGGTGGGAGGGTGACTGGAAAGATCACCTATATATCTGTCTAACAAGGGTACAAGTGAACTTTTCTAGAACTAGAATATAAATGTTTTGACACAATGTCTATGCAAATGACATGAAATTTATGTGAACCAGCTTGATGAAAGTATTTCAAAATGTATATGAAAACACTACACTGTACCCCATGTTTGCATTAATGTATACAGCTATCATTTAATAAAAAAATATAAAAAAATATAAAAGTGAAAAAGGGCTGGACATGTTGGCTCACACCTGTAATCCTAGCACTCTGGGAGGCCAAGGGGGGTAGATTGCTTGAGCTCACAAGTTTGCGACCAGCCTGAACAAAAGCAAGATCCCCCAACTCCCCTGTCTCTACTAAAAATAGAAAAACTAAAACAAGAGGATGGTTTGAGCCTGAGTTGGAGGTTGCTGTGAGCTATGATGCCACAGCACTCTACCTAGGGCGATAGCTTGAGACTCTGTCTCCAAAAATAAATAAATAAATAAATAAATAAGAAAGGTTTGCAACATAAAATGAGTGGGATATTTGACATTGTATTTGTGAAACAAATGCATCAATATCTGGTTCGATGGAAGTAGTTGTAATTCTCAGTGACTTCTCAAGGCACTCATTAGATATCTTGGTTCTAATTTTAATCTTCATGTGCTTCATTCTTGAAAATAGTTGCTCACAAATGTAGGTGATGCCAAAAAGTGATGACATGAATAGCATGTGATCATGAAACAAAGGATATTTGTCTCTGATAAGATCAGAGTTATGAAAGACCAGTAAAAAGATATGATCAAATTTTTATTTAAGTTAGATGTCAGATTGCAGCTTATGCATTCCTTTTAAAAATTAGCAGGTAACACATTTATGTCAACTAAAAATGGAGTTGCAAGTGCTCTGAAATATTGATTATTTTCCCAGAAATCTTGAAATCTGTTTTCAAATTCTTATATCAAATTGAAAAGCAAGACTTCTTTTTTTTTTTTTTTCTGCTATTCACCGGAGTTAGAAGAGATGAGGAAACTGGCTGATGAATTCCAATTAGCCAACATGTTGAAATGCATAAAACTATTTGCCTTATTTGAGCTTGTCATAATTTCAGTTTCATTTGGAATACTGTTATGGTTTGAAACATTGTATGGATAAGTTGGTTTTCACCTTGATGACTCAAGTCTAACTCATTTAAATGTGCAGTTAAATTCAGTAAAAATGCTAAATCTGTAAGCCAGTTTTTATCAATATGTTCTGGCAGAAATATGGTTTTTGATACAATAAACGACTTGCTAATATGTTGAAAATTATAAAATCTTTTCAACATTTTTCCTCCAGTTAGCCATCTTACTTCCAAAAATTAAATGATGTCATCATAGTCACCATAAGTACTTTCAAAGAAGTCCTAGAATTGGTGATGATTCAATCTCTTGGCCCTTATGAAATTCACTCTCGATGACTAATTGCATGACTAATTCTTTTGTGCATAATTTTTTTGATGTTCTATGCAATGAAACTTCATTGAATCTGAGTTTTGGGCAGCAATTGAATCATCTTCTATTAATTTTATAAGTCCCTCTCTTTTACCTACTATTGCCAATGGACAAAGAAAATCACTTTAACATATTTTTTACTGCTTTGTATAAATCTCTTGATTTAGTTGTGTCTTTTAATGGCTCTAAATAAGCCATTTCTTCAGTAACATTATATTCATCAACAATATCTCTAATAAAAATGGCATGTTGAGCCATATTTGTAGCATCAGTGCTGTCATCCATCACCAAAGCATAAAATTTAAAATTAGCAGTTTTACTTTCAAAATTTCTTTTGATAGATTTTCCAATTTCTTCAATTCACTTGGCTATAATCTGTGAAACAAGCTGCTTTTAGAAATATCCCCCTTTTGAGAGCAGAGAGAGAAGGAGGGTCAGGAGGTGGGGGAAAGAAAGAGCAGAGAGAGGAAAGGAGGGAGGAGAGTGGGGTCTTGGTGTGTGATACACCTTTTGGGGGAAAGGCACAATTGTAAGAGGGACTTTACCTAACAAATTCAATCAATGTAACCTGGTTTCTTGTACCCTCAATGAATTCCCAACAATAAAAAAAAAGAAAGAAATATCCCCCCCTTTTTAGGGCAAATTATGTCTACCATGCTTTCCATACATAACTTAACTCACTACCAATAAATGGTTTTGATATTTTTGCTATTTAATATGCTACCACATAACTAGCTTTCACATTTGTATCTGAGTTGTAGCTTTTTTTTTTTTTTTTTTTGCAATTTTTGGCCAGGGCTGGGTTTGAACCTGCCGCCACAGGCGCTGCCCAGCTCTTTCCTTCTTTTGAGACAAAGTCTCACTATGTTGCCCTGTGGCATCATAGCTCACAGCAACTTCAAACTCCTCAAATGGGCTCCAGTAATCCTCTTGCCTCAGCCTTCCCAGTGGCTGGCACTACAGGCACATACCACAACTCATGGCTAGTTTTGTGTATGTGTGTGTGTGTGCACGTGTGTTATAAAATTTATTTGTGAAAGCATTCAGACATTTTTAGGTGGGAAAGATGATATGCAGATTCTACTACAAGGTACAACAGAAAGTTGTATGGGAAAGGACAGTACATTTAGTGCAGACCAGCAGTGGTACGACTCCAAACAAATGTTAGATGAGAGCGCTGGGGAAAAACTGAAAGTAATAATTTAAAGCTTCTTGAGGCAAGATATCTTCCAATTTAAAACACTAAGAGAAATAGTACCATTGACGTAAAAGGAAATCAACTTCTAAGTGTACCAAAAGGGTGGCAGGGCAAACAAGAGAAAAAATCACATTTGTTGAGGTACAAATAGGGATGTTCCCTAAGAGGGGCATTAATTATTATTAATGATAAACCTTGCAAATACAAAATAAAACCCAAATCACTGGTCTCATAATTCAAAATTTTCATGTAATAAAGACAAGGGAGTAGACTCCACTGACATTATCTACAGACGCGCTGGGCCAATTTGTACACAGTGATTTCTTATGAATGCCAAAAGGGTTGCCATAAAAATGACACTGTATACAAATATGTGCACCCATCCACTAGAGTGATTCTCCACCTTCTGGCAGAGGCTGACGACTTAACGCAGGATACCTGAGGTTTCATGTCTGTAGATGCCCTACCACAATCCCAAATATATATTTCAGGGTTTTTGTTTTAAAGACACTTGCCTTGAATATGTGCACTATTGGTTAAAATTAAAACCAAGAATAATAAAATAAAATGATCACTCAGAGGAACGGAACCTTTTTTACCCCATCTGAGAGACGTCATCTGGCTGTGGCACAGAGGATCGTGTGTGTCCAGGACAGGCGCCCTCGGCTGTGGGGTCATGGCCCCTCTACAGCGCACCTCTTCAGAGGAGTCAGCAAAGGCTCTCCTTGACTTTTATTTATTATTATTTGAGACAGAGCCTCAAGCTGTCCCCCTGGGTAGAGTGCTGTGGCATCACAGCTCACAGCAACCTCCAACTCCTGGGCTCAAGCGAGTCTCCTGCCTCAGCCTCCCAAGTAGCTGGGACCACAGGCGTCCGCCACAACGCCCGGCTATTTTTTGGTTGCAGCTGTCATTGTTGTTCGGCAGCCCGGGCTGGATTTGAACCCGCCGGCTCAGGTGTATGTGGCTGGCGCCTTAGCCGCTTGAGCCACAGGCCCCGAGACTCTCCTTGACTTTTAAAGAGGAAGATGAAGAAGAAAAAAGAAAAAAACCCAAACCCCAAATACCAAAGGGATTTCAGTGGGATGAGGTTCCTTCACTGCTTAGAGAATATTTCTGGAGCCGCTGCTCGAGTTGGGCCACTATGGTGTCGGAGATGCAGTGCATGCCTCCTCCGCCAGGAAGATGGCCCTCGGCAGTTTTTCTACGGACCCCAAGTTCCTTTGCACGCCTGGCTCTGCTCCTTCAACTCCGCAAACAGAGGAGAAATAATTGTAGAGAAATACTGAGAGAAAGGCCTCTTTGGGACGTCTTTCATCTTATTTCTTTCTAAGTCTGATGACTGAAGAGCTCCATTCTCCAGATTCTTAGGATCTTTCTCTCAGATGGTGAAGATGTAGTCCCCAGAGTTGCTACTGCCAGACGCTTGGCGATCTGTTTCCGAGTCTGAGTCTTCGGAGCTGGAGTTGTCGCGGCTCTGCTCTGCCTTCCATCTCTTGTACCTGTCGATGAGCTGGGTCAGGTAGGATGTTTTCTTTGCATTGAGCATTATAAACTTGTGCTTTAGTAATGCTTTAGCAGTGGGTCTAAAACTCGGCTCCTTATTCAAACAGGCCTCCATGTAGTCCTTGAGGGGTTTCCTTCCAACGTTGGTGGGTTGTTCTTTGGAATTGGGAATAAAACCTTCATCGAGTCCAACTGGGAATGAGACAGCTCCCCTTTTGTTCTATGGCTGTTATGCCCAGGGACAAGAAGTCTGCCTCTGAGTCGTAGGCAGACTGCTTGATGACCTCAGGTGCCATCCAGAAAGGGGTGTCCATGGTGTTCCTTTTGATATGAGTGTCTGTCAGCTGCCCTGCCCCCACTGACGTCAGCCAGCTTCACCTCACCAAGCTCAGCCAGCAGGACGTTGCCAGCTTTAATATCTCTATGGATTTTCTTGTGGAGATAATGGAATCCTTTTAGTATTTCTCTTAATATAGTAGCAATCTGAGTTTCATCTAAAGGCCCAGGTTCTAATAGATCTAGGGCAGAGCCTCCACCAAGGTATTCCACTATTATCCATAATTTTGTATCCTTCAGATAGGATCCATAATATTTGGTTACCTATGGACTGTCGCACTTACTTGGCACTGTCATTTCATGTTGAATGTCCTCTATCTCATCTTCAGCTTCTTCCAGATCAATGATATTTATGGCAACCACTTTCTGAGTCCGATTGTCAATGCCTTTGAACACCTCACCAAGAGTCCTTTCCAATTTTCTCTAGTTTTGTAAAAAGCTCTTCTGGATTTGCTTTTAGGTTCTGTATGCTGGGCAGGTACGACTGCACGGGTGGAGAGAGCCGTGGCACTCAGGACTTCCTGGGATGCGACAGCCAGGCCACAGGCGATTGGTAGGGCAATGAGGCCCAGGGGCTGTGCACAGTCCTTGGGCACCTCAGCTCTGGCGGTTCCCAGCCGGAGGCGAGACTCAGCAACAAGCAGAGGGGCGCATCTCCGTGAACTGTGCCTGGAGGGGCTGCGAGGGGCGCGGATCCTCGCCCTAACTGCCGCCACTGTTGCTTGCCTATAGCTGGACGACCTGGGCCCACTCGCGCTGGCCACCTGGAGCCGGAGTCCGGGCTAGTTTTTCTATTTTTAGTAGAGACTGGGGTCTCACTGTAGCTAAGGCTGGTCTCAAACTTCTGAGCTCAAGCAATCCACCCTCCTCAGCCTCCCAGACTGTTAGGATGCACTGTGTCTCACTTGAGTTATAACTTTTAAAGACAATTTTTGTTGAGAAGACAGATTTTTTTCAGTTCTGCTTTTTTGTTCTTAGAACACAATCCTTCATATGCATCAAATTGGCAGCATGTGTTTGCATATAATGCCTTTTCAAATTATAATCTTTGAAAATTTGCACAAATTCCCTCCAAAATAAGCAGAGAACCTTACTATTCGCCTCAACAAAAAAGTAGTCATCTGTCCACTTTTCATTGGCAATCTTCCTTCATCCATAATTTTTCATTTTGGAGGTTCTGTTTTCTTTTGAGATGCTGTGGAAGACACGTTGGGATTAAAACAATATAAAAGGTGCTATATTTACTTTTATTATGAAAACCAATTAATGGGAAAGTAGAAAGAAAGGTTTGGGCCCTTCCACATCTCAGCTGCTGATGCAGGGCAAGGTGGAGGGCACATCGTTAAGTGCTGACTGTGATATATGAGCAGTGAAAGTACCCTTTCATAATCAAACAAGGATGCTTACCTGACTTCTAAATAACATTAAATGCCTAATGTTGCAATGGTAGGTTGAAATATTATTGACAATTGCTGCCTTGCCAAGTTACCACAAGCACATGTAATGTCCTATGGTGTCAACTCAACTGTCTGCACTTGGAAGATAACACATTGGAAGGCTCACACTGCTGTACCACTGAAGCCACGCATGTGTACATAGTGAGGACGCTGATGTGATGTCGTTTGCAAAGGTTATGCTTGAGAACTGCGCAGTTGAGTTCCAGCAAAAATATTAACAGTAAGAAATCTCCTAATGTTTTAAGTAAGTTTGTGGTTTTGTGTTGGGCTGCATTCATAGCCATCGTGGGCTGCCTGGGACCTACAGGCCACGGGTTGGATGCCCCTGCTGTACATGGATGGACAAGGCTGTGTGCTAATCCTTTCCAACCCCCAGAAGGGACATTTTTACCACCTAAATCATTTCTCTGCTTCTCAATTTGCCTTTCCTTACAGGAAGAGATGTTCTCCTGGTAACTGGCTTCATTGTGTTATTGGGCTTAGGCAAATAAATTGCCTTGGCCAGTGAATTATTAGCAGAAATGATGTCAATTACCGTTGGCAGAAGCTATTGGAGGCCTCTGAGGCTCTTTTGTTCCCTTCTGTAATAGAACCTGGCAACATTCTCCGATAGTGGTTGCACCATCAGTCTGAGACTCAAAGTGAGGATGATGGCAATCCATGGCATAGCCCCAAGTGAACCTTCTAGAATTGTCCCCAAAGCAAGAAATCAACTTTTAGGCTAAAAGGACTTGAGGATCGTTTGCCACTGTGGTATCCCCCAGCTCATCCTGATTGATATTCTTCTGCTGAGTATGGGATTTTATAAGCCACCAAAAAATGAACTGCTGGTGGTGGATTCTCCTTTTACTTCTGTAACGTCAACATAGGGTGCTACAGTTACAAAGCTATTACGCCTTTAGCTTTCTTTTCCTTCTTCCCTTTCATTGTTTGTTGTCTACCTTGCTACTATGTCTCTTTATCATGTTGGGGGTGTTAAGACTCTTTCTTTTCTTATGTTGGAAATTAGTCACCCTTGCTTGGCCCAAAGATCTAAAAGATTACATATTATCTCTTTTGTCGTACACATTAAGACACAAATTATTCAACAAATGATGCTCTCAGTTCCAGTATGTAATGAAAAATAGAAAGCCCAATGTATATTATGTTTGTGCCAGTGGAAATAGACAACCAGTGATTTATTTTATCATAGTGAAAAGGTATTTGTGCCAGGATTCATGCCTCTAATGCAGTGTCATTATTCTGTGGCTGTGCTAACTATAGAGGAAAAGTTGTTTATAGTTACAGACAGAGCATCAGACTGAGACCCAAGAGTTATTCCAAGAATGGTGTCAAGAACAGCGTGTGTTAGAAGAAGCTGCGCAGCTGGAACAAGGATTGTGTGAAGTAGAAGTAACCTAAATATTCTATCTGTTATCTTTTGTGCTTTCCTTCTCTCCAGGGAGAATTTCTTTTGTCTGGTCTTTATTGGAGCAGCCAGTTCCTTCACATTCCAATCTAATAGTGATTTTCTTGAACATCTAAGTTTATGATGGTATCTCTCTCCGCAGATTCCATTTGGATGTCCACAGAAGAAAGTGTATACATAAGCTAGCTTAAGAATACGTGCACCAGTGTGTGCTGGTCTGAACCAGTCACAGTACATTAATGTACTGTGTGTAGCCTGATCATTTGACCACTTCTAACAAAGTCTTATTTTTCTCTCTCCCTGAGACAGAACAACTATATTTCTGGAATAATGCTAGAGGCCTTGATTTTCTTTTAGAAAATTATACTTTTCAAAAGGTTAAAATAAAATTAATACCCATATCTTCATGTCCCAGAATTTAAAACTGTAAATAATTTTTATATTTCTTCTAGCCTTTGTGCATTTCTTTTTTTAAAAAAATCATGTTTTATACACCTTTATTTTTAGAAAAACTAGTAAATGCAAAATTCCCCTTTGACCATATTTTCAGCTCATTGCTCTTTCTCCATTCTCCAGAGACAACCACTATTATGAGTTTGATATCCATCCTTTTCAATACTTTTTTTTTTAAATTAAATGATAGCTGTATACATGCAAACATGGGGTACAGTGTAGTGTTTTCACATCCAACCCGAAATATTTTCATCAAGCTGGTTAACATAGACTTCATGTCATTTACTCAGTTATTGTGTTAAAACATTCATAATCTAGTTCTAGAAAAGTTTATTTGTACCCTTGTTAGACAGACCATATAGGTGATCTTTCCAGTCACCCTCCCACCACCCATCCACCCATCTCCCCTCCCCTCCCCCATATTCTTAGGCTAGAATTAAGTTGTAGCTTTCATTTGAGAACTATAAATTAGTTTCATAATAGGGCTGTGTACATTGGATACTTTTTCTTCCATTCTTGTGATACTTTGCTAAGAAGAAGATTTTTCAGTTCTATCCATGTAAACATGAAGGAGGTAAAGTCTCCATCTTTCTTTAGGGCTGCATAGTATTCCATGGTGTACATATACCACAGTTTATTGATCCATTCGTGGATCGATGGGCACTTGGGCTTCTTCCATGATCTGGCAGTTATGAATTGGGCTGCAAGAAACATTCTGATACAAATATCTTTATTGTAATGTGAGTTTTGATCTTCTGGGTATATACCTAATAATGGAATTGCAGGATCCAATGGCAGGTCAATTTTTAGTTGTCTAAGTGTTCTCCAGACGTCTTTCCAAAAGGAACGTATTAAGCATGCAGACAGCCCTCAGAGTGGGAGAAAATATTTGCAGGCTATGTCTCCAACAAAGGTTTAATAAACAGAATCCATAGAGAACTCAAATGCATTAGTAAAAAAACAAACAAAAAAAAACCATGTGATCCCATTACAGGGTGGGCGAAGGACTTGAAGAGAAATTTCACCAAAGAAGATAGGCATGTGGCCTATAGATATATGAAAAAATGCTCACCATCCTTAATCATTAGAGAAATGCAAATCAAAACTACTTTGAGATATCATCTAACTCCAGTAAGACTAGCTCATATCACAAAATCGCAAAACCAGAGTTGCTGGCATGGATGTGGAGAAAAGGGAACACTTCTACACTGCTGGTGGGAATGCAAACTAATATGTTCCTTTTAATACTTTCATGTACATTCAGAAACAGATGTAGTGTTTCTGTGGGTTTGGAAAAAAACATATATATGAAATTGTTCTATACATTTCATTCTACAACTTTTTAAATTTGATGTTAAGTGTTTTAGGTCTATCCTTACTGATTCATATAGCTCTAGTCTCTTTCTTTTAATCTCATTAGCAATCCATTTCAGAAAGATTCCACATTTTATTATTTTATTGATGGATATTTTGGTTGTTTCTATTTTTTTTTTTTTGAGACAGAGTCTCTCACTATGTCGTCCTTGGTAGAGTGCCATGGCATCACAGCTCACGGCAACCTCCAACTCTTGGGCTTAAGCGATTATCTTGCCTCAGCCTCCCAAATAGCCCTATATTTTTTTTTTTTGCTATTTCTCACAATGCTGCCATAAACATCTATTAATGTGTCCTCTTGTGTACATAGTCAAATGTTTCTCTGGGTTGTGTACTTTGAAAAGAAAATGTTAGGCTGTGGGGTTGACATCTGTCTCCTTTTACTAGATACTTTCACACTCCTCTCCCAAGTGGTTGTTTCAGTTTACTTACCCACTGGATGTATAAGACGATCTGTTTACCCATCCTCCCATCACCTATACTGGTGATTGTCACATTTTTTAATTATGGTTTGTCTGATGAGCAAAAGATGCTCTCTTATTGTACTTTCAATTTACATTTCTATGATTACTGGTGAGATTGAACATCTTTTCATATGTTTATTGGCCATTTGTGTTTCCTCTGGAGTCATTATATGCCTAAATTATATCTGCTGATTTTTTTTTCCTGCACACAGATGAAGTAAGCTCAAAAGCATTTATGCATAAAAAGAAGCTGGAAGGAGAGAGGAAAAAAATCTTCAGCATTGTTTACCAAAGTAGTGCTACTTAATCTATCTGAAAAAGATGACTTGATTGTGCAATTTCATTCTAGGAAGATGAGACTATGGTATCATTCACTCAGTGCATAGACGGTATCTAGTCACAAAGCACCTTTAAAACAGAAACAAACTCTGTGCAACTTCCTTCAGGATTAACACATTGTCGTGCTGTAAGTAAACATCACTGTGTAATAGCTGAAGCATAGGCTTTGGAATAAGAAGGAGCTGACTTTCTGTTTCATCTCTGCCAATTTCTACCTGGAGGGAACTTGTGGAGACTATAACTTTTCCGAGCTCTCAGTATGTTTTCTTAGTCTTTCCAGCATCAGACACAAAAGTTAACCTTCTCCATCCCCTGTCTTATTATCATTCCTGGTGCCTTCTTTCCATTTTCATAATAATTTTATAGTCTTGCTTCTTGCTTCACAGTCTGGAACTTTTCCCTTCTGACAGTCTTTTTCTCCCTGCTATTTCCATGACCTATTGGTACAATCTCACATGGAACCATGTCATTACTTAGGAGCCACCTCCAAGAACTCTGATTCGAATTTTTTCCTTTCTGGCCAAAACATCCTGCTCTTTCATCTTTGATTCTTTACTTTCCTTTTCATATTTCTTTCATCCTACTAGTCCTGACCTATATTCACAGGTCCTTTGCCTCTTTTCTCTCCACCAGCTTATCTATCAGTCTGGAGCTCTGTTCAACGATGCCTTCTCTCTCTTGAGCTCCCCTGGTCCTTCGGTTGCATCTGTCTTGCCAGTCCTCAGTCCTGAGTACAGCTGCTGTGGGTTTTCTCTGCTCTCCCAATCACAAGCTATCTAGCATAAAGATGATTGGATTAATTACAACAGCAGTTTTCCAAGTGTGGGTCCTGAACTAGCATCATCCACATCACCTAAGAACTTGTTAAAAATACAAATTAGGGGCACATGCAGTGGCTCACACCTGTAATCCTAGCATTCTAGGAGGCTGAGGCAGGTGGATTGCTTGAGCTTAGGAGTTTGAGACCAGCCTAAGGAAGAGTGAGACCTCTGTCTCTACTAAAAGAGAAAAACTAGCAGGGTGTAGTGGTGCATGCCTATAGTCCAAGCTACTCAGGAGGCTAAGGCAAAAGGGTTGCTTAAGCCTAAGATTTTGAGGTTGCTGTGAGCTATGATGCCAAGGCACTCTACACAAGATGACAAGAGTGAGCCTCTGTCTCAAAAACAAAACAAAAAAAAAAAAAGAAGAAGAAAGAAAGAAAGATAAATTTCTGGGGCCTTGCCCCAGACCTATTGAATTACTAACTGTGGGGCTGGGACTCAACAATCTGTGTTTCACTCGCTCTCCAGGTAATGCAATGTAAAATTCTTGAACTTAACCGAACCTTCTTGACAATCCTCTGATTGACCCTTAGACTGAATGCTTATCTATCAAAATTTTCAGATTAAAATGCTGATTTCCCAGTGACAAATGCTTTGATTTGGTAAATCTTAATGCAACTCAGGGATCTGCCTTTCCAATATGCACTCATATGAATTCTGATTAAGGAAGGCCTGGGGACACCACTTTGGAAAATACCGAATGAAACCCTCATGGTGGTTTTCTTTTTTTAAAAAAATTTCAGATTGATATAAGGGTCTATACAATTAGGTTACATTATTTGCATTTGTTAGGTAAAGTTCAAGTTGCAGTTGAGCCCTTCACCTAGAAGTTGTTCCATGTACACCTGCATTGTGTCCAAAAGGTAAGAGTTTACCACCTCCCACCTTCTTAAATTTAAATGTGTTTTTCTCTCATGTGGGCCTGTAGTTCTTCATCTACTAAGTTTCATATTAATAATGAGTACATCATGGGGGCAGAGGAAGTCAAACTCTCAGTCTTTGCTAATGATATGACCTTATACTTAGAAAACCCCAGAGGCTCGGCGCCTGTGGCTCAAG
>NW_003852587.1:1137045-1149545 GCF_000181295.1 Otolemur garnettii
ATTTGAAAAATTAAAGATACAAAATATATTTATGCATATGAAAAAAAAAAAAAAAAAGAAAACCCCAGAGACTCAACCACAAAACTCCTAGAAGTGATCAGGAAATACAGTAACATCTCAAGGTATGAAATCAATGTTCACAAATAAGTAGCCTTTGTATATGCCAATAACAGTTAAGTTGAGAAGCAGATCAAGGACACAATTCCCTTTACAGTAGCTTCAAAGAAAATGAAATACTTAGGAATATCCCTAACAAAAGAGGTGAAGGATCAAGGTGAAGGATCTTTTCAAAGAGAATTATGAAACCTTAAGAAAAGAAATTGCAGAAGACATTAACAAATGGAAGAACATACCATGCTCTTGGCTAGGCAGAGTCAACATTGTCAAAAATCTCTTCTACTCAAAGCAATCTACAGATTGAATGCAATCCCCATTAAGATACCAACATCACATTTTGAAGAACTGGAAAAAATAGTACTTTGCTTTTCCAGGAAAAACCCTCTATAGCTAAGGCTATTCTTAGTAATAAAAACAAAGCTGGAGGCATCACCCTACCAGACTTCAAGCTATATAACAAGTCTACAGTAATCAAAACAGAATGGTATTGGCAAAAATATAGAGATATAAATATATGGAACAGAATAGAAAACCAAGAGATGAAATCAGTCTCTACTTGCTATCTGATCTTTGATAAACCAAACAAAAACATACACTAGGGGAAAAGAATCCCTATTCAACAAATGGTGCTGGGAGAACTGAGTAACCACATGTAAAAGACTGAAACTTGATGCACATCTTTCACCCCTTACAAAAATTGACTCAATAAGGATAAAAGATTTAAATCTAAGACATAAAATGATAAAAATCTTTAGAAGAATGTGTGGGGAAAACTTAATGATATTGGACTGGGGAAAGATTTTATGACAAAGGTTTCAGGAGCCATCATAACTACAACAAAAATTAAGAAGTGGGACTTTTTCTTTTTTTGAGGCAGAGCCTCAAGCTGTCCCTCTGGGTAGAGTGCTGTGACATCACAGCTCACAGCAACCTCCAACTCCTGGGCTCAAGCGAGTCTCCTGCCTCAGCTTCCCAAGTAGCTGGAACCACAGACGCCTGCCACAACGCCCAGCTATTTTTTTGGTTGTATCCATCATCATTATTGTTTGGTGGGCCCGGGCTGGATTCAAACCCACCACCTTAGGTGTATATGGCTGGTGCCTTAGCCACTTGAGCCATAGGTGCCGAGCCAACAAATGGGACTTAATTAAGCTGAAAAGCTTCTGCACAGCTAAGGACACAACAAATAACTCAAAAAGACAATCTTCAGAGTGGGAAAAGATATTTGAAGGGTATCAATATGACAAAGGGTTGATAACTAGAATCTACAGTGAACTCAAATTAGTCAACAAAAAAAGAGCAAACAATCCCCTCTACCACTGAGCAAGAGATATGAACAGAACCTTCTTGAGGAAGACAGACGAATGGCTAACAAATGTTTCAAAAAATGCTGATTATTCCTGATCATCAGAGAAATGCAAATAAAAACCACCTTATCACTTATACTCAGTGAAAATAGCCCACATCACAAAGTCTCAAAGCTGCAGATGCTGGCATGGATGTGGAGAGAAGGGAACACTTTTACTCTGCTGGTGGGACTGCAATCTTATACAACATTTTTGGAAGGCAGTATACAGAATCCTCAAAGAACTCAAATTAGACCGCCCATTTGCTCCTGCCATCCTATTACTAGGCATCTACCAAGAAGAAAAAAAAATCATTTTATCATAAATTTACAATTTCCATAATGTGGAAACAACCTAAATGCTTACCAACCCAGCAATGGATTAACAAGCTATGGCATATGTATACCATGGAATATTATTTAGCCATTAAAAAAATAGAGACTTTACATGTTTTGTATTTACCTGGATAGAGGGGGAACACATTCTTCTTAGTAAAGTATCACAAGAATGGAGAAGCAAGAATCTAATGTACTCAATTCTAATATGAAGCCAGTAGATGATCTAATACATACCCTCATAAGAGGAAAAACTCAAGTCAATTCAAGGTGGGGGGCAGGTAAACAAGGGAGTGGGAAGAGGGGAGGAGGAAGGGGGATGGGGTTATGGTGTATGGTACACCTTTTGGGGGTAGGACACAATTATAAGAGGGACATTACCTAACAAATGCAATCAGTGTGACCTAATTTTTTGTAGCCTCAATGAATCCCAAACAATAAAAATAAATAAATAACCATAAAAATAAAAAGTTAATAAAAATACTGAGTACATCGGATGCCTGCTTTTCCATTCTTGTGGTACCCCATGGTGGTTTTCTAGTGTCACTAACTTCAACCCGTCTTTCTTCCCTTTGAACAGGACATAGCCCCTCTTTTATTGAGCTCAGGAGGTTGAAAGCTTCATCCCACTCTCTCCTGCCTCCTCTGATAACTCATTCAATTACTTTCTATTTATCTTCCCCCACATATTTAATTCTCCTCTATGCTCAAAAATATTTCCATGACATTGCCACCCCTTTGAGTTCTAATTTTATTTTATTCCTTTTTTTTTCCATTAACAAAGTGCTGGAAAGAATGAAGTAATCACACTGTTTACACCTCCTCATACTCACTCCCTCCTTCCACCTTCACCACTTCACTGAAAGTATTCTCTTGGAGTTTCACAGGGACTCCAAAATTGCTCTCCCACTCTAAAGTCTTATCCTAATGACCACCCTCCTTTATTTCCTTTATTGAAATTCTCCCCTGGGCTGGTTTCTTAAGACAACAACTTCTGTTTTCATTTTATGGCTTGGAGTTTCCCTTCTCTCTCCATTTTATGGCTTCAGTTCCTCCCATTCTCATAGTGAAAGGTTCTTCTCTCTGCTCTGCTCTTCTCTTTTCTCTCTGCATGTGTCAATCTTTTTAAAATTTTTTTTATTGAGGTGTAATTTACATATGATAAAATTACCATTTAAGAATATGCAATTCAGGGCAGCGCCTATGGTTCAGGGAGTAGGGCACCGGTTCCTTACACTGAGGGTGGTGGTTTCGAACCTGACCCTGGCCAGCTAAAAACAGCAGTGACAACTGCAACAACAACAACAAAAAGAGTAGGCGTAGAATATATAAATGTCTTAACACAATCACTAAGAAAATGCCGTGAAGGCTATGTTGACCAGTTTGATGAAAGCATTTCAAATTGTATGTAAAACCAGCACATTGTACCTCATGATTGCATTAATGTACACAGCTATGATTTAATAAAAGAAAGACTTCAGAAACAATAGCAAAAAAATATATAAATATATACCCCATGATTGCATTAATGTACACAGCTATGATTTAATAAAAAAAAAAGACCAGAAACAATAGCAAAAAATATATATAAATATATACCCCATGATTGCATTAATGTACGCAGCTATGATTTAAAAAAAAAAAAACTGCATAGGAAAAATAAAACTGCATAGGGTAAAAAAAAAGAATATGCAATTCAGTAAGTTTTGGTATATTTACAGAGTTGTACAACAACCATCACAATCTACTTTCAGAATATATTCATTACCACTCCCCCCTGTGAAACATCCTGTACTCATAAGCAGTCACCATTCCTCCCTCCCTGCAGCCACAGGCAGCCACTCATCTATCTTCTGTCTCTATGGATTTTTTTTTGATATTTCATATAATGAAATTATACAGTATGTTGCCTTTTGTGTCTTGCTTCCTTCATTCAGCATAATGCTTTCAAGATAGACCCATGCTGTGGCATCCAGCAGAACTTCATTCTTTTTGTAGACAGGACAATTAGGCAGGAAGAAGAAGTGAAAGCAATCCAGACTGAGAAAAAGAAGGGAAGCTGTCTTTGTTTACATATAACATGATCTTGTTCATAGAAAATCCTAAGGCAGTCTCAATTTTAAAAAATCTATTAAAGTAAATGAGTTCAGCTAGGTTGCAGAATACAAGATCAATGTCCAAAAATGCGTTATAGGAAAGGATAAAAAAATCAATTATACTTATATACACTAGCAATGAACAATTGGGAAATGAAATTAAGATAATATTTCATTGAATGGCTATACCACATTTTATCCTTTCATCAGATGATAGAAATTTGATTTGTTTCTACCTTTTAGCTATTATGAATAATACTGCCAAGAAGATTCATGTACAAGTTTTTGTGTGGACGTATGTTTTCAATTCTTTTGCATATATACATAAGAGTTGAGTTGTTGGGTTATAAGGTAGTTCAATGTTTACCTTTTTTTTTTTTTTTTTTTGCAGCTTTTGTCCGGGGCCGGGTTTGAACCTACCACCCCTGGTATATGGGGCCGGCACCCTACTCCTTTGAGCCACAGGCGCCGCCCTCAATGTTTAACTTTTTAAGGAACTGCCAAACCATTTTCCAAAGCAGTGGCACCATTTTATATCCCTGTTAGAGGTGTTTGGAGGTGCTGGTTTCTCTGTATCTTTACCAACACTTGTTATTCTTTGTCTTTTATGATTATGGTCACCCTAGTGGGCATGAAGTGATATCTTTGTGATTTCAATTTGCATTTCCCTAATGACTAATGATGATCATCTTTACATGTACTTACTGACCATTTGTATATCTTTTATGGAAACATATCTATTCTAATCTTTGCGCATTTTTAAATTGGTTTATTTTTCTTTTTATTGTTGAGTTGTAATAGTTCATTGTATATTCTGGACACTACCCTTTATCAGATATGTAATTTGCAAATATGTTCTTCCATTTTATGAGGTATCTTTTTACTTGTCCTTTGTGTATAAATGTTTTTAACTTTTATGATGTCCAAATTATCTATTTTTTCTTTTGATGCTCATGCTTTTGATGTCGTATCTAAGATTTCATTGCCATATCAAGGTCATTCAGATTATCCCTATATTTTATTGTAAGGGTTTTATAGCTTTAGCTTACTTTAGGTCCCTTATTCATTTTGAATTAATTTTGTCCATAGTGCAAACAGGGTAAAATTTCATTTTTCTGCATGTGAATATCCAGTTGTACCAGCACCATTTGTTAGAATGACTATTGTTTTCCCCACTGAACTATCCTGGCACCTTTGTTGAAAATCACTTTCTTGCAACATGAGAGTTTATTTCTTGACTTTCAATTCTACTCCAAGAATGTGCCTATTCTTATGCTAGTACCACACTTTCTTGATTACTGTAGTTGATTTTTAAATAAGAATGTGTGAGTTCTCAAACTTTTTTTCAAAATTATTTTGGCTAGTCTGGATTCCTTGCTGTTCCATATAAATATTAGGATTAATATTTGCCAATCTCTGAAAAATATCTACATGGAACTTTGGTAGAATTTATTTTGAATCTGTAGATCAATTTGGGAGTATTGCCAACTTAACAATGTTAAGTCTTCTAATCAGTGAACTTAAGATGTCTTCTCATGAACTTGCATCTTTAATTTCTTTTAATAACACTTCGTATTTTGAAGTGTAAAGTCTTATACTTTGGTTAAAGATATTTCTTTCTTTTTTTTTTTTACTGGATGAATTTTATTTTATTTTTTTATTTTTCTTTTCTCTTAATTTTTAAATTAAATCATAACTGTGCACATTAATCCATCTATGGGGTACAATGTCCTGAGGTTAAAGATATTTCTAAGTATTTTATTATTTCTGATGCTCTTATAAATGAAATTATCTTAATTTCATTACCCAATTGTTCATTGCTAGTGTATATAAGTATAATTGATTTTTATAGCTTCTCCTATAACTGATTTTTTTACATTGATCATGTATTCTGCAACCTAGCTGAACTTTTTTATTTTAGTAGTTTTTTATAATTGCAGATGCCTCAGGATTTTCTACATACAACTTCAAGTTATATGTAAATAGAGACAGCT
Source organism: Otolemur garnettii (assembly GCF_000181295.1). Lineage (NCBI taxonomy): Eukaryota > Metazoa > Chordata > Mammalia > Primates > Galagidae > Otolemur > Otolemur garnettii. The sequence goes on from NW_003852587.1 coordinate 1,142,934, forward strand.
TTACTTCTGTTTCTCAGTCTGGATTACTTTTATTTCTTTTTTCTGCCTAATTATCCTGTCTAAAACTTCCAATACAATGTTGAATATAAGTGGCAAGATTAGATATCCTTGTCTTGTTCCTGATCTTAGGGGGAGAGCTTTCAGTTTTTTGCCATTAAGTATGAATTAGCTATGTGTTTTTCCTAGTCATCTTTTATTCAGTTGAGTAAATTCCCCTCTATTTTCAGTTTACTGAGTCATCTTATATTGAAATTGTATTGGGTTTTCTCAAATGTATTTTCTTTATCTTTTGAGATACTTATGTTTTTTTTTCATCCTTTATTTTATTAATATAGTGTACCACATTGATTGCTTTTCCTATGTTGAATCGTCCTTACATTCCTGGGATAAATCTGACTTGGTCATGGTGTTTAATCCTTTTCATACGTTGTTGAATTCCACTTTCTAGGATTTTGCTGAGATTTTTGCATCTAAAATCATAAGGAGTGTTAATCTGTAGTATTCTTGTCATCACTTGGCCTGGTTTTGGTACCTGGGTAATGTTGGCAGCATAGAGTAATTTGGAAAGTATCCCTTCATCTTGGAAGAGTTTGTGAACTTTAATTTCCCTTTAAAAGTTCGGTGCAATTCACCAGTAAAGCCACCTGGGATATGGCTTTTCTTTGTGAAAAGTTTATTTTAAATTGGTAGTTTATTTATTTATTCATTTTATTTTTTAAGCATATCACTATTTTTATTTTCATTTAAGCCACTATGCTGTGGGATAAAAATTTAGACAATATGTATGACCACATGTTATACTTTAATACACTTTTCAGAACATAAAGCATAATATTCTCTACTTTATTGTTCAAATATACACATTTTTATCTGAAATACAATATTTACAAAAAAAAAGCTCCCTGTAATAAAAATCAACATTGTTAGAAGAGTTGTTTAAATTATTTTTAAATGGCTGTAGTGGAGCCAATTTTCCTCAGTTAAGTACCTACAGGAATTTAGCACACTCATGGTTCTTGAATAGAACCACGAAGATGGCATTGATAAGTAAATATTACATATAAATTCAGCCAAACATTCAAAGTAAGAGACTTCTGATTTCAGAAATATGTTTAAAAACATCCATCCACTGTTGTTACACTCCCTTTATTTTTTCACACAGCTAGTTCCAGGAGTTACAGTTTTCTGTGCTTCTAGAGTTGGCTGGGGCTGGGTTTGAACCCGCCACCTCTGGTATATGGGGCCCGGCACCCTACTCCTTTGAGCCACAGACGCCACCCAGTTTCCAGAGATTTTTCAATTGGGGCAGCCCTCAATCATCTTCTTTTTCAATATAGGTCTTTGTCCCTGTGCCATTTGCCTGGCCAAGTACTTGTCTCTAGCTGACATTACAGTTTCTTTATTGTTTCGCTTTGCAGACTTGCTCACCACTTCAGGTGTTCTCTGTCCTTCTCTTGCCTTTCCTCTGTGAGTCTGTGTTTTGCTCCTTGGGATGTTTCGCAACTAGAGGGTCTCTTCTTTGTCCTTTTCCATGTTTCTCATTTTGTTGGCTCTTTCTTGGTCATGATACTTATCCTTTGCTCTAGAATTGGGGCCGCTTTCTTTTCTGGTTTGATTTTTTTCTGAAGATTGAACACTTACTTCTTTTTTTTCTCTATCTCTGTATTTATCATTGTTTTCATATCTTTCCCTCCTTACTTTCACAGATTCCTCCTTTTCTCTGCTTTTCCTTCTCTCCTTTCTCACTTGTTGGTTATGAGCATATTTTGCTGTCCATTTCTTTCCTGCTCTCTTGGGTAGTATTTCTCCTTGTCCTTAACCCTTCTCCATTCTCTGTCACTTCTTTCTCTTTGCTCCCTTGCCCTCAGTTTATCTTCTTGTTCATGCCTCTTCCAGTGGGAATTTTTATCACTAGCCTTTCTGTGTGTCTATGAGAATCCTTCTCTTTCTGGTAAGCATGGTCAGTGTAATGGTTCTCTTGGTCTCTGGACTACCTCTCTTGGTGCTGATCTTGCCTTTTCTCATGTCCTCTTGACTTGGAATCTTTTGTGTGGTGTTTGGCACCATGCCCTCTTTCTTCACTAGATGACCGTGAGTGTGTCTGAGTTCTGTGATGCTTGGAATCCTCTTTGAGGTCTCTGTGATCTTTTCCTGTCTGCAGTTCCGTTTACTTTCTTCCATTTCGTCGTCCTCACTGCTCTTAGCATCAAAGTCGCTGTCTGCATCTGGGTTTTCCTCTACTTCCATACCAGTTTCCAGAATGCATTTCTCCTGTGGTATTATGTTCTTTGAATTTACTTCATCAGAGTAACCCCTTGATGTCTCTTCTTTTATCCCAGACCTGGCTTCATGAAAACTGCCCTTAGGTACTTCCTCTTCACCAACTGCCTTATTTAACAGGTGCCTATAAACCCACTGAGATCATTCTGCTTTGTTACATTCCAATGTGCTTCTAGTGCAGCAACCCTCTTTTCTCTTTCTTCCTTGTCAGCTCTAACTTTCAGTTTTTTCTTATAAGTTGATGTCACAAATGCCTCTTTATCATCAAATTCTCCCTTTTCCGTTTCTTGTTCTCTCTGTATTTTCTTTTCCATTCTTTTTTCCTATTTCTTTTTCCTAATTTCAACTGCTTTTAGTAAGTTGTGAATGTACTTTGGCTTCCGATCTTTCCCCCAAAGCAACTTGGGGTTACTTTCCTCCTTTTTCCCCCTGCATTTCATTATAAATACTATCATATTCATACACAGTGGAATCTTCTGCAAGGGCCTTCTGGATTTCCATTTTGGTCTGTGTCATGGCCTGTTTCTTCGCAGCTTCCCTCTGAAGACTTTCACTCATGGAGGTCTCATCCCATCTTTGTAATTCGGGTTCTCTCAGTTACTTCTGTAATGCTTTTATCCTACTCATCATCATCATCAGAATCATTTCCAAACACTGATGGTTTTTGCAAGACAGGGTGCAACTGCTGTGTTTTCTTTGGCAAAATAAGCCCATGCTGCCTGCCTGGAATTGCCATCTTGCTCCCATGTCCACTGAATGTCAATTTCTTTATTTATTATAGATGTTTTCAAATTTTCTATTTCTTTTTGAGTCAGTTTTTGTGGTTTTTTTCTTTATAAGAATTTACCTATTTCAAGTAAGTTGTCTAATTCATTGACATACTGTTGTTTATTGTAGCCCCATATAATTCTTTTTTTTTTTTTTTTTTGAGACAGAGTCTTACTCTGTCACCCCAGGTAGAGTGCCATGGTGTCATTGTAGCTCACAGCAACCTCAAACTCCTGGACTCAAGCCATCCTCCTGCCTCAGTTTTTTTCTATTTTTAGTATACACAGGTATGCTCTTGCTCAGGCTTGTCTCAAACTCCTAAGTTCAAGCAATCTGCCCTCCTTGGCCTCCCAGAGTGCTAGGATTACAGGCATGAGCCACCTCGGCTGCCTAATTCTTTTCATTTTAGGCAGTAATGTTTCCTTTTTACTTCCTGATTTTCAAGATTTGAGACTCATCTTTTACCTTAGGTCACTATAATTAATGGTTTGTTAATTTTGTTGATTGCTTCAAAGAACCAAATTTGAGTTCATTGATTTTCTTCATTATTTTTCTCTTCTCTATTTCATGAATTTTTGTTCTGTTCATTATTATTTCCTCCTCTTAAAGCTCTGGGTTTAGGTTGCTTTTCCTTTTTAAGTGTCTTAAAATACAAGTTTAGATGATTATTTTGTTATCTTTCTTCATTTTTAATGTAGGTGTTAATATTTACAATGATAAATTTTCCCGTAAGCGCTGTTTTCACTGCAATTCATGTGTTTTGGTATGTGTATTATTGTTTTGTTCATCACGAAGTATTTTCTAATTTCCCCATGATTTTTTTCTTTGATCCACTTGTTATTTAACAATATGTCTTTTAGTTTCCACATATTTGTGAATTTTCCAAATTTCTTATTACTTTCTTTTCTTTCTAAAACTTCAGATTAATATGAAGGTACATATGATTGGATTGCATTGTTTGCATTTGTAAGGTAAAGTCCAAGTTGTGGTTGTGACCTTTACCCAAGAAATATGCCATACACCCATGCATTGTATTCATTGAGTGGGAATTTAATGAACCTCCTCTTCCGTCCTCCCTTGAATTTAATTGAGTTTTTCTTTCATGTGGGCCTATAGTTGTTAATCTACTAGTTTCAACTTAATATTAAGTGCATGGGTTGCTTGTTTTTCCATTCTTGTGATATTTTACTTAGGAGAATGTTCTCTAAATCTTTCCAGGTTGTTACAAAAAATACAAAATATCCATCTTTTTAATGGCTGAATAGTATTCCATGGTATACATACACCACAAGTTATTAATCCATTCTTGGATTGAAGGGCACTTGGGTATTACCTTCCAGCATCATTCCACTATGATTGGAAGACACACTTTGTATGATTTTAATCCACCTAAATTTATTGAGACTTAATTTATTGAGGCCTAACATATGGTCTATCCAGAAGAATGTTTCATGTGCACTTGAGAAGACTGTGTATTCTGCTGTACAGTGTTTTAAAGATGTCTTTTACATCTCATTGGTTTATAGTGGTGCTCTTCTATTTCTTTGTGAATTTTCTGATTCTCGTGCTATTTGTTATTGAAAAGTGGGTATTGAAATCTCCAATTTTAATTGTTGTGTTGTTCATTTCTCCCTTCAATTCTTTCTGGTTTTCCTTCATGTATTTTTGGATTCTGTTATTAGATGTACAGACAGGGTATCCATAAAGTTCATATGCAATTTAAAATAACTGCACATGAACTTTATGGGCACTCTATATTTAGAATTAGTATGACTTCTTGATGAATTGATCCTTTTATGCTTATATAATGCTTTTATAATGTTCTTCTTCATCTTTAGTTACAATTTTTGTCATCTTAAACTTGATTTCATCTGATATTAGTATAGCTACTCTGGTTTTCATTCAGTTACTATTTGCATGTTATATCTTTTTCTATCCTTTTATCTACTTGTATTTTTGAATCTAAAATGTGGTTGTGAAACATGGACCTGATCAGCTATCTCAATAGAAGGCACATGCAGAGATAGAATTATTTCAGCAGAAACACTGTCAGCTAAGACTAAAGAAAACAAAGAGAATGTGATGAAATGAAAGAAGATTATTTGACTTCTTAGAGTCCTATAGGAGTAGACCATAGAGTTATTTATATCTCTTTTGATATTCTCTGTTTGGTCAGGCATCATTCTCATACTTTTCTTTAGTTCTTTAGATGTGATTTCCTTTGGTTCTTTGAACATTTTTAAAATAGTTGATTTAAAATTTAGTCTACCAAGTCCAATGTCTGGCTCCTTCAAGGATAGTTTCTATTCATTGCTTCCTTTCCTGCATATAAGCTATATTTTCTTGTTTCTTCTCATGTCCCATACACACACACACACACACACACACACACACACATATATTTTCTTTTTGCTGAAAATTGGATGCTTTAAATAATAAGTTGTCTCAAAATCAGATTCTGCCTTCTCCCCAGGGTTTGTTGTTGCTGCTACTTGTAGTTGTTAGCATTTGTTTGCTTAGTGAATTTTATGAACTGATTCTATAAAATGTATATTCTTTGTCATAAAAGTTTCTGTCCTGTTAGCTTAGTGGTCAGCTAATGATTAAACTGAGATTTCCTTAAATGACTGGAACAAAATATTCTCCCGGTCTTTGAACTTCAGTAAACATTTTGGCCAATGTGGCCAACACTTAGCCAGGAAGTTTCTAACCTTATCATATCCTTAACTTTCTGCTTATTCATAACCTCAGTGTCAGCTAATGGTGAATGCTTAGAGCTTTCTCAGGTCATTGTTGGATATAAACACAGCCTTGGGAATGTACACTGTTCTTATGTACGTGCATGGCCTTCTGGATTCCTAGGAATACGGTAGAGCTTGTCAAAGTCCCCTATGGATATCTTATTGTCTTACTATTTATGTTTTTCCACATAGTTCTTGTGTGCTCTAATTGTTATTCCCTACCTCAGGCAGCTGCTTTGTTCAACAATTGCTGAAGATTGTTTTCACAAATGTCTCCAGGGATTTGTCTGTATTGTTTGCATTGAGTGAATTCTGGGTCAGGTCAAATAAAGACAAGCCTGGCAGATTAGTGCACTTCCAAGGTCTGCTTGCCAAGGATAAACTCACCAGCAAGGAAACTTGCTCCCACCAACTTTCAGGTTTGTTGCATTAGGGTTCTAGTACATGTTAATGGGAACCAGCCAATGTACTCTGTGGCTCCTGCTATCAAATGTGTGGCGGTTATGACATGATAGTCATCAGAACTGGCAAGGCACACACAGCAGGTGTCCCAAGTAGCTTTGGGGGAAGCTTTGGGCTCGAGCTTCTGGTTTAGCTTACAATCTTCCTTGGGGTTCAAACCCACATTTGTTTCTAGAAGAAGAGCTCAGGTTATTACTGGGCTCCACATTTTCAGTTCCTTGAGGGACCTCCACCACCTCATGGTGAAGTTTTGGCAGCAGCTGCTGTCAGATGCCCCTCAGCAGTGCTCCCAGCAGTGAAGCATCCACAAACTTAAAAGCAGCAGTGAAATGACTTAACCTGCTTCTCACACCAGAGGCTG
>NW_003852587.1:1152045-1158993 GCF_000181295.1 Otolemur garnettii
GAGGGTATGATTCCAGGTATTGGTCCATTTCCTCTACATTTTCAAATCTCTGTGCATAAAGTTTTTTCTTGTAATTGACTAAGCAAGAGAAGGATATCAAGGGTATTCACATGGGGATGGAAGAAGTCAAACTCTCTTTTTTGCTGATCTTATACTTGGAAAACCCCAGGGATGCACCCATAAAACTCCTAGAAGTGATCAAGGAATATAATAACATCTTTGGATACAAAATCAATGTCCACAAATTAGTAGCCTTCATATACTCAAATAACTGTCAAGCTGAGAATAAAAGCAAAGACACAATACTTTTCACAGTAGTGTCAAAGAATATACCTAACAAGGAATGTGAAGGATCTTTACAGCAAAAACTAAAAAATCCTGAGACAAGAAATAGTAGAAGACATTAACACATGGAAGAACATATTGTACTCATGGCTGGGAAGAATCAACATTGTTAAAATCTCTATACTGCTCAAAGTGATCTGCAGATTTAATGCAGTGCCCACCAAAGTATCAATGTCATACTTTGAAAAACTTAAAAAAATAGTACTTCTTTTAGTATGGAACCAGAGAAAACTCCAAATGGCCAATGCAATTGTAAGAAATAAAAATAAATCTGGAGGCATCATGTTACCAGACTTCAAATTATACTACTAGTCGATAGTGATCAAAGCACCATGATACTGGCATGAAAATAGAGATATAGATCTATGGAATAGAATAGACAGCCTGGAGGTGAACCTAGCCCTGTATCACCATCTGATCTTCTATAAATCAAACAAAAGTTTACCCTGGGGAAATAAATCTCTATTTCATAAATGGTGCTGGGAAAACTAGTCAGTCACATGTAGAAGACCCATATTGGACCCACACCTCTTACCACTTAAAAAAATTGACTCTTGTTGGATAAAAGATTTAAATTTAAAACACAAAATGACAAAAATTCTAGAAGATAGTATGGAAAAAATTCTTAACAGTGGCCTGGGAAAAGCTTTTATGAAGCAACACCAAAAGCAAATGAATGGAATATGATCAAACTAAAAAGCTTCTGCACAGCTAAGGGTACAACAACTAAACTACACAGACAACCTTCAAATGGGAGAAAATATTTACATGCTACAAATCTGACAAAGGGCTGATAACTAGAATCTACAAAGAATTCAAACTAGTCGACAAGTAGAGAGCAAACAATCCCATGTATTAAGTGGGCAGGAGACATGAACAGAACCTTCTCTGAAGAGGATAGACGAATGGCCAACAAACACATGCAAAAATTCTCATCATCCCTAATCATCAGAGAAATGCAAATAAAAACCACTTTATCACTTATACTCAGTGAAAATAGCCCACATCACAAAGTTCAAAAGCTGTAGATGCTGGCATGGATGTGGAGAGAAGAGAACAATTTTACACTGCTGGTGGCATTACAAACTAATAAAGCCTCTATGGAAAGAAGTATGGAAAATATTCAAAGAGCTAACAGTTGACCTTTCATTTGATCCTGCAATCCTATTACTAGGTATCAACCCAGAAGGAAAGAAATCATTTTATCACAAGGACATTTGCAATAGAATGTTCACAACAGCTGAATTCACAATTGTCAAGACATGGAATCAACCCAAGTGCCTATCAACTCATGAATGGATTAATAAAACACATACATACACACACACACCATGGAATACTATTCAGCCCATAAAAATATGGAGACTTTACATCTTTTGCATTTACCTGGATGGAATTGAAGAACATTCTTCTTAGTAAATTACCACGGAAACAAAAAAGCAAGTATCCAATGTACTCAATACTAATATAAGCCCAATATATAAACAACTACACTTCCACATGAAAGCAAAACACAAATTCAAGTGGAAGGAAAGGGGAGAAGGGAAAGGAGACTAGGGAGGAGGGAGGGGGATTGGTAAACTCTCACTTAATGTACACAATGTAAAGTTATATAGCACACTTCCTGGGTAAAGGAGTCAATTGCAACTTGAACTTTACCTAACAAAGGCAAACAATGTAACCTATTCATTTGTATCTTCATATTAATCTGAAATAAAAAACATATATATAATGCAAGTTACCAATAATTGTGAATTTTCTTGTAGCCACATAAAGTAAAAAATGATGAAACTAATTTCCATAATATATTTTATTTCATTTAACATGTTACAAAATATTATTTCACATTTAGCCCATACAAAATTATTAATAAGATATTATCTATTTTTCCCATTACTAAGCCTTCAAAATCTGGTGCATTTAACATTTCAATACATCTCAGTTCAGATTTGCCACATTTCAAGTGCTCAATAGCTCTGTATAGTTGATGGTTATCATGTTGGGTATCATAGGTCTAGAAGGTTTAAACACTATTTCTCTGTGGGTGGAAAAAGATAAGCCCCAAGAATGAAGGTTATAGGTAACTGCCAGATAGGTCAACCAATTCTATGAAAATGGTGTCTTGAGTGGACTTTCAAAAATGTTCTGTCCCCCTGATGTCAGCTAGGTTATTGGGATGGGAATAGAGAAAGTTGAAATGCTCTGAAGTTCACTGTTCTTAATAAGATTTCATCATTTTTCCATTAATAAGTGTTCTTCAGATTATTGTAAACTTTGGGTAATTTCCAGAATTCTGAAAAATGTTAATTTTAACAGTTTTTGCTAGTATTTACATTGATGTTCCAGGGGAACTAGCATTATAAAGATCCTTATTCTGCCTTTACTGCTGATGTTACCAATGTTAATTGAATATTGATTGCTAAATCTATGTTCCCATTTCACTTGACCTTCACCTTAATTTCCCTTGATATGTACCTCAAATTTAATATGTTTTAAATAGAACTAATAGTCTCTTTCCACAATTTGCTCCTTCTTTCAATGTCCCTGTTAAAGGCTCACCACTAGGCCAGAGAAAATTAAGCTGGCAAAGCAGATGGAGGATTCATCAAAATGGCAGTAGAATCTAATTATAATTATCTATGTTAATCTGGTACTGTTGGGCATGAAAGAAATGAAAAGATTAGGAGTTGGAAATTTAGGAATTTGATTTACAAGATTGATTCCAAACTCCCCATTGCCTCCATAATCTCAGATTCAATTTAATAATTCTTACCTCTGTGCAATTAACTGCTTCCTCCATAGACCATCTGCACTGAGATCCACTTCATTGAATATCCTACATGTAGTTGGTTGCTCAATAAATGACTATTTAATAAAAGCATAAAACTTCAGTAAAGGGCTCAAGGAGGAGGGTGCCGGCCCCATACACTGGAGGTGGCAGGTTCAAACCCTGCCCCAATGAAAAACTGCAAAAATTAAAAAAAAAAGCTGGGGGTGGAGCCAAGATGGTGGACTGCAGTCAGCTTTTTACAGAAGCTTCCGTCCAGAAGGAGGCTTAAAGGACAGAAGTTTAGCAAGTTAGCTGATGGTTTGGAGCAGAGCCAAGAGAGATTGAAGAACGCACTTCAACCTTCCTGAGGTGAGCTGCAACCCCAAAAATACAACCAAAAGGTACAAAATCCACTACCAAGGGGATAGAAGTCCCCTCCCCCAAAATAAGGGCTCGCAGTTTACTCCATGCAAACAAGCGAGCAGAGTTCAAACTTCCTCCCGCTCTATCCCACGGGACAGACCCCCTAAAAACTGGACCTCCTATCCCTGCTGGCATGCCATGGCACCCTCTGGCCGGGCATAAAACTGTAAAATTGTATAAAACTGTATATATTCCCCACCTGCAATATTGATCTCTGAGGCGTCCCCACCCACCCACTCCGAGGTCTGGAGGTTTGTTACCTATGGAATCCAGATTCTTGGGCATCTCCTTGAGAGAATTGAAGTGGGAAAGGGCTGGTGCTGTTCTGTGCTGACTGTGGCACAGGTGTCAGGAGAAGAAAATCAGCTCGGGGGACGCCAATAGAGCAACAGTGGCATCCTGAGCTGCAAACTGACACCATTCCAGCCTTGTCTCTCTGGGCGAACAGAGGTTCCAGACAACAGCCACAGGCAAAACGCAGATAACTTTCAGCTGAATGCAACCTCTGACATGCAAAGAAATCTAGCTGGACAGAAGCCTAATTTAAACACACAAGGCCCCCCTGTTGAACTCAGATTTCTGGCTGATTTTGCCAGTCATAAACCCCGGGAGCAAGTGGCCTACTGGAGTGAATAGGGTCACAGATCTGGGGGATTATGAGTGACTGGGTGCAAGGTGGGGAAGGAGGTATTAACCTTCCCAGACTAACTCATTTGCCGGGTGGGTCCCTTTGCCCTCATGGAGCACTGGAGCAAGTTATATCTGAGCTGTAAGCAGATCCCTCTTGTCTAGCTCCCAGAGATGTTTGAACTCTTCCACCTGAAACGGGTGCTGACTGGGACAACTGATTTGGACCCCTTGAGCCTGGCAGACCACCCAAAGACTATTCAAAGGGGCACCCCAGGTGTATGGTTGAAGGAAAGTTTGAACTATATTCCCCACCTGCAATATTGAACTCCGAGGAGTTCCCACCCACTCATTCCAAGGTTGGGAGGTATGGAGTCCAGATTCTTGGGCATCTCCTTGAGAGAAGTGGAGGGGGAAGGGGCTGGTGCTGTTCTGTGCTGACTGTGGCACAGGTGGCATAAGAAGAAAATCGGCTCAGGGGACGCCAATACAGCAACAGTGGCATCCTGAGCTGTGAACTGACCCCATTCCAGCCCTGTCTCTCTGGGCAACCAGAGGTTCCAGACAGCAGCCCTGGGCAAAACACAGATAACTTTTGTAAGTAAAGCACCAGCCCTCAGGGTCTAATACAGCTGAGACAAAGGCAGTGGGTGGGCAGAGGCTAGAATTGACACCTGAGTGTAAACTACTATTTGTCTGCTGCTCAGAGCTGAATGCAACCTCTGACTTGTAGAGGAATCTAGCTAGACAGAAGCCTAATTTAAACATGCAAGGCCCCCCTGCTGAACTCCGATTTCTGGCTGATTTTGCCAGTCATAAACCCCGGGAGCAGTGGCCTACTGGAGTGAATAGGGTCACAGACATAGGGGATTACGAGTGACTGGGTGCAAGGTGGGGAAGGAGGTATTAACCTTCCCAGACTAACCCTTTTGCAGGGTGGGTCCCTTTGCCCTCACAGAGTGGGGCGGGCCCAAAACTGCTTGCTAGAGTGGCACACCTCATGGGCGGCAGAGGAGATCCTTGCCCCAGGCTCCTGCTCTGGGCAAGCCCAGAACTGCTTGCTAGTGTGGCGGGCATCCTGCAAGCAGTGGTGGAGGAGTACTCGGTTCTAGATAGACCAAAAACAGCTTTCTAGAGACACACACACCCCACGGGGGCAGGGGAGGAGTTCCCCACTCCAGGCACCCAAGCTGGGTGGGGCCAGAACTGCTTGCTAGAGCCATGCGGGCACTGCAGGTGGCAGTGGAGGGTTCTACCACTCTGGGTGGGCCCAGAAATGTTTGATAGAGCCATGTACATCCAACAGACAGAGGTGGAGGATTTCCCCACTCCGGGCTTCTGCACTGAGAGGGCACAGATTGGCTTGCTAGTGCTGCATGTGTCCAACGGGTGACAGTGAAGGAGTCCTCCGCTCCCCCCCAGTTACTCTGGTGGGGCTGAACTAAGACTGATCTGGTCGCTTGTGTAACCTGCGCTACCACTGCCATTCCCTCACCCCTTGGTTGCTCCACGGTGCTGAACTAGGACTGATCTAGCCACTACAGTTCCCCTATTCCACCAGTTGCCCCGGAGGGGCCAAACTAGGATTAATCCAGCTGTTGCTGGTCTCCTCACCCCGATAGCCCCGGCAGGATGAACGAGGTCTAATCTGGCCATGCACACTTTCATGCACCTGCTGCCATTCCACTGTACCCTGGTTGCCCCAGAACTCAAAAACTAGGAGAAGACAATAGACATGCTCTGCCTGTCTCTCTGGGTAACCAGAAGAAGCCACCAACTGAATGGTTCTGATAAGGCCTCCAAACAAGGTAAACTCAGCATAGGGCAGAATCAGTGAAAAAACTCTGGCAACTCGAATAACCAGAGTAGATCAACTCCTCCAAGGGAAAATGGGACAGATGTAATTGACGACCCCATCCGCAAGCAAATGGCTAAGATGTCAGAAATTGAGTTCAGAATGTGGATAGCAAATAGATAAACAGAATAAAAGAAAGGAAGGAATTAGAAGTATAAGAAATTATTCAAAAGATTTTTCAAGAAATTGTTCAAAAGATTTCTCAAGAAATTATTCAAAAAATATCTCAAGAAATTATTCAAAGGATGTCTCAAGAACTCAACAATTTCAAAGATAAAATGATCAAAGATTTTGAAACACTGAGACAAGAGGTTGCAGTCCTCAAGGATCTGAAAGACACGGTGGAATCACTCCGTAACAGAGTGGAAGAGGCAGAAGAAAGAATCTCTGATTTTGAAGACAAAGCTTTTGAAGAAGCCCAGGAGGGCAAAGATCAAAAGAAATGGAGAGCAAAAATGGATCTCACTCTCAGAGAGCTCTCGGATAATTAGAAGAAAACTAATATTCGCCTTATAGGAATCCCTGAAGGCGATGAAGTTGCTTCCCAAAACACTGAGGCTCTTCTTCATGAAATTATGAAAGAGAACTTTCCAGACATGCCAAGAGATTCTGAAATTCAGATAGAAGATAGTTTCAGAACCCCAGCATGACTCAACCTGAACAAGACATCCCCCAGACACATCATAATTAACTTCACCAAAGTTAAGATGAAAGAGAAAATTCTGACAGCAGTTAGACGTAAGAAAACCATAACCTACAAGGGAAAGAGTATTAGGATGACTGCAGATCTCTCGGCTGAAACCTTTCAGGCTAGAAGAGGATGGTTATTGACTTTTTTAATCTCCTAAAACAAAATAACTTTCAACCCAGGATCCTGTATCCAGCTAAACTGAGTTTCATCTATGATGGAGAAATTAAATACTTTAAC
>NW_003852587.1:1162694-1165094 GCF_000181295.1 Otolemur garnettii
CTATGCAGCCATAAAGAAAGATGGAGACTTTACGTCCTTCATGTTCACATGGATGGAGCTGGAAAATGTTCTTCTTAGCAAATTATCACAGGAATAGGAGAAAAAGTATCCAATGTACACACCCCTATTATGAAACTAATGAAACTAACCTTTTATATGAAAACTATAACCTAACAACAACCTAAGGATACGGGGAGGGAGGAGGGAGGGGGAGGAGGGAATGGGTCGAGGGAGGGGGATTCGAGGGTTCACTTCTGTGGTTTATCTTACAAGGGTACAATTGAATCTTTCTATGAGTAGAATATGAACGTTTTAACACAATAACTAAGAAAATGACATGAAGGCTATGTTAGCCAGTTTGATGGAAGTGTTTCGGATTGTGTGTGAAAACACCACACTGTACGCCAGAAGTGCATTAATGTACACAGTTACCATTCAATAAGAAAAAAAAGCTTAAGTAAGTAACACAAATAGATTTCTTTTATTCTCTCTATTTCTCTCTTTTTTTTCTCCAGAGGTCTAGTCTTATTCCCAGCTGGAAATTTCTCCAGAAACTCATGAATATGATTACTTTTTTCAATATTTCATTGACATGTCAACCTGGATTATATACCAAAGTGAGCCCAAGTGAGAGTTTGGTATGAGATATAAAGCCTAATATGCTTTCATGCCTCCTTGTGGGCATTCAATAAATATTAATTGTGCTGAGAGTCAAAGTAGCAAACCATGGCTGATTGTGTTATTGCCCAGTATTCCATACTTGCACACTTGCCACAGTGAGATTAATAACAAAATTGTCAGGTAGGGAACATGGCCCATGATGCTGGCCTTAAAAGTCAAATCCTTCATTCGGCCTTTAAAAAAAATGCATTAAAAGTCTCAGTAAAGGCCCACATGACGCAGGATAGTGAAACTGCTTTTTATGGCAAAACCTTTTCCCTTTTCTTTACCATTTCCATGTATATGCAGGTGTGCATGCATATAAGAGGGAGATGAGTGAGAGAGAAGAGACAATGGAGAGGGTGTGTCTGTATATGTTTATATTCTCTATTCACTCCTCAACCTAAAAGCTTCATAGAATATGGAATATAAAAAAAGGAATGAAAAAATTTTAACAGACACCTAGTATGAAATACGTGAAAGACTTAAAACCCTTACTGACAATTATTGATTTCCTTATAGCTAAATAAAAAGAAATTAATAAACTTCTCTGAATAAATAAAATTCTTAGATAATAGTAAATTCTTATTATATGAATGAATGAACAATGAATATAAGTCTCTTTTTCTTAAAAATTAAATGCAAATATAATGTTGCATGTAAATATTTAAGTAAAAGTAAGTTTGGATCTTTTGCAAAAACAATCAAGTGTAATGTTTAATGTGTTACTTTAATGTCCTTTATTATAAGTCCCTTATAGAACTGAGGCTGCATCATTATGTTATATGTATTAACTGGCTAAAGACATGTCTTGCCAACATTTAAGCACATTGCTTTTCTGTTGTTCTTTTTAAACTAAGTAATATTTACAAATATAGTAAAACCTCCACAGTTGACCACCTCCTTACATTGACCACCTCCTTAAGTTGACCTAATTTTCATAGATCAGACATGCACCACATGGACCTATCAGTACAGTAGGCCTAGTTCCTTATGTTGACCACCTCCATATGTTGACCAGTTACAGTCCCTTGGGTGGGCAACTTAACAGAGGTTACTGTAGTATGGTGTACATATCTGAAGTGCATACAACTTGACAAATTTGTACTTGCTTTGAGGTATAGAACATTTATGTCTCAGTAGACTTCCTCATGGTCCTTTTAGTCAATATCCTTGCCCAAAGGCAATTGCTTTCTTGACCTTTTTCAACATAGATTAATTATGCCTGGTTTTGAATTTTATATTAATGGAGTCATATTACACTTATTATTTTGCGTGCAAAAAATCTTACTCCATAATATCTATATTGTTGCATGTAGCAATAATTTATTTTTTCATTGCTGTGTAGTATTTCATTGTATAAACATGGCACTAGTTATTTATTCAGTCTATTGCTGATGGAAAATTGATTTGGTTTTCAGTTTGGGGCTATTTTGAATGTTACTCTACAAACATTATTTGTAAACATAGCACATATTTTTGTTGGGAATAGAACTCCATATCATTATATGGTATGTGAGTATATATAGCTTTAGCAGATATTACTAAACAGTTTTCCAAGGTGATCATTCCAATTTCATCTCCAAAAGCAATATGTAAGAATTCTAGTTTTACATCAAGCACATTGCTTTCTAATGATCTCATTCTGGATCATAGGACTTCCATATTCATTTGGGGTTTATTAGATGCAAGTTTTTTTTTTATTGAATGGTAATTGTGTACATTAATGCACTTCTGGGG
>NW_003852587.1:1165601-1166673 GCF_000181295.1 Otolemur garnettii
GTCTGGGAATATACCTAATAAACTCTGTCGCCCATAGGATGAGTGTCTCTAGCAAGCAGTTCTGGGTCCTCCCAGAGTGGGGGACTCATCTGCCACCACCCACAGCGGTGCGCAAGGCTCTGGCATGTAGTTCTGTGGCTGCCTGGAGGAGGGGAAGTCCTCTGCGGCCACCCACTGCTCACAGGAGGTGTGCGGCTCTAGCAAGCAGTTCTGCACCTGCCCAGAACCCTGGAGCAGGGATCTACTCTGCCACCCATGGGGCACACAGCTCTAGCAAGCAGGGCCTTCCCAGAGTGGGGGACTCATCTGCCACCACCTGCAGGGGTGCTCAAGGCTCTAGCCAGTAGTTCTGTGGCTGCCTGGAGCAGGGGAACTCCTCTCTGGCCACCCGCTGCCTGCGGAAGGCTTGTGGCTTTAGGTAGCAGTTCTGGATCTGCCCAGAGCCCTGGAGCAAGGGTCTCCTCTGCTGCCCATGGGGTACACGGCTTTAACAAGCAGTTCTGGGCCCTCCCAGAGTGGAAGACTCTTCCACCACCACCTGCGGGGGTGCATAAGGCTCTACCAAGTAGTTCTATGGCTGCTTGGAGCTGGGAAGTCCTCTGCCGCCACCCGCCGCCCACAGGAGGCGTGAGGCTCTAGCAAGCAGTTCTGCACCTGCCCAGAGCCCTGGAGCAGGGATCTACTTCGCAGCCTGTGGGGCGTGCCACTCTAGCAAGCAGTTCTGGGCCCTCCCAGAGTGGGAGACTCATCCGCCGCCACCTGTGGGGGTGCGCAAGGCTCTAGTAAGTGGTTCTGTGGCTGCCCGGAACAGGGGAAGTCCTCTACAGCCACCCGCTGCCCGCAGGAGATGTGCGGCTCTAGCAAGCAGTTCTGTGCCTGCCCAGAGCCCTGGAGCAGGGATCTACTCTGCTGCCCGTGGGGCATGTGGCTCTAGCAAGCAGTTCTGGACCCTCCCAGAGTGGGTGACTCGTCCGCCGCCACCCACGGGGGTGCGCAAGGCTCCAGCAAGTAGTTCTGTGGCTGCCCAGAGCAGGGGAATTCCTCTCGGCCACCTGCCGCTCGCGGGAGGCTT
>NW_003852587.1:1166703-1213000 GCF_000181295.1 Otolemur garnettii
GCGGGGCTCTCCTCTGCCGCTCATGGGGTGCGCGGCTCTAGCTAGCAGTTCTGGGCCCTCCCAGAGTAGGGGAATCCTCCACTGCTGCCTGTGGAGTGTGCAAGGCTCTACCAAGTAGTTCTGTGCCTTCCCAGCACAGGGGACTTCTCTGCAGCCACCTGCCACTGGCGGGAGGCGGACTGCTCTAGCAAGCAGTTCTGGGGCCCACTTTGTACCTGTATTTTGTGTTCTTAAATGATCTTTCTTGGATTTACAGCTTGCCAAACTTCTTTCTGGGCTCAGCTCCCCGTCTTTGGCTTCACAGATTCTGATTCCAATCAGTTTTTCTTCCTTTGCTCAGGAGCCTATGACCAGGGTTGCTACCAGTCAGCCATCTTCCCAGAATCTCCATCTCTTAACACCACAATGTCACCTGCAGCTCCGGCAGCCTCTCCCTCCTTCTGCATTGTCATTTCCCTCAGGACGTGCCTTCCTTGTGTCTCTTTGTCCGCACCCACCTGCTAGAGGTAGAGAGGTTTGAAAATCAGATGCAAGGTTTTTTAAAAAATCACGTTTCAATTGATTATGAACTGACTTCAGTTGGTGGTGGTGGCAAGGATCGTCCCTTGTACATGATCCTTTTCCAACTGAGAAACACAGCTTCCTTTTTTGATGGAACTAAAGATATAGACTTCTACAACAGATTGCTTTGCTCTGCAGGTCTGCCAATGAGAAGAAAACCCCAACTGAAAACTTTCAGAAAATACACAGTTCATTTAAGGAAAACACATGCATTGAAGGAGTTTGCTTAATGTACAGAAAATAAAACAGCAGACCAATTGCCTGTTTGTGACACCTAAGTAATCAACTTGGACAGTAAAAACTCAAGAATAATGCTCTGTCTTTATAACAGGCCAGAAGCTCTTCTGGTCTGGACCCTTTATTGCCTTTTATTTATGTCTTATGCAAATCTCTCTCAGGGTCAGTAGATAATGTAAAGATATTATACTTTGAACCCTCTTTAGCTGTTATCAAGTCTCATGGAAATGGTTGGAGAAGAAAAGAAAGCATAAACTCTATCCTAATGTGCTCTTCATGTAGAGTTGTGGTAATTTCCATTGTCTTTCATAATGCTGAACACTACTTTTGATCTGAGACTTTAGATCATTACCTTCAATGAGGCTTATTAGAGTACAGCTCCAGGTATTCATAAATGTTAGTTGTAACTCTTAGCACAATCATTATTTTTTTCTTGCTTTAAATAACATATACTATAAAAAGGAGTATATCCAGTTAATGGCTTACAGTACATCAGCAAAATTAGATGGCATTAAAATATAGTTACTTCTGAAGAAAGCTCATGGCAATAGCAGAGAGGTAAAAAACTGTTTAACAGATTAAACATTATTTTGTGGGTCATGGAACTTTGGAGAATCATCCTAAATTTGAAACTATTTCTTGGACTTTTGTATTACTCCCCTCATCTGTTTATTCTCCTACTGACTGTAAATTAATTGCTTATGTTCTCCTTAATAAATTACATCTTCATGTACAGGATGATCAGGTCATCGCATGTGGATAGTGAGACTGACATGGCATTGTTATTTCATGTTTTGTTTCACTCAGTCACTTAACATTTGTTCATCTATCAAATGTCACTCAGTCATATCCTCTGTATACATGGCATTGGCCCTGTCCATACAATGTGGAAAGTCTATGAAGATGCCCTTGTTTATTCTTCAAGAGCCTGTTTGTTGAACAGATGTTATCTCTTCTCACTGCCCACTAGACTCACATACTATCCAGCAGTATTGAAGGAAGAAGGCTTTAAGGAGTACAGTATCTTTAACATCTCCAAGTAGTAAATTCTGCTTTTGGAAACAGTAACATCTTCAAAAGATACACACAATTTGAGCCTCAAAATGCCCAGCTTGTCTGCGTCCTATAAAAATCCCGTTAACAGTTTATCTCATTAACAGCCCTTTGTACTCATTAGTTCAGACTGCGTTTTCCCACTGGGACATCATTTACAGTGCCCTAAACATATTTTCACAACATCCACCTGACAACATCAGCTGAGAGAAAAATCTTCAGACTGCAGAGAAACATCAGGAGGCCATGAATTCTTAATCAACATACCAAATTGCAAAAAGTGTGTATGTCTCTTTGAAAATACCCTTAGCAATAATTAACCACACACACACACACACACACACAAAAACAGTAGATAGTTCAAAGACTGTCACTTATTACTGCCCCTCCTCGATTATTAAAAGGCTATTCTGAGGTGTTTGTGTGGTGGCCAAGATTCATGATTGCTGTATACCCTGGGGACTGGCACATGTGGGAAGAAAATGGTTAGAGTTTTTTTGTAAGTTCACAAAGAAGCAGAAACAGGTTAACCAAGTGTCACCTGGTGAAAGGTCTCCTTTAATGAACAAATAAAAATGATTTATAATTAGTGTATGTACTTGCTTTTTTAATAAGAGCATACCAAAAAGCAATCTATTCCCTTAACAGATAAATAAATGATTCCTCTTCTAAATCTCCTTTAACACATTTGCTCAACAATTTCCATTTTCCTTTCTTTGTAAAGTGACCCTTAAACTTCTGCCTGAGTTTCTGAATTGTGTTTTACTCAGAAAGCATTTCATTTTTCTGGGGACATGGTGATGCCTGATGTGATAACTTGGAGTGTGAATTAAATCTACAGCTGTATTTCCTGAAGATGTGGTTGGCACCTAGACTAGACTTCTTTGGATGGCATTTTATCTGTTGTGGTCTAGGTCCTTGCTACTCAAGCCTTGCTCAAAGTATAGTCTTCAAACAGTCAGCATTAGTATCACTTGGGAACTTGCTAGAAATTTTGGGTCACTTAACCAGATTTTAGGAATCAGAGTCTTGGGGTGATGTTGAGGATCAGTAATCTCTGTTTTAATATAATTCCAGTAGATTCTCTTACATGCTAAAATTGAGGAAAGCACTTTCTTAGGGTATCATGTCCATAAATTCAAAACTGTATTTATTTTGCCACATTGTCACATAAATCCTCCTTCTGGTGGACTGTACTCTCTATCTGAAATTTCTTTTATTTTTTTCTATTGTAGCCCCTTTGCTGTCCAGTTCTTATTTCATCCTTTGATTTGTCCAGCTTGTTCCCTGAGACCTATCCCCCAAACTTCCATTCTTTTGTGTCAGTATGTGCAGGAGGGTGGGTTGGGAAGGGGTTGGTAAAGGTGGCATCTTCTGAAAATGGCCATTTGTGCTGCTGATGAAGAGATCATGGCTGGTTTGATGAAAAAACACAATTAAAAACAATGGGCTCAACTTCCAGTTCAGGAAAGAGGGAATAGAAGTTCTTTTCCCTGTTCCTTTTACTAAGTACAATGGAAAATTCTGGACATTAGGGTGGCGCCTGTGGCTCAAGAGGGTAGGATGCCAGCCCCATATGCCAGAGGTGGCGGGTTCAAACCCAGCCCCAGGCAAAAACTGCAAAAAAAAATTCTAGAAATTATAAGTAAAACAAACATAAAAAGATGCTGCAGTGGGACAGGAAAAGACAGTCCAGAAATGAAACATCAGCAGGTATAGACAACAAATATCCCCTCCCAGAAGCCTGTTCTCTCTAGCAGGGCCAGGAAAGGGGCAACAGATGAAGAGAGAAAACTTCTAGATAATAAATGATTTACTCTAGACAAAGGTAACAGATAAAACTAAGTTCCTACCTCCACCACCAGCAGCAAAGGCAGAGTGGGGAACTAGGACTTTCACTGCTATGGAGAAATAATGAGGTCTTCTCCATGGTGTCAGTGGTGGCCAGGTAAGGAGCATTAATGAACCATCTGTGCCTCTCCTAGGCAAGTAACAGCAGAGCTTTGCTGGGTAGCAAGAACTTCCACCAACACCTAGCAATAATGAGGATTTCTCTCCTCCTGGGAGCCAATGAAGGCCGAGTTGAGAATATAGACTTAAACCCCATATAAAAGCAGCAAGCTGATGCTTGTACTTCCCTTCTTGAGCAGAGTCACATAATACAATACCCAAATCTCCATGTTTCAATTGAAAACAATTCCTCATACAAAGAACCAGGAGAATCTCAACTGGAATGAGAAAAGACAATCAACAGACACCAATGCCAAGGTGACACAGATATTACAATGGCCTAACAAAGATTTTAAAGCAGTTATTATAAAAATGCTTTAGTGAGCAATTCCAAACACGTTTGAAATAAATGAATTAATAGAAAGTCTCAGCAAAAAAAATGGAGGCATAAAGAAGACCCGAACGAAAAATTCTAGAACTAAAAAATACTAATAAATAAAAAACTCAGTGAATGGACTCAACATCACAATGAAAGGGATAGAGGGAAGAATTAGTAAACTTGGATAAGTGAACCAGAACAAAAGAAATAACCAAACAGAACAACAGGGAGAAAACAGACTGAAATAGTTAACAGAACTCCAGGGACATGTGGGACTAATTATATTAGAGAGAAAAGAAAATTATATATAAGGAGAGAAGAAAGAGGGTGAGCCTGAAAAGTACTAGAAGAAATAGTAGCTAAAAGATTCTCAAATATGTCAAGCAACATAAACCTACAGATTCAAGAAGCTGAACAAATCTAAAACAAGATAAGCCCAAAGAAATCCATGCTGAGACACAGCATACACTATTGAAAACTAAAGAGAAAGAGAAAATCCTGAAATTAGAGAAAAAAATGCACTTTACTATGGGGGAAAAAAGCAGAATAATGGCAGATTTGTCATCAAAACTGTGGAAACCAAAAGGAAATGGCATAGCAATTTTCAGGTGCTATATATAAAAAAAGAACTGCGAATCAGTGAATGTTCATAGCAGCCTTTATTTGTAATAGCCAAAGACCTGGAAACAACCAAAATGTCCTACAATAGGTGAATGGGTAAACAAAAGATGGTTCATCCCATACTATAGAACATTACTTAGAAATACAATGGAATGAACTACTGGTAGGTCCAACAAATTGGATGCATCTCAGTGGCATTACACCGAGTGAAAAAAAGGTAATCTCAAGAGTTTATATGCTACCTTATCTTATTTATATAACATTTTTTTCATATTACAAACTGTAGAGAACAGATTAGTGTTTGCCAGAGCTTAGGGATGAGGGTGTGGTTGGTATGACTATAAAGGGGTAGGAGTAGAGAGATCTTCATGGTGTTATAATAGTTCTGTATATTGATTGCTGTGGTGGTTACACAAATCTACATGTGTGCTACAATGGCATAGAGTGGTGCATGCACATTGTATCAATGTCAAGGTCCTGGTTTTGGTAATTGTATTGTAATTTCATTAGCTGTAACCTCTATGGAAAACTGGATGAGGAGATGGGGAATGTCTCTGTACTATCTATGGAATATCCTATGAATCTATAATTATTTCAAAATTAAAAGATAACAAAGAACAACAATAGGCTATTTGGCATTAGACAAAGAGAGTTGGGGGTGAGAGTAGAGTTTCTAGAATCCCAGTTGTCAGAGACAGATTAGAACTCAAGAAAGAACGTAAGCAGGCTGATCTGAAACCCAAGGAAGAAATCCTGGAGAGGTAGGGGAATTTTTTTTTTCTGTAAGTACTAGGATGCAGAGAAGCCCCACACTAGATTGTAAACTCCTTAAGAGCCATGATAGTGGTGTTAAGTATTTCACAATTGCCCAAAACAAAGAAAAATATTTGTGGACTGATTGGATGAATAAATGAGAGAGCCAGGTCCTAGAGCATGTTTTGATGATGACAGAGAGAAGATCTAAAAATGGGCTATGGAGGGGACAAAGAATTTCAGTGGGTCTCCTACAGGTGCCTGCCTATCAGAAGCTATCCTTGGTTAACCTGGGTTGCTCAATATATGGTTTCTAGCATTTTAAACTAGAAGAGGGAAAAAGGAAAACACTTAAAACCTGAATTAATGTTGTCAAACTAGATGATCCTCTGGTCACATAGTGGTGCCAAGATCAACATTCTATGTGCTTAGGCATTCATTAAGTTTTTGTGAGTCCTTTATTTCTTTTTAGATTCTTGGTAAAGTTCTTCAGAAAATTCTAATTTATCATTAATGTCTTAAGTCAGAATGACCTTTCCATGCCCAGCAGAGCTCAGGAGACAAGCATAGAGGCCAGACCATAGCAGCAGCAGGTTTTTAAGCTATACATCTGGAAAAACTTTGGGGAGATAATGCAGTTAATGAGGTGGACCCTTCTAGAGAGAGATGTTAGGGAAAGCTATGACCTCTACTTTCATGCCAAGAGGCCTGGGCATTTTCATGGACCCTGGGTATTGCTTGGTGTATAGACAAATTAGACCAATCTGGTTTTATTGGGCATTTCTACAATATAAAAGTACATGACAATAGAGTAAAATTCCCTCACAGCATTGCTGCCCTTCTCCAGTAGGGATGGGCATACAATTCAGAGAGAATAACAGATAGCATGAAAGTCTCATAAAATAGTCAACAACCTATAAAATCACTTAGTGAAGAGTAACAAATAGTCTCTATTTGAAAGCCATGAAGCTACAGTGGCCACTTGGACTCTAAAACTGATGAAAAATGCATTAAGAATCCATCTTAACACGTTTTTGAAGTGAAGATTAAACCTACATAAATTCAGTCAATGCTCTTATGGGAGTCGTGTGAACTTTAGGTCATTAAACGGTCAGATATTTATTGAATATCTACTGAAGCAAAGGGTTGTATGTCTCAAGGATCATAGAGAGAAGTAATTTTGCCTGAGTTTTTGAAAAATGCATGTGTTTGTATGTGTGTGTGCGTGTGTAGGTATATGTGTGGAGCCTTCCCAAACTTACTTCAGCCAAAATATTATTTTTTTTTCAAATTTAGACTGCTCTCACAGGTTTTTTTTGAGACACAATCTCACTCTGTTGCCCTGGGTAGAGTTCAGTGGCCTCACAGCTCACAGCAACCTCAAACTCTTTTGGTTCAAGAGATTCTCTTCCCTCAGCCTCCTGAGGACCTGGGACTACAGGTGCCCACCACAAGGCTGGGCTAGTTTTTGTATTTTTAGTAGATACAGGGTCTCACTCACTCATGCTTAGGCTGTTCTGGAATCCCTGAGCTCAGGCAATCCACCCACCTTGGTGTTCCAGAGTTCTAGGTTTACAGGCATGAGCCACCATGCTCAGCCCTGCTCCCACACTTTCCCTTCTCTTCCCTTCCCTTCCATCCTCTCCCCTCCCTTCCCTTCCCTTCCTTTCCCTTTCTTTTGACAGAATTTCACTTTGTAGCCTTGGGTGGAGTGCCATAGGATCATAATTCATAGCAACCTTAAACTCTTTATCTCAAGTGATCCTCTTGCCTCTGGAGTAGCTGGGACTATATGCACCCACTACAATGCCTGGCTAGTTTTAGAGACAGGGTCTCCCTCTTGTTCAGGCTGGTCTCAAGTCCTGAACTCAAGCAATCCACCCGCCTTGGCCTCCCAGAGTGCTAGGATTACAGGTGTGAGCCACCGCGCCAGGCTGCTCCCACACCCTTACAATTCATGTATAATTTTATTCTACAAGATTGTATGCAGGCCAGGGTAGTGGCTCATGCTTATAATCCTAGTAATCTGGGACACTGGGGCAGGAGGATCCCTTGAGCTCAGGAATTCTAGACCACCCTGATTGAGAGTGAGACCCCCGTCTTGACTAAAAATAGGAAAATAGTCAGGCAGTGTAGTGGTCACCCATAGTCCTAGTGACTCGGGAGGCTGAGACAGGAGGATTGCTTGAATCTAGGAGTTTGAAATTGCTGTGAGGTAGGCTGACACTATAGCTCTCTAGCCTGGGCAACAGGGTCAGACTCTGTCTCAAGAAAAAAAAAAGACAGACTCTGTCTCAAGAAAAGAGAGAGAGAGAGAGAGAGAGAGAGAGAGAGAGAGAGAGAGAGAGAGAGATTGTATCCAGTGAAAGAATAAAGGGCTGTAATGATGAGGAAGAAAGATTAAAGAAAAAGAAAACACTTTGGGCAGCACCTGTGAGTAGGTGGAGAGAAATGCAGTCCAGGGAACAGGAGGCTGGAGGCTGGAAGGATGAAAGGGAAATGGCAGGAAAAGGTAAGAATTTTTGGAAATACTCAACCAAAAGGGGGTTCCAGATCTGGAAAGAAATTGTACAGACACCAGCAAATGTGAATAGTATATCCAGTAGCCACCCCAAAGACTGTGAGTTTGCTGAGGTTGGAGATCATGTCCTCTTTATTCCACTCTGATTAACCTATGCTCAGTATAGAATTTTACCCATGGTAAGCATTCGATAAGTATTAGTTAAATAAAGAAATGAATGAGGAAGTGACACATTATGATTGACATTTTACAGAGAAATCCAGAAATGCTGTGTATCATCTGACATAACACATTGTGGGGTGTGCTGCCTTCCTATAAGAACCTTTTGAGACTTTTCAAAACTACTTGTGCTTCCCAGTACTTTACTGCCAGAAAGTCTAAGAAGGGATGTTAAGCATCCCTGAGCCTTCAGCTTCTTCACATTTCCCCCCATGGGATGGATTTAAAAGTCTTCAGAGAAATTCTTTAATTTCGCTCGAGTTAAGTGGCTAAAAATTTAAAATTATGATTTTCAAAAGGGAAACTATTATTTTCTATTATTAAATATTTGGAAGTACATGGGTTTAGAGCTTTGGAGGAACCTCAGGGCTGAATGTTGATACTTTTTGGGATGCAACTAGAAGCCAGAGGAAAGGCTGGTCAGTAAATATGAGAGGCAGGCCCCTCTTCCTCCCAATCAAAAGGCAGTTACCTTCCTTTGCCATGTGTCTGCGTAAAAGTCACTAGACCAAAAAGTATAAAAATTTCTTACTAGTGAATTTTGAACTGGACTGTGTGACCAAATGGGTATAAGTAAAAGAAGCACATTTTTAGACAGAAAGCATGAGTTTATAACCTTATAAAATGCAGATTTGGGGAACACAGTTGGGAGATGCATTTGAGGCTTCAAATTCTGCTATGTTTATTTTTAGGTGAATAGGATTTTATAAAAGATTACATTAATGGAAAAAATGATGAACATTTCTTGCCTTTTTTTATGTCTTTCTTTTTGATGTATTTTCTGAAGGATTTTTTTTTTTTACTTTCTCTTCCATTTTCTACAAACTTTTAAAAAATTTCAGTATTTTATTCATTTATTTTATAAAGCTCTTTCTTGTTCTTTATTTTTGATGTCATCTTGTTTCATCAATAAAAGGATTTATTAATCTTTTAATACTAAATGTTTTTTTTTTCTTTCAACTTTTCTTTTTTTTTTTTTTTCCTTGAGTCAGAGTCTCACTTTGTCTCCCTTGGTAGAGTGCCATGGCCTCACAGCTCACAGCAACCTCTAACTCTTGGACTCAAGTGATCATCTTGCCTCAGTTTTTCATTTTTAGTAGAGATGGTGTCTCGCTCTTGCTCAGGCTGGTCTGGAAATCTGAGCTCAGGTGACCCACTGGCCTTGGCCTCCCAGAGTGCTAGGATTACAAGCATGAGCCACCGTGCTCAGCCCCCAACTTTTCTCTTTTCTCTAGGGTTTATTTTTCTTATTGTGCATTTATCCTCTTATCTCTCTGCTTCATGATGAATAATTTTCTCAAATACCTGATGATATTGATAAAGAGAGGCAAAAAGAGGGAAAGAGTAAAGGAAAAAGAAAAGCAGATTTGGATATGTAGGGAAATTAGGTTCTGGATTAGAGAGTCTACATTTTTTTTTATTCATCATTATGATTAAAAAAAAATTCCAACCACAGCCATCACTGGCACTGACTTGTGAGAAATTGGCTGCAGTGAGATTTTATCTGGAATGAGCAACTTCCAATTCTGTGTCAAATTTCTACTTTCTTTCATCAGTTCTATAATTATTTACTAATTATCATTAAATAATTGCAATAATTGCAATAATATTAACTAATTTTGCAGAGATAGTCCAACTTTCAGTAGTTACGGTAAATAAATAAATGTGAATGGTGCCAATTGTGTTTTCCGTATTGCAAAACTGAATCATCGATTTTAAATAATAAAATAAGGAAACATAAGAAAAGCTTGTTCATTCATGTTTAAAATTTACAGCCAAATACCTTTGTGCTTCCTCTTCACATTTGCTCCCTAGTTATAACCCAGCCTTCTACAGTTGTATAATTCCTGGTTTCTCTAACATGGAGATCTGATATTTTGTAAGACCCTCTATGAGAAAGTGGTCCCATGGAGATACAGGTGTTTTTGTGACCTTACAGTGCTATAAGAAGAAATGGGGTTTGGGAATTCCTCTACTCTCTCTAGGAAGAATGAGCCCATGACCTTGGCTAATGCTGAGTTTGTTTAAAAAACCAGGTGTTTTGGTCAGTGTTCCATCGAAGGAAGTGGGCAATTGGGAGAGAGTTTTATAAAGAGAATATTTTCAAATGCATGAGCACAGAGATAAAGTAATCAACAAAGGGTAGTACAGTTCATCACATCTAGCAAGAGTGGGGACCAGTAAACACCCTTAGATCTGAAAGGGCAAGCAGAAGTGGATTTTTTTAAAGGTGCATTCCTTCTATGTTGTTCAGAGAAGAGATTAGAGATTACGTATTAAGAGGTCTGCCTGACAGAAGTGGCTTTCAGTACAGAGAAGCAGTCAACCCATGGTAATCCTGTAAAGAGGTAGCGAAGGAAATAAAATTTCACAGTCTGATTCTTTTCCTATCTTTCCATCTCAGCCAGTGTCTCTCATTGGTTCAAGCTAAGTAGAAGCCAGGGGACAATGAAGTTACAGTTCATAGAGTCAGTCTCCTGGGGAGTAGAGCAGGGTGTTTAAGGCAGAAGTGGGTCTCAGTGAAGCAAAGGAAAACACCCAGTGCACCATGAAATCACCGTGTTTGTAAACAATTCCTTAAACAGATTGTTGGGGTCACTTCTGGAGTGGTAAGGTGAGTCAATAAATTCCAAGGGAAGTAGTATAGCAAGATCTACCTTATTTCTTAATTCTGGAATGACTCTACCTGCTTGGAGAATGAAACAGGCAGCTTCATCTTCCATAGGAAAGCCAGGATAAAGGAAGAGACATGTAAAGACATATTACAACTACTCATGCTCTCTGTGGTCACCTTGTTCTATATTGTTGGTAAAATGATTAAGAACTTCTATCGTAATTGTATGTTTCTCTATTTTTTTCTTCCTATCTATCCACAATGTACCTGAAATAGTATGCCTTTATATTTCCCAAACACATAAATATTTTATGGTATACATATGCTCACTATTTATTTATTTATTTATTTGAGACAGGATCTCACCTCTGTTGCCCAGGCTGGCGTGTAGAGGCCTGATCATAGCTCACTGCAACCTTGAATTTCTGGCCTCAAGTGATCCTCCCAACTCAGTCTCCTGAGTAACTGGACTATGGCTGTGTGGCACCATGACCAGCTAATTTTTCTTTTTGTATTTTTGTAGACATAGGTTCCTTCTGTGTTGCTCAGGCTGGTCTCAAGTTCCTGGTCTCAAGTAATCCTTCTGTCTCAGTCTCCCAAAGTGCTGCGATTCCAGGTGTGAGCCATTGTACTCATCCTTTAACCATAGAAATAGGTATAATTTAATTTTGCTAGAACGTATGCATTTAAAATACAGATGGAGTATAGTTCATTGGATTCCTGTTGACTCTAATATTAAATTCTCATATTCAATTTTCATACTAATTGATAACGTTAATAAAATCATCCTAAGCATCTTTGGATAGGGAAGGAATCCTTGGTAGTGACCAGTGAAGACAGGAGAAATAGCTGGGAATCAAAGAAACTGATGAGAATATTGAAACTACTTAAAGTAGGCTACATTGCAATTCTAGTGTTGCAAAGTAAATCCTGACATGGGTGCATTATACTGGGATAAGGATTATTAGCCAGAAACAGATCTAGGTTTTGAAGATTATACAATCTGAAGGACCTTCTTTCAGAAAAAGTATATGAGCAGAACATAGTGGCACATGCCTGTAATTCCAGCACTTTGGGAAGCCAAGGCAGGGGAATCACTTGAGGCCAGGAATTTGAGACAAGCTTGGGCAATATAGTGAGACTCTTATTTCTACAAAAAATAATTTTAAAAAATTAGCCAGGTACTTGGGAGGCTGAGGCGAGAGGATAGCTTGAGCCCAGGAGTACACGACAATCATGCCCACTGCACTCCAGCCTGGGTGACAAAGTGAGTATCACTAAAATTAGATAGGAAAATAAAATGTTTTGAGAAATTGTATCAAATAAATTTTTAAAAGTTGATATCACAAACATCATAGAATCCTGAAAGATAATACAGTGTTACTATAAATGAATTGCCTTACATACTTCTATAATACTTATATTTTCCACCTATGTTTTGGCTATATACGCTTATTTCCTCTTCACATGCAACTCTCGTGTAATATCATTTGATATAAAGAGGACTGAAGGCAATTCAGTCTTTCCTCTAATGTATTTTTGTTCTTCTACCTTCATACTTCCCATGCTGGATGCTGTAGTCTGTGTTTTTACTCCATTACAGCCATGACCCTGCACTGGCATAATGATTCTGGGTTTACTGGCATAGTGGGTGGCAGGAGTATTCCTGGAAGCCATTCTTACCCTTGATTGGCTAACAATACCTTGACTCTACATAGTGACTATCTTCCACATATATATACCTCACTAACTCTAAAGTAAAATTAGGCCTGACTCATGTTTCCTCTAATAGAATCTCCCAAAAAGAATCACTAGTTACTCCATTTTCACCTGATATGAGTAAGAAAAAATTTGCGACAGGAGAAAATTTGTCATAAAAGGAGTTAGTGGTCTTAACAGGTACGGTTGAAGTATTTTATTTTGCTTCTCTTCAAAAATACCTGATGTGAATATATTATTTGCCCCTCTTCTATGGCATTGGAAAGAAACTGTGTAAGTTTTATTTGCTTCATGATAAATCCAACTTTGAGTAATTGAAATAAACTTTGAGATGCCTCCCTCTCTTCCCTGGGAGATAACAGGGAGAAGATCCAGGGTTGAGTCAGTTCTACTGTTTCTGCCATGGAATGAGGATAGATTCTGGAATTTCAAGTTCTTGTTTTTGCTTAGATACCACTCAGCCTGGCATGAGCGAGGGAGTGGGGGGAATACTTGTAGATAATAGGTATGGTAACTGTTTTTTGTATTCATTCATTCAATAAATATGTGGTGATTGTCCATTATGGGCCAGGCACTATTTGAGATGATAGGAATAAAATGGTGAACAAAATAGATGCAGTCTTTGTCTTCAGTGACCTTAAAGTTTGATGGAGGACAAATTACATTCTGTCTTTAGGTAAAGCAAATATGTGAAAAGTCATAGAGTAACTCATCTACCATCCCAGCTATACCTTGGCACAAAGCAGTGGTAATCCTAGAAAAATAGATCTCTAAAGTCTTTTCTATGGCCTTGATATCTCTGGTCTCTTCTATTTCCTGAAAAATGAGGGAAAGTGGAGGCAAGAATTCCAAGGAATGGAGAGTACAGAAGCTGAGAAATCAACTCATCTATAAGTCTTTGTTCTTTCCAGTCTTGTGCTCCATTTAACTGTGGACAACATAGAGGAGGTAGAGTCTCCTAGGCTCAACCAATCATCAGTGATGAATAATAAGAGAATAGGTACTATGTGAGGCATCTCCTCTTTTAGAATTTCATATCATTCCCATTCACAGTAGCCACAAAGCATATGTGGACAATGTGAAGGCTTCTGTTACTGAGTAGAGAGAAAGATAAACACTTCTCCTGATGTTCACCCTTGCTAGACTTTCAGAAAGCTATCTGATGTCTTAGCACCTCAGGGGCATACCCATGAAACAAAGTCAACTACAAAGGTGTCCCAAAAGTCAACCCTAAAGTTATCATACACAGGGAAAATGGGAAATTACAGCTAATTGTACTTTTACTTACAAAATATTCATTACAAAATTTTACAAAATATTCTGTATGTGTTGACCACCTCTTTGTAAAATTTTAAATGAATTTTTTGTAAATAAAGATACATTCAGCTATAGTTTTCCATTTCCCAATGTAAGGCGACTTTAGGGGTGACTTCTGGGACACCCTCCATGCAAATTCCTTGCTTATCTCATTGGGATACAGCCTGCTGCAAGAATTACAGCTGTGAATTTATGGAATTTCCAGGGGGCTTATCCGTATGATTGGAAGAAGTAAGCAGAATTCCATGGGCCCTAAACAAAGGATAACCACATAAAGTTGTACATAACTAAAAAGGAATACGTTTCTAAGATGAAATCCTCGAGCAGAAAGTGAATTTAATCAATACTGAATACTGAATCAGTATTAAAATCAGCACTCTCCGGGCAAGCCGTGCATACTGCTCTCATGACTGAACATTGTTTGTCTTCAGACTCTGAGTCAGTGCTGCTGCTTTTGTCATCAAATGAGGGTAGAATCTGGAAATTCAGGTTCTCATTTTCACCCATTCACCACTCAGCCTGGCATGGGCTAGGGAGTGTGAGGAATGCTTGTATACATTCTCAGGAATGTCTGTGCTCCGGAAGTGGCAGTGGGCAAAGTGGGTCTTTACTGCCATGTAAAGACCATAATGATGTCATAAATATTCAAGTGATTGATTATACCTGCCAGGTACATTACGTTTCTTCAAGTCTAATAAGCTTTCTCCAGCCAAGACCATGTGTTCTTATATGTACCAAAGCATGGGAAAAGAACAGAGTTTGAATCCTAGTCATGCAACTTTCTGAGTATATGTGAACTTGGACAAGTTACCTAACATCTGTGAAGGTCAATATTCCTAGCCTATAAAATAAGGATAATTATAGTTCTTGAAGGATTGTTTTAGTAATTTAAAGAAATGCTATACTCAAAGTATATGCTGTAAAGTAAGTGCTCAATGAATGGTAGGTATTACTAATTATGAATTTCACCACAATAATAAGTTTTTGAATCATTTTGTTCTTGCTCTTGTTTAAACTTTAGGCTAAGAAATATTTTCTCACAAGATTATTATGATTTGTAAACATGAGCCAGCTTCTCTATAGCAATTATTTTGCTGGGAAGTAAGCAAGGTCATAAATCAATAATGACTCTTGCAACCTCAGGACTTATTGATCTTGCTGTTTATCTTGTGTAGTGTTCCTGGAAAACCCAATTATTTTGGGAAGTTACCCAAACTAGTTTACCCATTATTCTATATTAGCATTATTAGGAACAACTTATAAAAACATTTGACTGATTTTCTTGGAAAAACAATCTTTTTATAGTATAATAGAAATATTTATCCAATACATTTTTAAGCATATTCTAGTTCTTAAAAAGAGCAAATTGGGAAAAACAGCTAGAGATTCATTTTCTGATAACTTCCACTCTTTGGGGCACAATAGTTGAGAACCTGAAGGGCACTTTAGCTAAGAAAAACACGAGGGACACATGGGTTCCATCCATCTTAGGGGGCTGGCTATTGGCAGTGATTTGAAGTAGAAGTATCTTTTAATATGTCTGGTGTTGTTTCCTAATAATTAGTATAATGCTTAGAATAAATGCCTAGTAAATATTTCTTGAATGAATGAATGAATGAATGAAAGCATAAGCAAATAAAATCACAAATGCATAAATACCACTACAAAGCTGTGAAGGCAGCTATATTTCCCTTCTCAGTATAAATATTTTCTTGGGTTTATAGATCTTTCTGAAGGCCCTAGAATGATCTTTAACACTGGACTCCGATTGTCAAATTCAGCTGTCTATTTGTTCCCTTTTTCAATTTAGCCTTTCTACTTGACCAGGGGTCATCTCCATAAGGTGTAAAACTCCCTTTTGTGATGGTGAGATAGCTTGAATTGTGAGCCTAATATTTGCCAAGGGGACCTATTTATTAAAACAAAATGGGGTATGAAAGCGGTCAATAGTTTCCCAAACTTGCCCAATGTAAGAATCACCTGATATACACATTAAAAGTACAAATTCCTAGCCATAATTTGATCATCTCCAAAGGCAGTATACCAGGTGCTGCTTAGGATCTGGCAGATTGGGCAAAAACTAGGATATGGGATGACTGTCACCTTACTATCAGAAGACCAATGGAGCTTGCTTGAAGTAACAATTTCCCTTAACTTCTGTTTTCTGAGTCTTAATATGGGGCTCTCAATATGTCCCCAGACCACATCAAAGGGATTTTATGGGAATTGTAAGACATTTAATTTTCAAACCTTTATATTTTATGCAATCTTTTGAAATCTATTCTAAAGAAACTAACAAATCTGTCAGGGTTGCAATCCTTCTATGAGGAGGTGTTAATTCACTGTTTGACAAATTCTTCTTGGCCACCTCCTATGCAACATTTCCATAATAACTATGGCCAATCCACACCAACTAGGAATTCCCACATTACCTTGTCTGTTACTATTTCCCTGAAAATGAGCTACCATATTTGTGAAACTAAGAAATATTGAGGCCAGGCATGGTGGCTCATGCCTGTAATCTTAGCATTGTGGGAGGCTGAGGTTGGTGAATCTCTTGAACTGAGGAGTTTGAGCCCAGCCTAAGCAAGAGAGAGACCTCATTTCCACTAAAAATAGAAAAATTAGCCAGGAGTCCTGGTGGGTGCCCATAGTCTCAGATACTTGGGAAGCTGAGGCAAGAGGATCACTTGAGTCCAAGAGTTTGAGGTTGCCATGAGCTTTGATGCCAGGATACTCTACCCTGGGTGACAGAATGAGACTCTGTCTCAAAAAACTAAGAATGAAAAAGAAAAGAAAAGAAAAAAATGGAAAGTTTTAAGAAATGTCTTTGCTTTAAAGGAAAAGAAGAATCTAGTTTATTACCAGGTTACTATTAGACATAAATCATTTCTATTTGGCTGATTTTCTTGGCTATAAAGCAGATTCTTGTCTTAAGCAGATTCTCCTACAGGTATACTGAGTAGAAAATAAGAACAACTCTTGCCATTATGTGAGTAACCACTGTAAAATTAATAACTTTTAAGCTCTGTATTGTCTAGACATTCTTGCTAGAATTGGGAATTTGCATTAATAGCATTAGACTTCTGTAAAATGAAGGGAATAAATTTAATATTAATCTAGCCAAGAAAATACACTCAGCCCCCTCATGGTTATCTCCTAATAGGAACAAAGCACTAAGATTTTCCCATTATTTTAACAATAAAAATTGTTATTACTAAAAATATTAACAGAAAAGCTCTTAGCTAAGTGTTTTGCATGCTTTATTTCTTTTACCTCATGACAATCTTTTGGGGCAAGTATGATTATCATCGCCATTTCACAAATGAAGACACTGAGACAAAAATATAACTTGCCAGAGGTCTTGCAGCTAAGTGGTGAAGTCAGGATATATTCATCTCTGTCCAACGCCAGAAGCCTAAGTCTTAACTACCATCATTTATTGATTCTTAACCAAAAACAAATAAAAATTTAATAGCCCATATTTCTGGTTTTTAAGGTAATATATCTTCATTTATTTATACCCCCTGCCTGATTTTCTTTAGACTCTCAAGAAATTGGTAAAGGTACTATTACCAGTTGCTTTACCCTAAAACTTTTCCTCATTTAAACTGCTCTTTCTAACTCCTGGTACTAATGAACAAGCATGTCTATGTATATATGTATGTGTATACCCATTACAGATATTCATGATGATATGAGAAACAAAAAAGCTCATTGTGATGCCTGTTATCTTCACTCTATACCCTTTCTTCTGAGTTTTTCCAGTTTCAATATCCTTCCCAAGAGCTGCTAAGTGCCAGTAGCTCAAACTTGACTTAATATCCTTCTCAATAGATTACAAGATTACTTGTATCAGAGTTTAAATTTCAGTATTGACACATGTTGGATTTTCCAAAAGCCGAGTCAAAATAGAATTTGTCATGAGAGGTGGAGAGAAAGAGGTAGCAAGATTAGGCAGAGGGAGAAGCTGAATAGCGAAGCAGGCCTGACAAAAGCTTGGTGGACCCCATAGAGGGCTCTGGAGCCCAGTGGGCCTATCAGGATTGCCAGATTTAGGAAATAAAATACAGGACATCCAATTAAATCAAATTTCAGATAAACAAGAAATAACTTTTTCTCTGAGTATGCCCCATACAATATTTATCCCATGTAATATTTTGTCTGTCAACCCTACTCCCACTGGACCAAAATGTTTGGGTCTTTCTATTCCAGTTTTTTTTTTTTTTTTTTTTTGAGACAGAGTCTAAAGCTATCTCCTGG
This sequence comes from Otolemur garnettii, assembly GCF_000181295.1. Lineage (NCBI taxonomy): Eukaryota > Metazoa > Chordata > Mammalia > Primates > Galagidae > Otolemur > Otolemur garnettii. Next base: position 1,184,911 of record NW_003852587.1, read on the forward strand.
GTAGAGTGCTGTGGCATCACTGCTCACAGCAACCTCAAACTCTTGGGCTTAAGTGATCCTCCTGCCTCAGCTTCCCAAATAGCTGGGACTACAGGTACCCACCACAACACCTGGCTATTTTTTGGTTATAGTTGTCATTGTTTTTTGGAGAGCCTGGGCTGGATTCGAACGGCCAGCCTTGGTGTGTGTGGCTGGCGCCTTAGCTGCTTGAGCTACAGGTGCCAAGCCTATATTCCAATTTTTTTGGAATTTTTTTATTAGTCACTGAATATGGGGGCTATCCCAGGGATTATAGGATTTTTTTTTTTTTGCAGTTTTTGGCCAGGGCAGAGCTTGAACCTGCCATGGCAGAGCTTGAACCCGCCACCTCTGGTATATGGGGTCAGCGCCCTACTCCTTTGAGCCACAGGCACTGCCCGGATGATAGGATCTTGAGGAAGGTGGCTCACTGCCAAGGGGCCAAACTCTGAAGGAGCTGAGAGAAGAAACCTTCCCATGGAAGTAGATCTGGGAGGCATACATCTGTGTTCACCACAAATTCATAGCCAAGGGAAGTCTCAAGTCAACTGAAAGCTCCAGAACAAGAGTTTTTTTTTTTTTTAATTAAGTCATATACACATAGATCATGAATACATTTATGCATATGTGGGGCACAATGTGTTGATTTTTTTATACAATCTGTGGTTACAATTTGTGGTTACATCAAACCAATCAACATAGCTTTTGCCTCATTTACTTGATTATTATGTTAAGACATTTATGTTCTACGCTTGACAGATTTGACTTGTACCCTTGCAATATGCTCCATAGGTGTGGTCCCGCCTTTTACCCTCCCTCTATCAAACCTCCCCCCTCCCCTCCTTTCCCACTCCATTTCTCTCCTTCATCCTGGGCTATAGTTGTGTTCTATCTTTCATAACAAAGTGTGAGTAAATATAAGTTGGTTTCATAGAAGTACTGAGTACATTGGATACTTTTTCCTCCATTCCTGAGATACTTTACTCAGGAGAATATATTCCAGGTCCCTCCATGTAAACATAAAAGAGGTAAAGGCCCCATCTTTTTTTATGGAATACTATGCAGAACAGGAGTTTTAACAAAGGGATCCTAGTAAATCCAAATTTCACTACTTAGTGGTGAACTTATATTGATACCACAAAGGAATAACATAACAAGAAAGCACTTTTTAGTCAAGGGTGCAAGCAGTAAGACTGAACACATATCCATGGAAGAAATGTGACAGCTGAAAAGTTTGGAGGAGGACCAGCCATATGGATATGACCAGAGCAGTCATATATAGCCTCAGGCTCAAAAGGGCCCTGAATTTGGTTTAATGCTCTACTGTAGACAGTCTGGCATTTCTCTTTTATTTTGTTGGTGAAGTCTGAAGGGACAATGAAGTCTGCCTCTGAGCAGAGGAGATGCATGCACAGTATGTGTGTCTTCTATTCCTTTTGTCCCTGTTCACATAAAGCATTCTTGATACCCCATGAGCATAGTATTTTGATGGACCCACTCCATCAACTCCATGAGAGTTCAGTGAGACTCAAAGTGAATTTAAGGTAAGCAGGTTACATCTGTGACTGATAAGCCCCAAGAGGCCATGTTTTCACTTTGAATTAGAGCTTTCTTTGAATTCAGTACAAAGGCACTGACATTCCAAGAAATACACATGTTCCAGGGAATTTACCATGTTCTTTCTTATTCATTTTATATCCTGATATTATATGACCATTTATGCTTAAAATAATGATGACAAAGAAGGAAAGAGAGTGATGGGCAAGTCATAGTGATTTTTCCCTTTTCTCTCAGACCTTATTAATTCATTAGTAAGCTGAGAGTAGAGACTGTTGGCAAAATGTGTCTACATCAAGAAGTAAAATAAAAGCAGTTGAGCTAGTTTTTTTAGTGTTTTCTCTGTTTTGGTAAGAGTGCAATACATATGCATGTATGAGCTATGAAATACAAATTGGGTGATTCTGGCGATTCCACATATGAGTTAAATGCTCTTATATTTGCATTTAAAATTAGCATTTGCATAATATAAAAGTGAACAGCAAAATTCATGCAATACTTTAAAATTTTAATTTTTCTTTTGCTTAGAATGACATTAAAGAGCTGATTTTACAAATCATGACAAATCAAGAAAGAAACTACAGCAGAAAGGAAAAGGCTTTATCTTTTATTATAGTATCCTTACAGAGATTTTTTGAACAGGGGACCCTACATTTTCATTTTGCATTGGTTGAAAATTATGGAGTTGGCCTTAGCTCAGAGGAATGTGATTAGCAAGTTTAAATGGAGTTGAGTGGGATAAGGACCCTGAAATCCTGCTTTAGGAGAGAATACCGGTCTTCTGAGACCATGACTGTGGATGAATGGACTTGGGCTACTTTTTCATGATTTTAAAATATTAAGAGGGTACAAAAGTTTTTGTTATGTGGGTAGCTTTTCTAATGCTTAAGTCATGGCTATTGGTGTGCCCATCACCTGAATAGTCTTCATTGTATTTGATAGGTTGGTTTTTATCCCTCTGCACTACTTTTAATAATGTGGTTTTTTTTTTTTTTTTTTTTTTTTTGAGACAGAATCTTACTCTGCATCCTGGGTAGAGTGCTGTGGCATCGTAGCTCCCAGCAACCTCAAACTTTTGGGCTCAAGTGATCCTCTCACCTCAGCCTTCCAAATAGCTGGGAATATAGGCACCCGCCACAACACCCAACTTGGTTTTTTTTATTTTTTATATTTGTTAGAGACAGGGGTCTCCCTCTTACTCAGGCTGGTCTTGAACTCCTGAACTCTACAATCCATCTACCTCAGCCTCCAGAGTGCTAGGGTTACAGGTGTGAGCCACAGTACCCAGCCTAACAATCCATTCTTTTTATCTTGAGGCCTAACTTGAGAACATTGATTTTTTTTTCTTCTTCATTCTCTTTATTTCTCAAATACATATTCATTGTCTTTTACGGATATTACAATGTGTTAGTAAATACAAAGGGGGAAAAGTGGGTTTGGGCTACAGGGACAACAAAATATCAGCTACCCTCAAAGATCTTGCATTCAAATAATGAACTTTTCTAATCATTTCTAGGTTCTAATATGTGCCTACATCACAGTACTTGTGTGCATGCACTTATGCAAATGCACACACCTGCCATTTTTCCTTCCTCCTTTGCTGTGGAAGGTAGACAGGCTGAACTCATCCTGGACTTCCAACTCAGGGTAAGGTGCCCAGTCAAGGGAATGTCTGTATAACTATCCCTGCATGGGGAAATCAGCAGTGCAGGCAGCTGAGACCATCAACTAATGGTTTAGGCTAGAGAAGCTGAGATGTCTGTCTGAGGAGATGGGACTTGCTCTCCCCACTCTCTCTTCTCATTGCATGGTTATATGGCTTCTTCAGATGTTCCATTCCCCTGTGTCCCTGTTAACCCTTAACCCAACCTTACTGAGGGCTGTAATCTCCCCTCTCTTCTTTTCAACTTTTAATGCTGACTGCTGTGCATTCTTGCACATACTCTGTAATGTACCTAATAATAGACTCCGGTAAGCAGAACAGGTTGCTGCATTGTTTTCATGCTGTCACCAGGCACATGAAACAGTGTATGTCCTTGCATGCTTCCAGGTTTTATGCGCTAAGTTTGGTGTAAGTTTTGTGATCTCCCCAGTGCCGTCTCCCTTGCTGACCATTGTCCCAGGTTGGGGTCCATTAGATGTCCAACACTTTTTCAATCATATTTTGTTTCCTTTCCTCTTTCATATCTGTGGCCATTTCTAGGATGGTGATGGTGATGATAATAATAATAGTAAACATTACTCTAAGCACATTAAACATATTCAATTAATCCTCACAGTAGTTGTGTGAAACACCTATCATTTTTATCTCCATGTTAGAAATGAAGTAATGAAGCATAGAGAGATTAAGCAATGTGTGTCCAAAATCAAACATGTAGAAAGCAGATGATCTGGGATTTGAACCAAGGTGGTTACCACTAGGCTACACTATCACATTTCCTCAAAATCTTAGGTGATAGTGACCTTAAGTAGCGGCCTTCAAATTTACATATGTACACCGTGGCACGGGGGAGACAATGAAAATTCCAGTGAAGTATTAGGTGATGAATTTTCAGATCCTGAGCTTCACTGAACTCTTTTTCCTAGAACTGAGGTTGGTTCCCTTTCTCACCTTCCCATTTGCCATAGCTCTTCTCCCTTTATAGAGAAGAAAAGCCCTCCCATTGAATAGTACTATGGCTCTTTGCCCTGGGGCATAATTCCCTCTGAGTGCTTATCAAAGGATAATTTGAAGTATTGGTAATAGTGCTGAGAAAATGAATGACACTTAAGACTGTGTAACAATATCTTTTATAACTCAGGAGTTTCTAATTATTTGTTATTAATAAAACTGAAAGAGGTCTTAAACAGATTACCAGCTAATAGGGTATTAAAATAATTTTTGATGATAGAACACCATGTGACTTCATCATATAAATTAAGAGTTCTAAGAATTGGGCAACAGTTTTATGGCAAAGTTCCTTCCATTTCCATCCTTTTATTTAAGTGATAAGTTTTCTCAGCATTTATGTTTCTAGAAACAGACCAAAGAAAGTTATTTTATGTCAAATCCTATTTTATTCTGAGGATAAGTACCATTCATTCAGGGATACATAAACTGATTTTATTTTATTATTATTATTTTTTTGAGGCAGTCTCATTACATCACCCTCGGTAGAGTGCTATGGCATCACAACTCACAGCCACCTCAAACTCTTGGGCTTAAACGATTCTCTTACCTCAGCCTCCCAAGTAGCTGGGACTATAGACACCTGCCACAACACCTGGCTATTTTTTGTTGCAGTTGTCATTGTTGTTTAGCTGGCCTGGGCCAGGTTCGAACCCACCAACTTCGGTGTATGTGGTTGGCGCCATAACCACTGTGCTACGAGCGCCAAGCCCATAAACTGATTTTATAAAAACAATGCCATCTGTTTCATTAAGAAGTACATTTCTGTTAAGATTATACTTTTTATATTTAATAATTATTTATCAAAACCTGTAATGTATTTGTTGTTTCTGATCCTTTTTTCTAGTAATAATTATAATGACAATTCAATCCTGAAGAAAATTAATTTTTTTTTTTTTTTTTTTTTTTGGAGACAGAGCCTCAAGCTGTCCCCCCGGGTAGAGTGCCGTGGCATCATGCTCACAGCAACCTCCAACTCCTGGGCTCAAGCGAGTCTCCTGCCTCTGCCTCCCAAGTAGCTGGGACTACAGGCGCCTGCCACAACGCCCGGCTATTTTTTGGTTGCAGCCATCATTGTTGTTTGGCGGGTCCGGGCTGGGGATTCGAACCCACCACCTTAGGTGTACGTGGCTGGCGCCTTAGCCGGTTGAGCTATAGGCGCCGAGCCAGAAAATTAAATTTTAATATGTAATGCTGTCTGATTAAAGAAAATATTGAAAAACTATGTTTGAATTTAACTTACTACATAGAAAGAAATAGGTTTAGTAGTAAAAGATTTTGAAAGACAAAATAGAAATATAGTGTAAAATTTCTGACAAAGAAAAGCTTGTTCACATAATTTTTATTATTATTATTATTATTGCAGTTTTTGGCTGGGGCTGGGTTTGAACCCCCATAGGCTGGCAGTTCACATGATTTTTAAAACATAAATGATGATGAGTAGCGCTATAGTAACAGATTCCCTTGGATACCCTTAAGAATGATGTGACAGTGTTGTGCCTGTGGCTCAAGGAGTAGGGCACTGGCCCCATATACCAGAGATGGCGGGTTCAAACCCAGCCCCAGCCCAAAACTGCAAAAACAAACTAACAACAACAACAACAACAACAACAACAAAAAACAGAAAAAAAAAGAATGATGTAACAGTTTGTTTAAAAATGTCAAAACTTAAAATATGTCTGTGGCCTTACCACTCTGAATATAATCTCATCTGATCTCGGAAGCTAAGCAGGGTTGAGCCTGGTTATTACTTGGATGGGAGATTGCCTAGGAATAACAGGTGCTATAGGCTTACAAAAAAACAGAACAAAACAACCAAAAAAACCCCCCAAAACCTTAAAATATATTATTTGCACTTGTTTAACATTACAATAAAATAATTTCAAGGACACCCCCCAAATGTGTGAAGGGTTATTTAGTTTAATACAGTTTTTGGTAAATAAACTAACAAAAGTTTGAAGACCTCGTGACCTGAGGGAATTGTCTTGTAACCTATTATATTCAATTCATCTCCATTATGGCTCTTTTTAATGCCTAGAGCAGCCTTTGAAGTTGATGAAAGCCTTGTGCCAAGAAGGAAGAAAGTATTAGAGAAAGGAGTGATAGAAACCCATCAATTGTAGTGTCTCCAGGGGGCTGTTCAAATGAGTAATCAATTTTATTCTTCTCTTCATCATGCTGAGGGAACTTTCTTCCTGCTTACTTATTCAATTTCAAAATTGCATCTCTCATAATTGCTTTTGGACCTAATACAGCATTGATAAGTAAAAATTAAAGTATTTACCTTACAGATTCCCACTAGCATAGCCCTAGTGAAAAGAGAAAGGAAGAGTAAGATTTTATGAGTGGGAAAATGAAACAGGACAATTGCTTTCACCTTGGAAATGGAAAACAAGATGACAGACAGAGGCATAACCAAGTTATAGAGAATGAGAAACCAAGTCCCTTCTGACTAGCCGTGTGTGCCTAAAGTTAGTTATTTAACTCAGACTTAGTTTCCTCAAATAGGAAAAAACAAAGTAATACCTGTCTTAGAGATTTCTGCCAGGTATGAAAAAGATTAAGTGTGAAGAGCTTGGCAAAATGTCCAATATAAAAAAAAAAAAGTTAGAAATCTGTGGAGCTCGCTAGGAAAGGAAAGAAAGAAATTTTCTTGGAAAAAAGAAGGCCAGGAGAGTCACTTAGTATATCAGAGATTTTCTCTTCTAAGTAATCACCTCTACAGACTATATGATTATTTCAGGGATATTGTTAAGACATTTCAGTAGCTACTCTTTTGGAATTATCCTCAGAATACAGAAGTTTAAAATATCCTGTCTTTTAAAGCAGACTTAAAAAAAAAACTTTTGAGATAATTGTAGATTCATATGCACTTATAAGACATAATACAGAAAGACCCTGTGTATCTTCTCCTCTAACAAGTTCTTACGAAACTACAGGACAATTATCACAACCAGAATATTGACAGTAAAACAATTAACCAATCTACGGATCTAATTCAGACATCCCTAGTATTATTTGTACTTCTGGGCATATGCACATGTATAAGAAGATGTTTATTTTTACAAAGAAAATATAGGTGAAATCTTTCACAAATTTTAATTCCCTTACCTAATGAGAATCTGGATTAGGACTTGAGAACTCCTTGCAAAAGAAGACAGATGGAAATTCACAGAATCTTCAATGCTTGCTAAAATGTTGTTATGGCCCTGAGGTTGGAAAAATCTTCTTAATAAAACACACGAAACACAAACTGGAAAGGGGAAGCTTAATACAATGGAGCATATCAAAATTAAAACTTTCTGTACAAGAGAATACACCATTAATAAAGTTTTAATACAAGACCGGTTGGGTAAAAATATTTGCCACAGATACAAAAGACAAAGCTTTAGTATCATGAACATACAAAAAAGTCAGTGAGTGAACATAAAAAATAACCCTACAGAACAAAATCAAGGGCAGGGCACTGTGGCTCACGCCTGTAATCCTAGCACTCTGAGAGGCCAAGGTCAGTGGATCACTTGAGCTCAGGATTTCGAAAGCAGCCTGAACAAGAGCAAGACGCCATCTCTAAAATTAGCCAGGCATTGTGGTGGGTGTCTGTAGTCCCACTACTCAGGAGGCTGAGGCAAGAGGATGGCTCAAGCCCAAGAGTTGGAGGTTGCTGTGAGCTATGATGACACTATGACACTCTACCCAGGAGGACAGAGTGAGACTTATTTACAAAAAAAGAAAGAAAGAAAAAGATCAGTATTGTATGGTAACAATGACTAGAAACAAGAGTATAAATGGAAGTATAAATGAAAAGTGCTCAATCTAGGAAATACAAGTTAAAATAAAATATTACCTTTTGTTCTTTAGATTTGCAAAAATCTGAAAGTTGATAAATAGGAAGTGGAAATGGATAAAAATAGCAATAACATCTATTAAATGAGTGCTATGCATCATTCATTTCAGTTAGTCCTCTCCACTAAGCTATGAGGCAGGTGATCTCAGTGTAAAGTATACTTAGTGTCAGCTGCATTGGAAGATAATTTAGTAGTATCTATTAAAATGTAAAATGTGCATATTTCATGATTCAGCATTTTCACTTTTTAGCATCCACCCTGGAGACATACTTGCTCATGAACACAAAGAACCATATACAGGAATGTTTATAGCAGCAGAGTCTGCAATAGTGAAACACTGGAAATGAACTAGTCGTCTGATAATAAGAATGGTTAATTGTCTGTTTATATATTAGTTCAATGAATGAAGGAAGCTATAGAAACTAATTTGGAATGATCTCCAAGATAAATTGTTGAGTAGAAAAAGCAAGTAATAGAACAGTACCATTTATGTTAAACACATATCTCAGTATTTATCCATTTGATGTTGAGACATGTCAAAGCATCATATTACTTGTTTTCTACCTGGAACAGCAAAAAGATAATTATCTTCTAATCTTATTCCTGCTACTAAATGGCTGTATTATTTTTGATAAGTCAATTACTCTTTCTGTTCTTTATTATTCCAACTGAAAAATGATAATACTAATACCCATTTGTCTTATAGGGCTGTTTTCAGGATAAAAAGAAGTACCATACACGACATACAAAGATCTTAGTGCTGTACCTGGCACAAAGAAAGCCTTCAAAATATGGTAGCTATTCTTCCTAATAACACTGATGAGGATAAAGGAGAACAGGACTGGTGATTAACTCTGGAGTTGTTTAGGGAGAGGCTCATTGGAAAATAGTATCTTGGGTGAACTTTTTAAATAAGAATAGGAAGGGTGTTGTAGGCTGTGGAAATAATATGCTGAAATGCAAGCTAGGGTGAGACACAGTGGAAAATTCAATGAGCTACTTGTAGCTGAATAAAGGCCTGGTAGGAAGAGGGAGTTTGGGTAAGATTGTGAAAGAATTTGGTTGCAGCGCTATGATAGTTAAGCTTAATTCTATTAATTAAGAGATGTTATTGAAGGGCTTTAAGAATCATGATTAACCCAAGATGGCAGAGTTGAGCATGGATTGTAGGGGGTAACTAGAAGGCTATTTTTAGGTAGTGGCAATAGGAAGGAAGAAGATAAGCAGAGTCCAAACCAGCAATTAAGGACAACACACTTGCTATATGATTCAGTAATTTATGTGTCCTAAAAACGGAGTAAGGAGATCCAGGGAAGGCAGGAAAGAATGAAAAGATCAGACTAAGAATTATAATGTAATTCCTGCCAAAAAGATTATGATTTTTGCTGGTAATAGTTATACATATTTTGGAGAACTTAAGAGAAAAATATTGTCTTTTATATTTATCCAGATACTTGGCACATCTATTGCTTCGTTTCTGGAGATCTAACTTTCCCTCTGCCGTTACTTCCCCTTCAACCTGAAGAATTTCCTTTAGCATTTCTTGTAGGGTAGGTCTTAGTTTTCCTTCATCTTGAACGTCTTTATTTTGCCTCCCCAACAGGTATATTTCTCTGAGTATGGAAATTGGGATCAAAAGTTCTTTTCTCTCAGCATGTTAAAGATATTATTCTACTGTCTTCTGCTCTCCATGGTTTTTCATGAGAAAATGTGAAGTCATTTAAATCTTTGTTCCCCTATATGTCATTTTTCTCTAGCTACTTTCAAGAATATTTCTTTACTTTTATTTTTAGCCGTTTGGTGATGGTATATTTAAGCATATTCCTATTTAAATTTGGCCTGTGTTGGGTTTGATGAGATTCTTAACTCTATACCTTTATATCTATTACTAATTAGGGGAAAATTTCTCTTGTTATTTCTTCATAAGATTTTGTATACCAATTATGTTATGCCTTCATTCTGGAATTCCCATTGGCACATATGTCATGCCTCTGGTATTATCACACAAATCTTGGAAGCTCTGTTCAATTTTCATTACTTTTTTCTGTGTTCTTTAGATTGTATACTTTTTATGGATCTATCTTCAAGTTCATTGAATCTTCTCTGTCATCTCCCATTGTACGATTAAACCCATACAATGATTTCAAAAGTTTGGATATTATGGTTTGCAATTCTGGAAGGCCTTATATTACTGTATATTTCTCTTGAGAAGGTTTTCTTTCTATATAACTAAAGTGTGTCTACTTTCACCTCATGAGATACAGTTAAAATAGCTGTTTGAGAGATTTTTTCCCCTAATATTTATGTCATCTGAATTTACTACATCTGATGTTTGTCATTTCTCTTAAGAACTGATCACAATTTCTATGGTTCTTTCTAGGTTTAGTAATTCTAAATTGTACCATGGACATATGCTCTAGCATATAGACTATGGGCCCTTTTAAAATGATCTGAAGATTTTCTATTTTATTTTTGTTTTGTAAGCTATTAATCCAGTTAGGTTCAAACTGCAAGATCTGTCTTACTTGCTATAGGTGATGGTTATGATCTCAGTTCAGTTTTCTAGACCTTTGCTATGCTACCTTGGTTCCATTCTACACAAGCATAGCCCAGGAATGAGCCTAAGATTGTGCAGGTTCATTCACAGAATTAGGGAATTCCTTTCTTTGCATCTCTTCTCTCTCAGTTTCACCTTATACTCTGTGGTCCACAAGTTTCTCTTTTCTGAGTTCTCTGGCCAGTAAGATGTGGTTTCTATTGGAATAGTCTACATTATCCTGCATCTCTTAAAACTGAGCATACACTCACAGCAATTCCCTAAGAGAAAACACATTTTGAAAACTCAGAAATTCAACTCCCTGTGGTCTATTTCTCTTATGTTTTTACTTCCCTCTACAATCTGCCTGGTATCACTTAGACTTTTTGGAGTTCTCAGACAGTTGGGTTTTTTGTGTATGTGTTTTTTCCAGTTTATGGTTGTAATCAGCTGAAGAGTATATTGGTCTATTGGTCTAATGGTCTATTACTAGGATTAGGCTGCTGTGTTAAAAATGTAGCCTCATTTGTCTTTATCCTACTCATGTTAAAGTATTTTTCAAATTGTCCCATAATATTATAGTTGCCAGTTGTTAATTGTGTTGGTTTTCTTTACTACCAAAAATTTCATGTGTTTTGTAAGATCATTTTCAGAGAGCATTTCTATTTGTTATTAATGCAATCTGTAACTTAAGGTCTATGAACTGTCCAATCAGCATTCATGTAAGTATAGTATCATTGTTATTATTATTAATAATAGTGATAGTAGCCAATATTTATATGTCTTTTACTACCTGCTATATTCTGGTTCAAATGTTTTACATTTTTTTTTTCTTTAATTTTGGAACAACATTTTATATATCTGCAAAATAGCATGCTGGGATTTTGACAGAAATTGCATTAAATCTTTAGATCATTTGGGGAGAACTGGTATCTTTACTATGTTCAATGTTTGGTGAACACAGTGTGTCTCACCATTTATTTGGATCATCTTTGATTTCTTTCGATAGGATTTAGTAGTTTTCAGCATACAAATCCTGTACATTTTTTGTTAGATGTGTAACTGAGTATTTCATTTTTAAGTAATTATAAATGATATTGTATTTTGATTCTTAGTTCCCATATGTTAATTGCTGTCACATAGAAATACAATTGATATTTGTATTTTATGTTGATCTTACTCTCTGTGACCTTGCTGAGCTCAATTATTAGTTGTAGGAGGGTTTTTTTGTTTGTTATAGTCTTTGGGATTTTCAATATAGACCATCATGTCATCTGCAAATAGGAATGGTTTTATCTCTTTCTTTCCAATTTGTATGTTTTTTATTTCCTTTTCTTGCTTTATTGCACTGGCTGGAACTTTCAGTACTATGTTAAATAGAGTGGTGTAATTGGATATTCTCATGTAGTTCCTGACCTTAGTGGGAAAGTATTTAATTCTTGATGACTAAGATGATGTTAGCTATAGGGTTTTTGTAGGTGATCTTTATCAAGTATAGGATGTTCCTGTTTATTTCTAGCTTGTGGAGAGGTTTTTTATCATGACTAGCTGCTAAATGTTGTGAAATCTTTTTTTTTCCTCAATTGATATGATCATGAGCTTTTTATACCCAGATTTAAAGACAACTGAATGATGCATTCACTGATGATTCAAATTTGCTGAAGGTAAATTGGAGAAAATTATTTGTTTGACAAAACACAATTGAGCTTCTTTAGTAAATATGTTTTCTAGGATGTTTAAAATTTAATGTTTTCATTTTATTTTATTGAGGGAAGTAAATTAATTTTCATGGCCTTTTCAGCAACGAATCTACTGTGTAAAGCCAGCTATATCTATTCATTATTAATCACTATATTTTCTAGAATTTTCTATAACATAAGACTTGACAAAGGACTTTTAAGTATCTCTGCATGTGAAAAACCATTATAGACATTTAATTTGGATATCAAAATTTTGAATGTTTTGAACATTCAAACGAATTATGGATTTGCTAGAATGGAATATTTGAAATTAAACCACTCCAGAAAATATCATGACTTGTGGACATATCATTGTTAGGACCCACAAGAACCAAATGACAGTAAGGAGAAGCTCTTATCCTCTCTGCCTTCTTAGCAAGCTCTGCCTATTCTTGTAGGGAACATTAGGTTACCTAATGGAAGTGGTTTTACTACTTCCCCTGCAGTCAGTATTCCAACCACATTTTTCTTTTTAACACTTAGGTTAGAATTAGTTCCACCAATACAGTGTTAGAAATGATGGTTGTGTGTGTGTGCTTCTGTACCTTTTTGTGTTGTCAAGACTGAATTTGATGATGAATACTTATAGGCAATGAGTATTTCCCCAGCCTTTCACTTCTCTGAGACTTAATAATGCTTATTTATGATTAATTGTATTGACCGTTTAATATAGTTTGAAATCAGACAGTATAAAATTTGTCCCTCGGTTATGTAATCTGACAATAAATGTTTTTACTTTGTCTTATTTTTGCTTCTGTCTTTTATTTTAAGGTTGAGTGAGTTTCTACTTTTCAGCTTAGGGTGATACATAACCCATGTTCATATGAATGTTTTGTCTTTCTGGTGTAAATAGAGAGCATATATCTGGGTCAGTGGTTACCAAACTTGAGCATGTGTCAGAGTTACCTGAGGACTCTTTTTTTTTTTTTTTTGGAGACAGTCTCAGTAATGTTGCCCTCCATAGAGCGCTGTGGCATCACAGCTCACAGCAACCTCCAATTCTTGGGCTTAAGCAATTCTCTTGCCTCAGCCTCCCAAGTAGCTGGGACTACAGGCACCCACCTCAATGCCCAGCTATTTTTTGGTTGTAGTTGTCATTGTTATTTGGCAGGCCCAGGCTGGGTTCGAACCTGCTAGCTCTGGTGTATGTGGCTGGTGCCTTAGCCACTGAGCTACAGGCACCAAAGCTACCTGAGGACTTGTTAACATAGAGATTTCTGGGCCCTATCCTCAGACTTTATGACTCTTTAGGTCTGAGGTGCAACTGAGAATATGCATTTCTAACAAGTTCTAAGTGATGCTGAGGCTGCTTCTCCAGGGACCATACTTTGAGAACTAATGAACTACTGTTCTAGGAAGAGGGAATAATACGTTTAATATTGCTTTAGGTATAGATTAGTTGCATGAATTTAAGCAAGTCATAAATACATATTCCTCAGTTTTTTCAACTAATAATTAAGATCAATAATACCAGTCCAGTCTTTGTAAAGCTGTTGGAGGATCCAGTGGAATAATTAATTTGAAAGTACGTTTGAAAATTAAAAGAAAAAACACTTGTGTGGAATTGTTAAATGTTTTCAGAGATTCTGAGAAGATAGAATGATAACGCAAGAAATATTTACTCAAACATACCATAGCTCACAAAGAACATTTGTGATTTTATTTTCTTTATATTTTCCCCTCTTTTTAGAATTTTATAGCATATTAGTGATTTCCTTCTGATTATTATCAAGCAGCAGATAAGTGGTTGGTGAGTCAATAAACTCTTTGGCTTTGAGTCTTTGCTTTTGCTTTTTCTCACCCGCAGTCTCTGGGTAGCCCTCTCTTTTATTCCAATGCTTATTGTAGAAATATTTCACAGACAAAGGGATGATACTAAGCCTCAAGATATTGCTTCTTTTTCCTAAACAAACACCCTTCTCACTAGAGAACAATCCTGCTTTAATTGATGACATATTAGTTGATATAAATAAAGGTGTTCCTGTTAGGCCCTTTCAGCTATTTAGGTTTCCTGCCTATAAATCAGTGAAAGATGCAATTTGAACTTGATTGCTTAGAAAGACACAAAGGCAGAGAGGATGGGCTGTACTGCAACACTAAATATTAAAGGACAAGCTTGCTGTCAAAGCTGGACCACTAGCTTCATTTGATCTATTGGTTTTAAGCTGAAGGGAGGCTGGAACAAAAGAGTGATTATGTTGTGCCAACAGTTAACAGGAAAAAATTTTTAGCATTTTTTATTTGTACCAAATATAATATAATAATGGGGTGGAGTTTTTCATTTTTTTTTTTGGGTATAGCAGTCATTGCTTTCATTTGAATGCTAATTATATTCTCAGTGTATGAATTAATTATAACTTCTATTGAGTATGTTGATATTGTTCAGAAAAATTATCTCTAAGATCGGATGAAAAGTTTTGTCTGTGTATGAAAGGCTCAAGTGATTTGTTCTGCATATGGCATTAATATTCTTTGGCGTGAGCCTCATAAAACATTAAAACCAAATTAAACTCAGAAAGGGGATCATCCCTGCTGATTTATTTATTTAAGGCCAAGGGAGCAGAAGTCCCCTTTCTTTTTGTATATATGGATAAAGATATATGTCTGTCTTACTTCCCCTTGCCTACTTAGAGCATATTTAAAGATTTTGCCAAATTTACCTAAAATGATTATCATCAAAATTATATTAAGATTTATTAAACTCTGAAGTGTTTGGGCCAAAGCAGTAATTTTTGTGAACATACTTTGTTTACAGTTATTTTGAACATTCCCTGTGCCAAAGAGAACCTATCTCCAAATTGAGAATAAAAGCTAAGGGTAAATGAAAATTAACAATTTCTGCAAAGATCTTGTCGAAAAACCTAGAGTATTTTTAATTGCTTCGTCGCTCCTTCTTGCTTCCTCCCCTTAGGGACTCATATGTAGTATACAGGAGCCTATGGTGTGGGGAACTAAAATGTAAAGTTGTGATGATAATTAACCCTGAGTCATTGACTCATGCTTCTGGAAGACAGACCATGGGATTTAGCTTTCATTTATTATCATTCCTTTATGGACCAAAGGGACTTCTAGCCTGGAAAGAAGTGTTGGAAAAAAAAAAAAAAGAAGAGTTGAAAACAGTTTATATTTTGAAAATTCAAAAAAAGTATCTCATTCATTTATTCATTAATTCATTGGACACATATTTATTAAATGCCTACTATGTATCAAGCAATGTTTTAGGTACTGAAGATAGAGTAGTGGCTATAAAAAGTCTCTAACCCCCAAAAGCTTGTGTTAGTGGAAGAAGGCAGACAGTAAATAAAAATGTAAGTGAATTTTCAATGTGTCACAAGGTGCCATGTGCAAGGGAGAAAAATGAAGGAGGATAAGAGGGATAGGCAGAGATGAGATTGAGGGTGGAGTTGCTATTTTATTTAGAGTAGTTGGGGAATGTCTTGAATATGATGAGGGAAAGGGGTGCTCCAGAACAACCTCCAAAGTGGGAGTGAATGCTCGTGCCATGAATGCAAACAGTAAGAAAGTCAAGAGGCTGAAGGAATGTACGTGAGGGGAAGAGGGTAGAAGAAGATGAAATCAGAAAAGGGGTGTATATATATGTGTGTGTGTGTGTGTGTGTGTGTATGTAAGATCACTTAAGGTCTTGTACCTAGTATACTATTTTAAGGACTTTGGCTTTTGGTAAGGATAGCTAGGAAGCCATGAGAAGGTTTTGAATGAGAAAAGATATGCCCTATTTTGCTTTAGAGGATCACCATGAATGCTTTGCATAGAGTGGAGAAGGGGAGTGCAAGGGCAGAAGCAGGGAGATCTGTTAAGAGGCTTTGGCAATAATGGAAGAGAGAGAGAGGGTGCTAAGTGGAATCAAGGTAGTGGTAATGAAGGTGGGGTGATCAGATTTTGGACACACTGTACTTGAAAGGAATACTTGCTGATGAAATGGCTATGGAGTCTGACAGAAAGAGACAGGTAGTGATGACTCCAAGACTTTTAGCCTGAGGAGATGGAATTTGCATTTGCTGAAAGGCTGAGATGGAGAGTGAGCAGATTGGAGGTGTGTATAAGGTAGCGGGGAAAATAGCCTCCCCAGAACATTCCTCTGAGTAGCAGGTTTATATATCCTCACATAATTCTCAAATGTAACACACCCTTGTGCAAAATGGAACTTTAATCTCCCCACTCAAACCTCCTCTTCCCTGGGCTGCCCCATTTGAGTAATTGTTGCCATATTCTGCCTGGTGCTTGAGTCAGGAATTTTGGCATTATTATTCTTGTTTCTTCCTTCTTTGTCACCTCCCTACATCCTATCCATCTACAAATCTTGTTATTGCTACTTCAATAATATAGTTGGTGAATGCTGTTTCTATCCATCCCTGTAGCCATTGCCTTAATCTAAATCATTACTATCCTTCTTTACCTGAACCAGGGCCATAGCTTCCTCCATGTTTTACATGGCTGCCAGAAATAACTCTTCAAAACGACAACTCTGATATTTCCATTCTGTTGCTTTTAACCCTTCAATGGTTTTCTGTTTCTCTTAGGGTACAAAAAAAAAATATATATATATCCTTCTTATGGCCTAACAGTGCTTGCATGAGTTGACTGCAGACTCCTCTCCAATCTCATCTTTTTCATTTTGCCCTCCCACTTGTTTTCTGTGGTCTAGCCATGCTGGACTCCTCTCACTCACTTGATTATGCCTGCGGTTTTCCAACTCCATGCTTCACACCTTCATGAAATGTTCTTGACCTCTTCTTCTAATGGCTGGCTTTCAACATCAATATCCTCCTTCCCAAAGAAGGTTCCTTCCTTGTTTTCCCTATCCAAAGACTCCCACATCACAAGCACTTTTTTGTTCATTATCCAGTTTTAATGGTTTTCTTGGCATGGGTCACTATTTGATGCTACATTGTTTCACTATGCATTTTCTTACTTGTTATTTGTTTCTCCTTCTAGACTATAAGCTTCATGAGGGCAGAGATTGTATCTGTGTACACAGTGCTCAGTACAAGCTTTTATCCATTGGAGAGACTCATCCTATATGTGTTGTATTCTAGGCAATAAATACAATAGACTATTCACATTTTAGGTTTGCATCTCAGTTATAAAAATTTCAAGACCCTGAGATAGATGCTATAGGGCAGAAAAATCTCCAACATTTGAGCCAGTATTCATCAGAGATATCTTCATGGATTTGTGACCAAATGAGAAAGGACAATGGAGCTTTTAAATATGTGTTTCTTTAAGGCTGAAAGCTACTTTCTTAGGATGAACTGACCTTTATTTTGAGACTATGTCCGTGTGTGTGTGTCTGTCTTGTGTGGCATGTAAAATGTCCTTGTTAAATGGAATCATAGTGATGGTAGGTCAAATTCTTTTAAAATATCTTAACTGGCTAAATAAAAATTGATTGCTCCTTTTTGGTTCCATGAATTTTTTGTTGTTGTTAATTTTATTGTTTAAGACAGGCAGGTTTGGAAAATACCACTTGAAGCAATGCAAACTGAGTAAGCTGCAGTTATTGCCATAAGAATTCAAAAAAAAGGAATGCAAAGGAATAAAATCAGGACACACATTTGAGGACTAATCTGAGAGACAATATTAGAGAAATACAATATGCCAAGCATATGAGTGAATGTATGGAGGGTAGAGAAATGTGGGTGGGTGATGGACCAAGAAAATCTTCATGAAGTCTGAATTTTAAAGTAGGTGTGAAAGAAGAAGGATGATTTTGAGAGTTAGTCAGAAAGAGTAGTCCAGGCAGAGGAAATACAGCAATAAATATGTAGGGAGGTTGGAAAACATGAATTGAATAAAGAAGTTGGTATCTGGAAGTCCAGCTTAGTTGGTGTTCAAAGAATACTCAATGGAAGGAGAAAGAATGGCAGAAGGGCTAATTGAGATTCAACTGCAAAGAGCCTTGCTTTGAGAAGTTTAGACATAACATCTCACTTGTTAGCCATTAGTCAATAAGTCGATAAGCCAGTGAAAGGTTTGTTGAGAAATGTGATATCTGTAGTCCGAGCACTCTGGGAGGCTGAGGTGGGTGGATTTCCTTGGCTCGGGAGATTGAGACCAGCCTGAGCAAGAGTGAGATCCCGTCTCTACTAAAAATAGGAAAACTATCCATTGTGAAGGGCACCTATAGTCCCAGCTACTCAGGAGGCTGAGGCAAGAGGATCACACGAACTCCCCGAGAGCTTGAGGTTGCTATTAGCTATGACACCACTGCACTCAACCCCAGGGTGACTGAGTGAGACTGTCTGACAAGAAGTAAAAAAAAAAAAAAAAGAAATATGATATCATCTGAACTGAACTTTAATAAATTACTTCAGGATTAGATGAAAAATGAATGGTTTAGTGGTTCTAAAACATGGCCACAAAATCTTTGACATTTCTCCTATCAAGAAGTGAAACCTCTGTACCCTTCCCTTGAATCATTTGACAGAATGTGGCAAAATGGAGAAGGCTAGGTTATAAAAGGCCATGTAGCTTTCTCCATGTTTTCTTGAGACCCTAAGAATTCCAGCTACCCTGAGGCCACCATGCTCTGAAGAAACTCAAGCCACATGAAGAGGCTACTTGTAGGCTCTCTGGATAGCAGTCCCAACTGACTCAATCTGTGAGTCATTCTAGTCTAGGTATCAGGCTTATGAGTAAATACACCTGTGGATGGTTTTCAGCTCCCAGCTGTTAAGTCACTTCCAGCCTTCAATTCTTCCTAGCTGAGACCTTAGATATTATAAAGCAGATACAAGCCATCCCTGTGCCCTTTTCAAATCCCTGATGCATGAAATCCATAGTTGTTTTACACCATTAAGGGTTTGAGGTAATTTGTTACACATCAGTAACAGATAGGAATGGAGAGAGAACCAGGAATCAGAGATCATCTTGGAGGCTCTAGTGTGGTGTATGTGGTGTGTAAGAGACATATCCATCCGTGTGGTATCTAGTTCAGGGACTGGGAAACCAGTCATGAACTATTGTATCCTATTTTAATTAAGCCTCATTGAATTTATTGTCATTTGGTGTTTTATTAGCTTTTCAAAGTATGTGAACTAGACAAGGATGATAAAAAAAAATGCTCATGGGGCAGTGCCTGTGGCTCAAAGGACTAGGGCACCAGCCCCATATGCTGGAGGTGGCAGGTTCAAACTTAGCCCTGGCTGGAAAAAAAAAAAATGGTCACAATGGGCGGCACCTGTGGCTCAGAGGAGTGAGGCACTGGGGCACTGACCCTATATCCTGGAGATGGCGTGTTCAAACCCGGCCTCAGCCCAAAACTGCAAAAAAAAAAAGGTCACAAATATCTTTGTAACTTAGGGACAGGAATAGACTTCACAATAAAGCATGAAACACACAGCAAATCATATCAAAATTAAAAACACTATGGACAAAGTTAATGGCAGGTTAGAAGGCATTTGTGTCAAAGTGACATGGAATTAATATGTAGAATATACAAATAATTCCAACAAATAAATAAAAAGGATGATAATCCTCCTAGACAATTGGCAAAAATGAGTACGAAATTTACAGAATAAGAAACTCCAACAGCCAACAAGCATATGTGAAGGTGCTCAAAATCAAGAGTACTCAGAGAAATGCATATTAAAATACTAAGGAGAATCTATTTTACACCTGACTGACAAAAATCAGGGAAATTGTGTTGCTGGGAACATGGGGATGTACTGTTGCTGGTGGGAGTGAGCACTAGAAGAGCCACTCTGTTGGAGAGCAATTTAGTACTCCTTAGGATAAGCATTTTAGGCTAAGTACATGGTGGCTTAGCAATTTTCCACTTCTAATTGATCTGAAAAAAATTCTCACACAACTGCAAAAGGGGAAAGATGTGATCTTGTTTATTATGGTCTTGCAGTCCTAATGAGTTGGTGGCTATTTGGGTGTCCATCAGTGGGAGATTGGAGGAAAAAACTGTGGTGGATACTCAACATAGAGTATTATATAGTAAGCAGAAGTGAGAATTTAGAACATATGGATCCTAAAAACATAGTACAAAGTGAAAAAAAGTAAGAAAAGAATGACATATGTAACAAGGTATTGGTTTAAAATGTCATCAGTAGAAAATAATGGTACACATTTTACAAGAGCATTAATGTACAATAAAGAGAGTAGTTGCTGGTGAGTGGGCACTAGGAATGAATAAGAAGTGAAAAGAAAATAAATAAGTAAATGAAATAAGAAAAGAGCCATGTACAAACCAATGACAATGATGTGCCATGAACTGATAGGTATGATGAATGTAACCTTGTGCACCTGAGATCCAAAGATCATAAATACAAACCAATAACCCAGAAGCGTCTGGAATCTCTGATTATTATGAATTGACTTTAATTCCTCCTGGAATTAGGTTCATTTTTGTCCTCTCTACATTTCTCTTTGGACATATACAATTAAGTCCGATTACCAGGTGTGGATTACTCAAGTGCTACATATTTCTATCAGGAAATTTTACTAGAGCTTGTTTGGCAATCTTAAGATTCTGTACCTTGATTCAAGTGACTTAAATTTTTTCCCTTGATTATGAAAATAATCCATATTCATTGTGGAACATTTAGAAAATACAAGAAAAAGGTCAAGAGAAAATAATTCAAAAAAGAATCAAGAAGAAAATGAGCTCTACTATAATTTCACCACCCAGAAATAATTGTACTTAACATCTCGATATATGTATTTCCAGTCATTTTTCTTAATATAAGTGTGTCTATATGAGTATTAATATTAAACATGTATATGCAAATATATGCATATGTATATTATTTTGCAATCATACTATATGCAAATTTCACTGTTGTCAGAATTAAATAGCATACCTTTTAAAATCTTTGCTTAGTTTATAGCTGTTAATGGAATCTCATTATTGTTTCAGTTTGTATTTATGTGATTACCAGTGAAGCATTATTTCTTATTTTTAAGCTATTTCTATTTTCTTTACTGTGAATGATTTCATGAACTTTTTTCATTATTTTATAGGATTCCTATTAAACATCAATTTTTTATTTTCTCTATGTGTGAATATCTTTAAATCGTTGTCATTCTTCTTGTTGTCATTTAATTTATGACAAATGTATTATAGAGTTTTTTCTTTTATAGGTAAGTCAAACCTGTCATTTATTCTTTTCTGTGTTATCTCCATGATCTTTAAGCTTAGAATGTCTTCACTCATCTATAATTTCTTTTTTCTTATCTATGTATCTGTGTGTTCATTTATAGTTTTGTTTTGTTTTGTTTTTCTGAGACAGAGCCTCAAGTTGTCACCCTGGATAGAGTGCTATGGCATGACAGCTCACAGCAACCTTCAACTACGGGGCTCAAGCGATTCTCCTGCCTCTGCCTCCCAAGTAGCCGAGATTACCGACGCCCACCACAATGCCTGGCTACTTTTTGGTTGCAGCTGTCATTGTCATTTGGCAAGCCTGGGCTGGATTTGAACCTGCCAGCTCAGGTGTATGTGGCTGGTGCCTTAGCCACTTGAGCCACAAGTGCCAAGCCATTCATTTATAGTTTTAAAGATCTTAATCTTTGATCAAACAGGAACTTATTTTATGATACAATATAGTGGGTATGTCTAAGTGGATTTTCTCAGTCTCCATCATTAAACAGTCCTTAATTTTTCTATCAAATCTCAATGCTTTAGATCAATTAATTCACACACATACAAACTTATATACTTGTTCCTGTTTCTACCGTGGCATTAATTTTCCCATCCCGAATCAAAAATGTAATGTTTTAATTATTATAGATTCATAATATATTTTAATGACTAATAACTGGCAAGGCAATTCCTATAATTGTCCTTCAAAAACAATATTCTTTTTTTTTTTTTTGTAGCAACAGAGTTTTACTTTATTGCCCTCAGTAGAGTGCCATGGCATCATACAGCTCACAGCAACCTCCAACTCCTGGGCTTAGGCGATTCTCTTGCCTCAGCCTCCTGAGTAGCTGGGACTACAGGTGCCTGCCACAATGCCCAGCTATTTTTTTTGTTGCAGTTTGGCTGGGACTGGGTTTGAACTTGCCACCCTCAGTATATAGGGCCGGCGCCCCTCTCACTGAGCCACAGGTACTACCCTAGTATTCTTTTTTCTGTGAGAGCCTTAGAATTATTTTAAGTTTCAAAATAAACTTCATTTTGAATTTTATTGGCTATTACATTTAAACAACACAATCATCTGACAATGATCAGAATCTTCAAAACACTTAGAATTTATATCCAAAATGATTTATCACTTCATTTGAGTAAAGTTCAATCACTCTTTTTAAAATCTTTCCATAAAGTTCAATCACTATTTTCTTTCTTTCTTTCTTTCTTTTTGAGACAGAGTCTCATTATATTGCCCTTGGTAGAGTGCTGTGGCGTCACAGTTCACAGCAACTTCCAACTCTTGGACTTAAGTGATTCTCTTGCCTCAGCCTCACAAGTAGCTGGGACTACAGGTGCCCGCCACAATGCCCATTTTTTAGTTGTAGTTATCATTGTTGTTTGGCAGACCTGGGCTGGAGTTGAACCCGTCAGCACCAGAGTATGTGTCTGGCGCCCTAGCCACTGAGCTACAGGTACCAAGCCTCAATCACTCTTTTCATATGCACTGTTCACAGTGTCTTGATTAAGCTTATTCTTGACTTCTGTTGCTATCATTGACTTCCATATGATGTGGCATTGGCCCACTTTATCTCACTGAATATGGTAAGAAGGGCGTCAGTGGAGATTGAGAGTTGAGAGACTTGTCCCTAGCTGCTTTAGTGCAAGATTGTGGTGGCTGCTTGTATGTTTTCTCACAAATCTTGCAGTCTCTGGAGGAAGACAGTGAAAGGCCCAACTAATATTCTATCCTTCAAACTCTACTGTTATGTCAGAAGAGAGGTTCTCAGGATTTTTCATAAATTTAGCCCCATCTCCACTGTGTTCAGTGGAAATTCTTTGCAAGATTCAGCAAATTAGTGGGTATTATTCTTATTTGCATTGCTAATATGAGTTTCTATGTTATTTTGCTCTTTTATAAGCATTATCATGGAAACACGGATGCATTGGCTCAGCTCCCATAGAACAGTGGTTATGGCAGCAGCCACATACACCGAGGCTGGCAGGTTCAAATCCAGTCTGGGCCAGCTAAGCAACAATGGCAACTGCAACAACAACAACAACAACAACAACAACAAAAATGTCCAGGTATTGTGTGGGGCGTTTGTAGTCCCAGCTACTTGGGAGGCTGAGGCAAGAGCTGTGAGCTGTGATGCCACAGCACTCTACCAAGGGTGACATAATGAGACTTTGTCTAAAAAGAAAGAAACATGGATGCATTCAAGGTAGGCAAAGTGATGCTGCAGTAAAATTCGCCCCCCTAAATTTCAGAGGCATTATACAAGTTAAGTTTTCATTCCTGCTGTTTGTCCAATACTGGTTGTCAGGAGGAGTCTGGTTATTGCAGGCTTACGGAGATTCCACGTCAGCATAAGCTTACACTGTCACTGCAGCAGGGAAAAAAAATGTAGTAAATCACATACTGGCTTTTATAGCTTCCATGCAAGAATACACTTCAGCACTCTTTCGTTGGACAAAGAAAGTAACATGGCTTTACCAGATTTCAAAGCGAAGAGAATAGTATAATTCTACTATGTTTGCAGAAGGGGAGCAGGCTATTTGTGCACAACCCTAATCATTAGCATATCTTCCCATTTGAAAAGTCTCATTGTAGTGACTTTTTAAAATGGCATCATTGACTTTTTAATCGTTTATAATCGACTGTCACTTAGATAAGCAGTGCATGAGAAGGTAGAAAAGTGTTAATTCTTGTAGGAAAGCAATCTCTTATTAAAGGCAAGGACCACACAAGGCAGAAGTTATGTCTTTGATCCTGGAAGGGTTTTTTGGTAACATTTGGCATTCAGACAGGGATTGGAAGGGATAATCGTCCCTGCTGTTCTCTCCATGGAATAACTGTAAAGCACATGCATTCAGAACTCTCTTCCATTGCTTGAATACTTTATTATGTATAGTCACTTCTTCCTCTTCCTTCCCAATGCAAAACCATGGAGCATGAGTGTCATCACTTGAATGCCCAGTGTCCTCCTCTACTGGTTTCTAGGCATTCACTGTTTCTTTTTAACAACAGAGGAGAGGGAAGTCTTGTTGCTATAACGCGCCATTTCAAAAAGCCTCGTCTGTGAGGCTGCCAACTCTGGCATCACTTAAGTCAGGATGAGGGTAAAATGGGTAGTGAGGAAGTGGGGAGAATCCACCTAATACATACCTCATACTGATTAAAATAAATGAGTGCTCTGTATCTCTAACTGGTGTCAAAAGACATTTACCGTTTGCCTAGCCTGTTTCCCATGTCTCCTTGGCACAGACACTGCCAGGATCAATGGTCCAATTTTAGTTCCACTTTCTTCTTCTATCATTCCCCGTATTCAGCTCTTCGGAAGTGAGTTAATAATGTAAAATCTGGCTGAATTAAATTCATTTAACTGTGCTGCCAACTCCCTTCCCTTCATGCATTTTTAAAGAGATCTCAAACTGGTGATGGATTTCTAATGCTCTAGGAAAAGAAAGCAAGGATGAGACAGTAAACCTCAATGGAATGAATTGTTTATTATAATTACTACATTGAATTATCTCACTTTGTACCCAGAAGGAAGAGGAAATATTAACCTATATAGGCTTTGCAAGTGGTAATACGAAGTATGCATGGTGGAAAAAATTGTAGAAACTGCCTCTGTAGTCAGTGGAAAAAGTGACATAGTGCAGCTTCTCATGGAAAGCTGTGAACAGTAAAATACGGGGGGGGGGGGGGCTGTTTCTATAGCAACATAGATATTCTAGCTACAAGGATGAATGCTTTTTTTTTTTTACATTAAACTTACAGTTAGAAACAGATCAGCACATTGTACCCCACAGATGCATGAATGTATTCATGATCTGTGTGTATTTGACTTAATAAAATTAAAAAAAAAAAGAAACAGATTAGCAACCAGGACTCAGACTGTGCCTATAACTATGTGAGCTACCTGTAAAAATAGCCTAATTGGAACCCTGTTCCTTGCTCCTAGGGTGTCTCTGGTTCTCTCAAAAGTTTCTTTGCTTATGAAATTGGCAGATGCAGGGTACAGTCTTGAAATAATGTTTAGAAGAAGATCAAAAGGCAATGTTTCTGTCAAATGTATAATAAAAGGTGATGATTTCAGCAAGCAGAGACCTCTCCATGAGGGAATAGTCCTAGAAATTAAATACTCATATGTTCATGAACTTGGGCAAGTCTGTCAGCATTCAACTGTTAAAGTGACTCACTTTCAAAGACAGATGTTAGAAGAAGAGATTATACGTGACCCTTTTTCTTTCTTTTTTCTTTCTTGGAATGCCTTTGAATCATAGAATAGATTTTTTTTCTCGTCATGGCAAACAAGCATCACCTGGAATTTGGGCTGTGCTTTATTACCAACCTCCCATCTATAGTCTCTGTTCCCACCAAGCTGTCTTGTTTATCCTAAATATAAAGTGGCTCTAGTGGTGTAATTGGTTAATGACGCAGTCAGTTCTCCAGTGTATACTTTTATGACAAAACAGAGAGTGAAAGAATTCACATTCCAGTTCTACATGTCTATGGTTTTTTGCTCCTTAAATGGAACCAGGGACCACCCTGACACTAGATACACTCTTCATTACCACACACTTCTGCAAACTTCATCTGTGTGCTGTGCACAAAAGTTCCAATGGCTCCAAAAACGATGCTCCTGTTAATGTCAAGTTTAGTGAGATCACTCTGGAACTCTAGCCCATAGCACTGAGGAAAAGCTGGGTGGCTCATTCAGTCTGTCATCTGGCAACACTCAGAATCCAGTGGAGCTTTAAGAGCGCAAGTGCTCCTAATAAAATGGAAAATGCCTTTCCTATTAATAATGCAACATTCTGTGTCTCTTGTCTCTGGATCCTTTGGCTGATTAAAAAAAGTAGGGCGTGCCTGTGGCTCAAAGGAGTAGGGCACTGGCCCCATTTGCTGGAGGTGGTGGGTTCAAACCCAACCCTGGCTAAAAACTGCAAAATAATAATAATATAACAAAAATAAAATAAAAGCACCGTATCGTGCTTTCGCACAAATCCCAAACACCTCTGCAGACAAGCACCATATTTAGCTAGTGACAAAAGCAAGATTTGAAATTTCAGACGTGGGATTTGAGAGGAGTTTTCTATTACTCTGAATTTTCCTCAATTTTTGCTTGCTACCAACCATTCTTTTAACAGAATGGAGAGTTAAGATTCCAAAAGTGTCTCATGTAGATGCTGAATAAATTCTTGGTGATTGGCACAGATAGTTTTCCTTTCTACTCTCATAGCCAAACCCCATTGGAGCCAAATGGGTTTATGCTACATCAACACAAAGACTGATAAAATGAAGTTTGGCTCCACAAAGGCTCCTCCTGACAAGCAATTTGGAACTCTGACAGGGCCTATCACTGGGCTGACATCATTTAAACTGACTGAGTATCTATACTGTCATCCCAAGCTACCACCCAAAAGGGAAACTCTCCCAGCAACCTGTCTGCCCACGTAGACTTCTTCTAATGTGTTCCTCTCCCACAATCCTTTCTTTTTCTGCTGCCCTGCTTACACCCAACTACCCTTACGAGCATGAAACCTGTGTTTCATTGTTGAAAATCTCGATTCTATTCTCAGCCTTGCCACAGAATTTCTTACTGCCTCCTGATTCAAACTGAAAAATTGTTCTGTCTTAAGTACTTTCCCAATAGCCTTCTTGAGCATTGGTGGTTATTCTTCCGCATTCTTTGTTACAATTATCTTCTTGCAGCAAAACAATCTTAAAATGCAGAGGCTTAAAGATATTTTGTGGATCTGGAGCTTAGGAAGGGCTCAGCTGGCATTTCTTTTCATGATCCACATGGCATCAGCTGAGACAGCTGGGGCTGGAGGATCCACTTCCAAGATGGCTTCTTCACTCACACACCTGGTGCCCCAAGTACTTCTTGGCATCAGTCTTTTCTCCAATTTTGTTCTTACTTTATGGCCTCTCCACATGACTTTCTTGGGCTTCCTCACAAGCAGGGTATGTCTCAGAGTAAACTATTTTATTACAAAGTGGATGCTTTCCCCAGAGGAAATCTTCCAAGAGACTCAAGCAGAAGCTAGCGCGCTTCTTACAGCTCAGCTCAGAACATCATTTAGCCCATATTCTATCGACCAGGCAAATCGCTAAAACCCACCCAGGTTCAAGGGGAATTAGACTTCAACTCTTTATTTTATTTTTTTATTTTAATTAAAAAAAAAATACGGAACGCTTCACGAATTTGCATGTCATCCTTGCACAGGGGCCATGCTAATCTCTGTATAGTTCCAATTCCAGTATATGCGCTGCCGAAGTGAGCACTAGACTCCAACTCTTAATGGGAAAAATAACAAAGAAATTGTGGCCATAGATAATCTACCATGTCTCATATCTCAGAGATCAGAGATGGGATAGCATTCTCTCAGCTCCCCTTTTCCTCCCCTTTGTCTTATTTCCAAGTTACTCCTCCATCCCTTCTAGTTTGGGTTCTGCTTCCATCCCTTCCTTCAGGCAGCATCCTCCTTGTTATGCTACACTTTTATTCTGCATCACTGCATCCCATAGAAGTTGTCAGTCTTATCTTACTGATCATAGCTGCTTTTGTCATGTTGACCAATCCCTTTTTCTTTGGCTTCCATGGAACCAAC
>NW_003852587.1:1213020-1246751 GCF_000181295.1 Otolemur garnettii
TTTCTTCCTTTTAGACAAAGTCTCACTCGGTCACCCAGGCTAGAGTGCCGTGGTGTCATAATTCACAGCAACCTCAGACTCCTGGGCTCAAACAATCCTCCTACCTCAGCCTCCCTAGTAGCTGGGACTACAGGTGCCCACCACAATACCCAGCTACTCTAGACATACCTTGTTTCCTTTGTAGGCTCAACCTCTTCTGCTTGGCCCATTACATATTGACTTCTAAGAAGCAGGGTCCAGAGTTTCCTGTACTCTAGAACAGGGGTGGCAAATTACCATCTATAGGCCAGCTGCCATTTTTGCAAATAAAATTGTACAGAATTACAACCATCCCCATTTAATTATGTGTTGTCTGTCTATGGCTGCTTTTAAGCTGGAGTGGCATAGTAACAGGGACTGTGTGTCCTTGAGCCTGTAATATTTGGCTTTGTTCAGCAAACATTTGCCAACTTCTCCTCCAGAACCAGTGGCTGTCAAAGTGCAGTCCCTGGATTAGCAGCAGCATTAGCATCCCCTGGAACAAGTTAGAAATGCAGATTCTTGGGCCCCACTCACGATCCTATGAATCAGTAACTCTGAAGGTGGGACCCAGTGACATGCATGTTTGTTGTTGTTTTGAGACAGGGTCTCACTCTAGAGTGTCGTAGTGTCATCATATCTCACCCTCCATCTCCTGGGCTCAAGTGATCCTTCTGTCTCAGCCTCCTGAGTAACTGGGACTATAGGTACGTGCCACCATGTTCAGCTGATTTTCAAAATATTTTGTAGAGAATCTTCCTACATGTCCCAGGCTGGTCTTGAACTGGCCTTAAGTGACCTTCTTGCCTTGGCCTCCCAAAATGCTGGGATTGCAGGTGTGAGTTACTACCTCCACCCATATGTGTTTGCTTACAAGTCCTCCAGGTGATTCCAGTGCACACTCATGTTTGAGAATCACTGCTCCAGATAGTGATAAAAGCAAGAAGAGAGCCAGACATAACAAAGGTTAGACACAGACACTACATTTGCCATATCTGAGCTGGGGTGGTAGAGGCTGAGCATCCCTGCCCATGGGTGGGATCTGCAGCAGCAACACAGAGAAAAACAGCATCAGCTCAGGGCTAGAAGCAGCAGCTAGGGGAACTCTCAGGCCCATGGGTGTTTCTTCCCTTTTGTCTCAGCCCTACAGAGAAGATGATGGGTTAGGAACTCTGAGTGGGGAGCCCAGCTCTGTGGCTCAGAGGATTATCTTTTATAACTTGGGATAACTTTATAACTTTGTGACCTCAAGAATAAGCATTATAGTTCATTTTGTTCTTTCTATGTGTCAAGCCCCCTGTAAAGCACTTTATGTATTTTTATATGCTTATTTAACCATTGTAGCACAGTGGCAGAGAGCGTGGGTCCTACATCCAAGTGCCTGGCTTCCAATTCTGGCCATGCTGCTTTCAAGTTGTGTGCCTCTGGTCAAGTTTCTCACCCCGTTTCTGTCCCCAGCATCATTAACTATAAAATAGGGACAATAGCCTGTACCCACTTCATGGTCTCTTGCTACGTGTCCCAGTCTGGGACATTGTGAGAATTAATGCATCTGAAGTGCTTAAATCACTGCCTGGCAAATAGTATTCAATAAAGTAGCTGTTTGTATTATTTAGTTAGGGTATAATTTAAAGCAATCATTTAATTTTTACATCAGTACTGTAAGGTAGATATTACCTCTGGTTTACAGAACATATTTCTGAACCTTGGATTCCTCAAGTAAACTTTTTGAGGTCACACATCTAGTAAGTGTCAGGTCAGGATTCAAAAATAGGTTAATCCATTGATCAACCTCTTAACCAATACATACACAATTTGCAGTTCTTTGGAAGTCAGACATTTTTGGCAGTTACATTTCCAAATAGCTGTGTTAATATGTAAAGTATTGATAAAATATTAAGAAATAGAAATACTTAAAAAGTCCCACATCATTTAATTTTTTAAATTTCATTTCAAATAGTATTTTCAAACTTATTACATCTTTTTTGATAATTTTACATCAATTATTGTTCCACCGATAAATATATGTTTGCTAACATAGACATTGGTGATACATAGCACATGGGAATCTGCTATCCAACCTTGGACATCTCTTTTCTTGACAAATTTCCCTGTAGTAGTTTTAAAAATGATTATTTGCTATTTTCTCTTGAAGTAAGACATACATGCCTACGTGGCCCCTTTTTCCAAAATCAGTTAAACAAAGACCAGGACATCCTCTCCGAAGTGGTTTTCCCACCTTCTAGAAAATCCTTCACATTATTTAATTCTAGTAACAGCATTCTAATACTTCTCAGTTCAGTTCAAAAAAGCAATTTCATCACTATGAAAAATGGAACATGCTAAATTGCTAACAGTCTTATCACACTTTCATACTGAGGCCATGAGGATGGTGCAGGCGCTATACCTGGCAATTCTGCCATTTTAGAAATTTGTGCTGAAGGATTATATGGAGGGCTTAGTTTCTATTTCATTTGTTCTTTATGTGGAGAGCAAGACACCTAAACTGAACTATAAATTGTCTGAACCAGCATTTATCAGTAATAAGGCACTGGGCTAAGTGCTTGCAATACATATGAATAAGATACAGTCTTTGCCCTAAAGGAAATTAGAGTCCAAGAGGGTAAGACACTACAGTGAGGTAAAGTGAAGGACTGGAAGGGGTTCGGAAGTGGGTGAAAGAGGATCTTCTGTAGGATCCCTAGCGAGGATTAATTTTAGAGAAGATGAGACATGGGGTGGTAATAGCCACAGAGAAACTGGGAAGTGAGACAATCAGGCAGAGGAGGCATCACAAGCAAAGATAAGGGTTTGAGATCCTTCCTGGTACAGGTAGGGCACCATCATTATTGGAGCCATCTATATGAGAAGGTGTGTTTGGCAGGAAAAAGAGAAAGGGGAGGTTAGAATGCGTGTCCCAGTCAAGGAGGCCCTTGCACACAGTATAAGGCAAATAATGTTTGATGTGTGGGCTCAATATTTCCTAGCCCACTGATGGATCTCCATTGGCAGTCTGGAAATTGTCTTGTCAGTTCTAAGAAGATTTTATTTCTACTTTGGATATTGGCTTTTATTCCTTCATTTCATTACTAAGTTTTCTGGGATATTCATTTATCTCTGTATCTTTCCCTTTGCATTTTAAAAGAATTATCAAGTTTTCCATTTACATTATGGGTTCAGTTTTCTGATGAGTCAATTTTGCTAGCTATTTTCTCCAATGTAGATTTTTAATCCTATTACTGCTGTTTTGATTGTCTTTACACTTATCTCATATGCATCGTTTTCTTTTTATACGATACCATCATTTTTTAATCACACATATGTTCTTGATTAATGTTGCTGTGATTTGAATATATTACCTCCAACATTCATGTTGAAACTTAACCTCCATTGTGGATGCAACAATATGAGAGGTGGGGCCTTTTAGGAAGTGATTAGGTCATGAGGACTCTACTCTTATGAATAGATCAATACCCTTATAAAAGAAGCTTCAAAGAGAGCTTGCTTCTTTTTTCTCTATTGTCTTTGGGAACAAGAAGAAGGTACTCACCACACACTTGAGGCGCTTGCCTTGATTTCGGATGCTAAACCTCTATTCTCTTTTCATGTTGATTTTAAAATAACATGCCAGGCAGATGAAACGTTAACAATTCCTATCTTTGGTGCTATAGAAATGCTGATATTCTTTCAAATTAACAAATATTTATTTAGTACTAGGGATGCGCAAAGTGCAACAATCAGTACTTTGAGCCCATAGATGTAGAGAAATCATAATTCTTACTTTCACATGCCTAGTGAGAGGGACAGATATATCTATGATTCACTGTGTCTTTTTTATATCCTATAGGACATGTTCCCTAATGTCATAAAGTATTATAAGAACCCAAGAGGGGAAGGAGTTATTTTCTATGTGATCACTGAGAAGGGACTTTTGGAAAATTGAGGTTGGTTTTCCCTGGAAGTAGATACCTAGAGTATTTGGGCACAAGATTTATTTGGAAGGTGAGCCCAGGAAGCCAAAGAGAGTGCACTAATAAACATGTTCCTGTTATAGGCAATGGGGACTCAATCTCACTGGGGACCTCTGGGAGTTAGTTAAGGATACACCTCAGTATTGTTCTCCTTGTGAGAAGTGGAGAAAGATGAAGTATTTATTTACCAAATTCTGTACATCCTTGTTTGAGGACTTTACACAGGAGTGTTACCTTTCCATTACTTCTGAGCTGTCCCACATGTGGGCTGAGTCTGTACCTGTATAGCCAGTGAAAGGCCCCAGACAAAGAGTTATAAACTTGAATGGTGTGGAGAGACAGAATTTGGCTGAGGCACAGACAGCATCTGCTTTGCTGGAGGAGGTGGCGTTTAAATCGAACCTTAGATGATAAGGTTTTTCATCAAGTCGTGATATGGATGGGGGTAAGCATTGCAGCATGCAAGAGTAGGAAGGACTAAGGCAGCAGCTGTGTGGTCCATGGCAAATAATAATAAAGCACCAAAGTTTGAAAATGATTCACATTTTTAAAATTAGAGAAAATTCAAGGTTATCCCTATAAATATTCATTCTCACTCCCTTGCTTTGAGTGGGAGAGAACTCAGCTCTTAAGAATTTGCTCAGAGGGAATCGTGCCTCACTCAACAGCCTGTTTCCTTTAGTTAATATCTAGGTTGCCTTGACTTACTGCACTGTTTTACTTCTCTGTTGGGTTTCTGTCAAAATTTGAGCATGGCTATGTGAGTTGTGTTATTGAACATAAGGAATGCCATTCCTTATATGTGTCACATAGGAAAAGAGGTTAATTGTAGATATAAGCCTTGGAGACGTGACAGATGGGTGTAAAGGACAAAGAATCCAGTGGTTAGAGCATAAGTGGTGGTGTGCGGGGATAGAGACAAGGGAAAGAAGAGGCAGTATATATTTTCCCCTAACTTAATATTTGGGCTTATATTTGGAAAGTCTTTCAAGGCATCCCTAAAATAAGGAAGAGAAAATATACATCACAAGAGTGAAAATGGGTCATGTAGGAGCGAGGAGAAATACCAAATCATATTATCTACTTCAACAGATGCAGTTGCTCCCCACTAATGAAACTCACGTGAGGTTTCACTTTCACCTTAGAAAACACCAAAATTTTTGACAAGGCTGGTTATTAGTAGGTTGGGAGCCTGCGCCAAAATTTGCACCTGTTTGAAAATGCTACGTTCTGGACAGGCAGTTGTCATCTCAGATAATTCACACCTGTGAGCCCCTGAAGCTTTGGAAAACTGAATAACAGCAACCCCACCTCACTGCAGTGCTTAGTCCAGATTTCCCAGGGGGCACAAGGCTGTCAACTGTGAGCAGGTGAGGCTTATTTAAAACATCTCCATTTCTGGTTTGCACAACATGTGCCATGTGAGTACATGGAATGCTGAGTAGAGTATGTGAGAGGGAGGCTTGGACACAGATTGTCACAGAAGTGGAAATGATATTGTTCAGAGGGCAGTTGATGAAACAGCGACAGTGCACAGAAATTCTGTTTAGAGAGAAAAGCAGTAAGGAAGGGATGAGTTTGGTTTCAAAAATAATATCAAAGATGAAGAGTAGTACAGGCCCAGGGTTTGACTCTTTTACTTTTAAAGTTCAGCTTCTTCCAGAGTAAGAGGAAATTTTACATCATTTCTGCTCCAGCTGTCTATCCCACAGTGCTGCTGGGAGCCTTATTGCGCATCTTCCTGGTGGCTCTGTCCTGCTGGTTCAACATCTGGACCCCCCTGAGCCTTATTTCCTCAAGAGGCTGCTTTTCCTTTGTGAAAGCCGGTGATGAATTTGCACTGGAACTGGCCACCCTTCCCTTTGCTATCCTGTGCTTTTGTTTGTTGCTGTCTCTTCACACAAGGCAAGAAGGGTGGGATACATTTACTGAAGGACTGGGGGAAAATTAATAAGAGGAAAACTGCAAAATCAGTGCTATATTGTGCTTTTCCTATAGGCTTTTTGAGAGGGCCTGGTGAATTAAACCTCTCACTGGGAAGTTACTAGTTCCATCTTGGCTCCAGACTTGTTTTTCTCCACTTATGCTCTCAAATAGAGAAAGGAAAGTATTCTTCTATTTTCTCTGTATTTTTTTTGAGACAGAGTCTCACTTTATTGCTCCTGGTAGAATGCTGTGGCATTACACAGCTTACAGCAACTTCCTGGGCTCAGGCGATTCTCTTGCCTCAGCCTCCCAAATAGCTGGGACTACAGGTGCCCACCACAATGCCCGGCTATTTTTTGTTGTTGCAGTTTGGCTGGGGCCAGGTTTGAACCCACCACCCTCGGTATATGGGACAGGCACCTTATTCACTGAGCCACAGGTGCCACCCTATATTTTTTAAGTTCTGTCTTTCAAATGAACTATTATTTTATATCAACATTCAAAGAGTGTTAAATCCTCTCTTTTATCCTCCACCCCTCAGTCCCCCATGACAGTTGGGAATAATAAATAGGCCTCTTGTTAAGCCTTTTGCCCTTTATCAGCTACTTTCTCCACTACAAGTAGAGGATTGAGATTATAACCAGTAGGAACAAGGAACTTGAGATTACAACCTTATTAGCCAACGTCCTTCATTTTTTCCACTCATCCCATCGTTTTTGAGGAGAGGAAGGAGAGATCATGTGTTAATTTTAAAAAGCATGTAAGCTATTGTGGTGATGAGCACCCTAAAAGCCCCAACTTTATCATTATACAAGGTATACCTGTAACAGAAACACTTGAACCCCCCTTTGTACTTCGAAATTTAAAAATGTATATGGGATAATGTAAGGCTCTATTGGAGTGATTTTGAGGGATACTATTATTTTTCTGAACTTTAATCAGTGAACTCCTCTATGAAAAGTGGTCACACAGTTTTCTCTTGCCTCCTGATACATGTTCTGATTCTACTTTATCCCTTATCTCATGGGCTTAGACTTACCTGTTCACTGGTCCCCTTCTAGATGCAGTGTCAGGTACTATAGCTCATTTGCTTTAGTTCCTCTGGATCTCCGCATTGAGAAAAGCACATAATAGGTAATAAATAGAAGCTTGTTGAATTAATTTTTATCCAAACTGCTACCTTCTGAAAGAGTTTCACTTAAGAAATTCTAAAACAATGAGAGCCATACTGTGAAAAGTTTTCAGAAACTTATTCCAATATTCACTACTGGGGAGAAAAGGGAGAGAGGAGAAGAGGATCAACATTTATGGAATATCTACTCTGTATCAGGTACTAAGCATATATCATCTCTCATTTATTCCTTAAAACATTCCTATTACATACGAAATGTTAAATCTCCATTTTACCAATGAAAAAATTGGAACACATAAAGTTAAAAATTTTACAGGTTATGTGTTTTGTTGTGTTTTGTTTTGAGACAGAGTCTCACTCTGTCACCCTGGGTAGAATGCTATGGTGTCGTAGAATGCTATGATGTCATAGCTCATAGCAACCTCAAATTCCTGGATTGGAGCTATCCTCCTGCCTCAGCCTCCCAAGTGTCTGGGACTACTAGGCACCTTACAACACTTGGCTAGTTTTTCTATTTTTTTTTTTTTTTTTTTTTAGAGACAAAGTGTTGCTCTTGCTCAGGCTGATCTCAAACTCCTGAGCTCAAGCAATCCACCTGTCTCAGCTTCCCAGAGTGCTGGGATTAGAGGCATGAACCACTGTGCCCAGCAGGTCATTTGTTATGAGACAGCACTGAGATGCAAGCCTGAGACAGTCCCCAAAGCCCAGATGCTCTCTACCTCACTTCTTAACTATCTTCTAGTAGAGAAAGAAACTACAGTTGCCCTTAGAACAACATGACTTTGAACTGCTCGGGTCTGCTTATACGAAGATTTTCTTATACCTCTGCGACCTTGAGACAGGGAGACCAACCCGTCCTCCCTTCTTCCAAAGAGCATGACAAGGATGAAGACCTTTATAATGATCTACTTCCACTTAATAGTAAACATATTTTCTTTTTTGTGATTTTTAAAGTAACATTTTCTTTTCTCCATTTTACTTTATTATAAGAATATGTTACATAATTACAAAATATGTGTTAGTCTACTGTTTATGTTATCAATAAGGCTTCCAGTTAACAGTAATCTATTTGTAGTTAAGTCTCAGGGGAGTCAAAAGTTATACATGGACTTTCAATTGTGTGGGAGGATTGGTGCCCCTAGCCTCCAAGTTGTTCAAAGTCAATTGCTATCTGTTGTTTTACACCTCACTGACAGATGAATTTTCATAAAGGTTTCCTTTTGCTCACATCCTCTCAATAATTCCATTTTGTCTAACATTAGAGTCCACACTACATAGCCTGAATAGCAAGGCAGTATAGCCCAGTGGTAAACAAGTTGTGTGGGTTTCTGTGTCAATGCCAATGGATGCTCTATAACTTTTTATTTAATCTTATGAAACTACCCTGTAAAATGGGCTTCATAATAGCATCTACTTCACAGAATATTCTGAAGATCAAATGATATAATACATATGAAGTGGTCAGAATAGTACACAGTAAGGACCTAATATAAATCAATATTACTGTGTGTTGCCATTGTTATAATTATTTATTTATTCATTCATTTATTATTTCAGTGGATCACAGTGGTACATACATTTTGGTCATATGATTTGCATTTGCACATTTTATGTCAATGCCATACGTGTGCCCTTCACTCAGGATGGGCATATAACTGCATTACACCAGTTGGGTGTGAATTTATCCTATCCCCCCAATTTGATTTTCAGTGAGTTTTCGTTCCCTAACACTTAGCATATAAGTGTTAATCAACTAGTTCCAATTTAGTATTGAGTACATGTGGATGGGGAGAGAAAAGGACACTTATTCACTGTTGGTGGGACTGCAAACTAGTACAACCTCTATAGAAAATAGTATAAGATACCTCAGAGAACTGAAAGCAGATCTTGTTGTTATTAACAGAACATCACCACACCCTTCCTTTCTAACCTTTGTTTCTTTCCATAGCACAAAC
Source organism: Otolemur garnettii (assembly GCF_000181295.1). Classification (NCBI taxonomy): domain Eukaryota; kingdom Metazoa; phylum Chordata; class Mammalia; order Primates; family Galagidae; genus Otolemur; species Otolemur garnettii. Next base: position 1,222,023 of record NW_003852587.1, read on the forward strand.
TTGGTTCCAGCTGGGCTGGGCTCCCCACCCTTTGCCAAACTTTATGATTATCCTTGCCTTTATTCTTTTTGCTTAAACTAACACCTCTTCCTTTCCATCTGCTTATGGGAATCCAATCAATTTTCTCACTCTCTCAGGCAAAGCTGGTACTCCAAATAGCCATCCTATGGATTTCAGTTACTTCTGTCCCAAGCTACTTCATGGAAGAGTGCTCAATGTGCAAAGGAATGGGGTTTAGGCATTGGCTCCACAACATTGACCTTGCCTTACTAAAGATAGTCTTGCTACCATCACTATTGAATGCCTGGCTGCCAATATGATGAACAACACTGAGCCCTGATATGACATCATTCCCTGGGGATGGAGGTGGGGCAAGGAGAAGCAGGGAGACCAGTCAGCTGTTTGGTGACAGATTGATGATATTCTACCTCTTCCAATATACAGAGAGCAGAAATTTGTCTTCATTAGAATACATGTGTATTCTGAATATCGCTGGGCATTCTTGCCCATGATACTATTGCCAGAACCACCATTCATAGATTTATAGAATACATTATTTGCTGTCATATTATTTTGCATAGCATTGTTTCTCATCAAATATGGACTTTAGGGGGAAAAGAAGTGTGGCCATGAAACTCACCATTCTTATCATGTGCTCCACTGTTCATAGAATGTTAAAATATTAATCTAGGCTCAGCACCTGTAGCTTAGTGGGTTGGGTGCCAGCCTCATACACCAGAGCTGGTGGGTTCGAATCCAGCCCAGGCCTCTCAAACAACAATGATAACCACAAACAAAAAATAGCGGGGCATTGTGGTGGGTGCCTATAGTCCCAGCTACTGGGGAGGCTGAGGCAAGAGACTCGCAGAAGCCCAAGAACTGGAGGTTGCTGTGAACTGTGACACCACAGCATTCTACCCAGGGTGACAGCTTGAGACTCTGTCTCAAAAAAAAAAATTATTAATAGTCTAGTCTCTTTTAACCTTTTTTCCTCCATGAGAGGGACCCACTTCCAACTGTCTTTGGAAGTGCTCCAAACTTTCTCTTTGTTCTTCTTAAATAAAATTTCTCTTTGTTACCTTGAAAAAATATTAATAGTCTATTGAAGATAAAGCTATAGTGCCTGTTACAGTGGGAGACTATACCTACGTGGCTGGGAAATTGTCCTAAGGATGTGGTATATATTTTAAAACAATGAACAATATTGGTACCATTTCCCCACAGCCAAAAATGCATAGATCTCAGAACCAAGGGGTGAAGTTGAGAGCAAGCTCTCTCACTATTCCACCTGATAATCCAGTCACTAAATTTTGCTACAAATCCATGAAACTTTGGGCCCTCCTAGTTGAGAAGTACTGATTCTTGGGGATAGGGAAGAATGTTTCTACCATGGACACAACAATGATGCTATTAAACCAGAAGCTGAGACTGCCACATGCTCTTGCCGGATTCCTCAGGCCACCAAAGTAACTATAGGCAAAGAAAGCGGTTACTCTACTAGACAAGAAAATAATTATCAAGGGGAAATTAGGTTGTTATGCATAATGGGAGCAGAGGGGACTATGGCTAGAACTCAGCAGGTTCTACAGGATACCATTTCCAGTCATAAAAGTTAATTAAAGACTACTCGACTGATGCATGGTCACTAAGAGCTCAGAATTCTTACAATGAAGGTTTGAGTCATTCAGCCAGCTTAAGAAATTTGACCAGCTGAAGGCTAAGGGTAAAGGAATATTAAATAGGCAGTGAACAAAAGAACTTCAATTTCCACTATAGCTTTGTGTCCAATTATAGAAGCAAGATTATAGCATATTTTGGGCAGTGTATATATTTTATTTCTTGCTTGATTTATATACATGTGTGTTTTTATAATTTCCTTCTCCTCTCCCCACTATTTTATATAAGAAATATTAGTAGTAGTTAATTTCTTAATTGACTCTTTTAAGATATTAAATACCTCCATGGGCTTTTTATTGATGTAGAAAAGAAATCAGCATTACCCGAAAGTGATTAATTGGACCTTGTATTTCCCCCTTTAGGGGAGAGAATAAATATGTCTTAATTAGTGCAAGAAAGAGTTGCAACGGTGATGTCATGGAAATGGCTGAGTAGGAAACTCCAGGAATCAGTCCATCCTCTGAAGCAACCATTAAGCTGCCAAAAACTGAAAGAATCAATTTTGGTTTGGAATTCTGGAATCTAATCAAAATATAACAGCAGCCAGAGAAGTGCTTAATGAAAACAGATGCTACTAAATTTTGGTAAGAAAATATTGTGGCCTTTTTAGCTTCCTCACTTATCCTCCCCCATTCCTCAGCTCAGCAGGGCCTGTGGGAACAGCAGCTTCTATTCCTGGCGTTACTTGCTGGTTCTAAGGTGGGGGAGGGGAACATGGATCTTGTTCTCAAAACATTTTGGTTTTGATCAGTCCAGTGTTTCCCTGAGGAACCGGCACAGAGACTGACCTTTGCCCTCACCTCTCTGCCCCTGGTGAGCTAAAGCAGCTTTCTAGGTGACATCTATCAAAAGCTTTTAAAGACATACTGCCTAGGGCAAGAGACAGAAGATGGAACAAGCAGCAGACAGACTTAAAAGTTTAAGTAGGAGAAGACTGAGGAGGAAGATTTCGGAGGAGCAAGCACTCTGAAAGACTACCACTATGCGGGGAAATCCAGAGTGCAACACGCATGCCCAGAGCCAGGTGCCTGCTGCTCAAATAACTTGAGAGAGGCCGGCGCGATGACTCACACCTGTAGTCCTAGCACTCCGGGAGGCCAAGGCAGGTGGATTGCCCGATCTCAGGAGGCAGACCCGTTTTTACTAAAAGCAGAAAAACTAGGTGGGGGGTCATGGCGCCGGCTGTAGTCCCAGCTACTCGGGAGGCTGAGGCAAGAGGATCGCTTGAACACAGAAGTTTGAAGTTGCTGTGAGCTATAATGCCATGGGCCATAGTACTCTAACCAGGGTGACAGAGTGAGGCTCTGTATGGAGAAATAAACGAACAAACAAAAAAACAAAATACCTTGAGAGGATCTTAGGCTTACACCTCTGACTGATCAATGGGCTCTGCGCAAAAGCTAAGGCAGAGTTTAGGTGGCCTGGCTTAATGTTGAAGGAGTGCTTCGGCACAAAACCAGTCTTCAAAGACTGGGAGAGTAGGATTTTTGTTTTCCTTTTTGGCTCCAAGTGTGTAAAGAAATCTCTGGCAAGTCATTGGCTCACCACTGAGATAACAACACAGAGACTTAGATGACCAAAGGCAACAAGGAAGAGTCTTTGCAATAATAGTTTACAAAAGTCATTAAATCTATGGATGGCTGCAGCCCTCAACAATCAATAATGAACTTTGCAAAAATAGTTTAGAAAAGCCAATAAGCCAAGGTAGGGCTGCAGCCCTCAACGACCAATAACAGGGTGGGGGAATATGATTCATAGTGTTCCCACTTTATAACACTCATATTTTTCACTTAAAAAATACAATGCATACAAAAAAATAGGAGGTAAGGCTCATTCACAGGCAAAAGAGAGAGAGAGAGAGAAACGGACAGAAACTGTTCCTAGGGAAGCCCATACCTTGACTTTAACAAAGACTTTAAATCAACTGTCTTAAATATGCTAAAAGAGTTCAAGGAAACCATGGGGCAAAAACTCAAGGAAACGAGGAGATGCATGGACAAATAGAGAATGTCAATAAAGTGATAAATTATAAAAAGGAGCCAAATAGAAATTCTGGAGGTTAAAAGTACAATAGTTGAAATTAAAAATTCATTATAACTTAAGCAGAAGAGTGAGAAAATTTTACCCTTAGAGCCTCTAGAACAGCAGTTCTCAACTTGTGGGTCCCAACCCTTTTGGGGGTCAAATGACCCTTCCCCCAGGGGTAGCCTAAGACTATCCTGCATATCAGATATTTACATTACAATTCATAGCAGTAGCAAAATTACAGTTATGAAGTAGCAACAAAAATAATTTTGTGGTTGGGGGTCACCACAACATGAGGAACTGTATTAAAGGGTCATGACATTAGGAAGATTGAGAACCACTGATCTAGAAGGAGCAAGCCCTGCTGATACTTTAGTTAGCCTAGTGAAACTAAGTATGTATATACTACCTCCAGAACTATAAGAGAACAAATGTATGTTATTTTAAGCCATTAAATTTGTGGTAACTTCTTATAGCAGCAGCAAAAGGCATTGACATAACACCTTTAAACCAATTCCAGGTATTGAATTTCTTCCTCTTAAAATACCTAGAGTGGTGTCTATTTTCCTGCCTGAGTAGGAAATAGGTAGGTGTTCTATTCATATTTGTGGAAGAAATGACTAAATAAATGTATAAAAGTTCTAAGGTCCAAAGCAAAGGTCAAAGTCCTCTGCTATCTCAGTTTCGGTTTCTCCAGAGCTGACTTGGAGCTAAGGATTTGGTCAAAGTGTTTGCTGGGACATGTTGGTAAGGGAGTGGGGAAGTGAGACAGGAAATGGAAGATAGCCAAGGCCAATGCAGGGGAAACCATCCAGCAAATTATCACTATGGAAAATTGAAACCTAATCTCATTGGAGAATTCTTAGAGCGAGTGCAGAATATGCACCTCAGAGTTATTCTACCTGAGGAGCTGAAGATTTTATTACTAGCTGCAAATTATTTTTCTATGTTGAACCATTTTATTAACTGTGAAAACATTTTGGAGTAGAAAAATATAGAGATAAGATGATTAAACATTTTAATATAGTTCTGAACCTCTTAATTGAAGACTCTGCTTTATATTGTTTGCAAATTAGCTCCCAAAATTGTAAGCTTGACTTTTTCCTCCTTTCTGGAAAATTTCCACTTCAAAGCTAAAATGAAAGTCCTTTAAAAAAGACATTTTCAACAACAACAACAAAAAGCCAACTCGCTGTTAATGGCTATACCGAAGGACAATTTAGTGGAGAGAGGAGGCATATGTAGTATTTTATGTACTAACTCAGCTTTGCCAATTTTCCTGCTTTGCTAAAAAGTTCATTTTCAAAACATCAGTGTTCTATCATTTGACAGCTTGCTGTTTCTACAACTCTAAATTTCTGGTGTGCAGCTAATGCATGTACATTTAGAAAACACTAGATCTGAATTCATATGTATGCAACTCTTAAATTACATGCTGCTGTCAAGTACTGACTTTTATGGTTGATAGCTTTAATATTACTATTTGTCTCTCTATAAATTATTTTTTCAGAATCCAAAAAAAGGAAAATCTAGGTTTTCTTAATAGATATACTAAGCTTAACACTCAAGACATAATTGATGTGAATATCAATGGCATGATTTTAATAACATCAAACATTTTGGTGTCATAGGGAAACATCTTCTAAATGCAGAATGTGAGTAGTGCAGTGAATCAGGGGCAGGCTCATAGGAGGAAATACCTGACTTGAATCTATGAAAAGAATGGAAGAGTCTGAAAACCATTAGAGACAGCAATAGAAATAGTCCTGAAAATTCACATTTACCATAACCTTGAATTCTACAACCACAGACAAATTACAAATTTGATAAGCCACAAACAAAATGTTGGCCAGTACGAGGTCATCAAGATTTCTAGAACTATGAAAACAATGAGAATTTTTTATTCCTCTTAAACATTGTATGGGAAAATATTTGTGTGTGTGTGTGTGTGTGTGTGTGTGTGTGTGTGTGTGGTGGCAGGGGTCAGGGTGGGAAAGGAAGTGTTTGGCTTCTCTTCAAACTTGGGTCCTGGCTTTCCAGGATGACACATGTGTAATAGAGGGAGTTTTTCACAGGTTTTGTTTCATAGTGTGGGAGAGGACAAAATAAGGCAGATGTGACAGAGGGCAGAGGATTCCTTAATGAAACTATTTGCTAATCAAGTTCAAAAGAAACATGCACAGAGGAAGGCTAATGCCAGAGCCCCATAGTGTTCAATGCTTCTGACATTTGACTCATGGGAAAAGGGCCATTGATTGAACTGAAGGGATGCAGGAAAAAATGATCTTTAACACCCCTTTTCATTTTATACTGTCTCTCTCTTCCTAACTGGAAGCTCTATTATCTCAGAATCCTTGGTCGGTTGTTTCCTACCAGGATATGTCTTCCTTGGGCAGTACCAAGTTGAGTTGGGCAATTTCACCACTAGTCTTCATTTCTTTTTGTCCTAATAAAATGTTAGCCTTCTCGAAGTTTATTCCCTCAGAGCTTTACTCCACAAATGAAGCAGTCTGTGCCATTGGCTTAATATGATGTCCCTTATCTAATATACTTACTTCCTAATGGAATCACTCAGAGCCTTAAGCAAAGGATAGGTTCAACTGGTGGTTTGTTTAGTTGAGCATCCCCTGATGAGCAGGGTCATACTCAAGTTGATCAGGTGGGAGAGGAGCTTCTTTAGGAGTGATACATTTCTTGCTTTTCCTCAAACCACATTGGGTAGAGAGATGCCTATTTTACCTAAGCATAAGCTGAGCCCTGATCCTTTGTTCACATAGGTTTCTCTTGCTGTGTCTAGCTCTTTGTTACTTACTTAAGGTGATGCCAACTGTACTGTAGTTAGCGTATGTTCATCCACTAGGTCTGGCCTCTCCCCATGGGTCTTGGCCACTTGCCTTGTTTGCCAGTAGGAATCGAAAGGCCTGAAGGAGGGGCCATGCTTTCTCTGTGGTCTTTAAAGCACCGGCTACACCTCCGGCCATAATCATAAGAGCCTGCATGCACAGTTCTGACTGATAAAAAGAAACTGCCATGCCTGCACACTGGCTGGGCTAGGCCTAAAGAGGGATGCTTTCTCAGTGATTTCCCAGAAGGCCTAGGAAAGCCAACCCATAAGTGCAGGTGAGTTAATGTGTAATATGTTAAGAGAGAAGTGGGAGGTGTGATTTGACTAAAAAGAGACTGAGGATGGGAAAAAGCCATGTTCTCCCTTTTTTCCCCAAACAGACCACTTTGAGACTCAAATGGTTACATGGAGCATGTGTGGAGCATGCACATTTTATGCAACTACATTGTGTTTTGCTGTGAGGATGTGGCCAGCCTAGTAATGTATCACCTTGTATTTGCTCTCCTTCTTTCTCTTCCTTCCCTTCTTCCTTTCTGTTGTTTTCCTTCCTTCTTATTTCCTTGGGGTTTATCCCTCAATAAATGGTTAAAGTGTAAGCTTCTACCATGGGCTCTGTTTTCTAGGGAATCAGAGCTAAAGCACATAGTAAAAATAAATTATTGACAATATCAAACAAATCCAATCGCATAATATTCCCATAGCTATAAGCCAACTTTAGTCCTGTTATAGTTGCCCAAGGATTAAGGGATATAGGAAGTTAAGTGCCATATAATGTGGCAAGGGATGTCTAAAACCTAGACTCCAAAGAGCAGTGGCCCAAAGGCATCAGAAAATTCATATCAATACACATGATAAGATATGTTCTGTTACAATAAGTATCACTTGAGCCTCACGTACAGCTTGGAAAAGAAATCAAGATGGGGAGATGATGAGCAAATCCTGAGGGTCAATTTTTATTCCGTATGCAGGCCCTGTGACCTTGACTTGTTGGCATGGCCAGGTGTCTGACAGTGGAGTTCTGCAGGGGATCTCTAGGAAGTCCCAGGGAGCAGCACACCGCTCAAGTTCTTCTCTGGGGCCACATGTTCTCAAAGCCAAGTAAAGCTTGTGTGTGTACAGACATTATTACTGACCTGGAAAACAAAGATCTCACCTTTACATGTGGTTCTTTAAACACTTCACTTTACAAACAATTTCTGTTCCCAGGGAACAGCAAGCACACTGCTCAAGTTCTTCTCTGAGGCCATGTGTTCTCAAGGCCAAGTATAGCTTATGTGTGTATAGACTTTATTACTGACCTGGAAAACAAAGAACCCACCTTTACATGTGGTTCTTTGAACACTTTTCACTTCACAACCAATTTCTACTCACAGTTCTTAGCAAGCAGAAGATTTGAAATAACCAAATGCATAACAGGATAAATGTCACCACAGGTCCATGTGTGAAACTAGAGGTCTAGAGTAGACAAGTGTCCTCTAAATGAAATGAATGTGAAGCATAATAATAGCTTTTAACAAGGTCACATTGAAAAGAAGGACGGGATAAATTGTACCATTTGAGAACTTTGCCAAGTATAAGAATTAAGGTTACGTTGCTAAAATATCTATCTAGATAATCTTGGGCTCTGAAAAAAATAATGGGAAGTGAACCTAATTATTTGAGCTGAAATGCAGAAAATGCAGTTCATGTACCTATTAAGAATACATCATTTTTGCCCAAGGTATCTGAATGAAAGTGCTGACAAAGATTAATTTAATATTGAATGAATTATTTCAGGAGACCTAAAATTTTTTTAATAAGAGATTTAGAGGAAAAAATCTGCTGAAATAAATAAATCCTAAGATAATGTTTAGTTTAGATTTGGGTCAGTGGATAAGATCATTTGATTTTATGTCTGTATGTGTATTTTATATATATATATATATAGAGAGAGAGAGAGAGAGAGACTAAAAAAGACTTGACAAAAATAGGCAAATTGCTCTTTAACCTAGACTTCAGAAAGAATAGTAAGAAACAATATGGAAATTGTCAGGGGTAACAACATTTGGTTTACTCCCTTAAAAGAAAAAGTCAACACATTTTACGAATTTAAAGCTTTCAGGTGATTTTAGATGTATTTGCTTTATATTATTTGGACAATCTTCCTTTATTTTATTTTATTTTATGTTTTGCAGTTTTTGGCCAGGGCTGGGTTTGAACCCACCATCTCTGGCATATGGGGCTGGTACCCTACTCCTCTGAGCCACACACACTGCCCCAATCTTCTATTTTTTGAGACAGAGTCTTACTATGTTGCCCTTGGTAGAGTGCCATGGCATCACAGTTCACAGCAACCTCAAACTTTTCGGCTTAAGCGATTCTCTTGCCTCAGCCTCCCAAGTAGCTGGGACTACAGGTGCCCACCGCAACACCCAGCTATTTTTTGTTTTGTTGTCATTGTTGTTTAGCTGGCCCGGGCCAGGCTTGAACCCGCCAGCCTTAGTGTATGTGGCTGGCACTGTAACTACTGTGCTACAGGCCCCAAGCCTGGACAATCTTTTTAAAATAGAGATGGTCAAAGTAGAAAAAGAATCCTACAAAAAATGCAGCCATTTAATTTTGAGGAATTAAGGAAAAAATAATGCCAAGCACTTGGGTAAGGCTTTTTTGTGTGTGTATGATCTTATAGACTATTCAGAAGAACTCTGTGAGGGAACAATATTTTATAACCTCATTATAGATACAACAGGTTTAGGGAAGTTAGCTAACTTGCCCAAAGTCTTACAGATTTTAAGGACTCAGACACAGGTCTGTGAGACAAAATGGCATGGTTAGACAGTGGGAGTTAAGCCTTGTGCCACCCCCAGTTGGCTAGGTGCACACAGCATCCCCTGTGCCTGGTCCAGGGTAGTCTTTTAGTCTGTCATTCTTGGTCAAATGTCTTTGGCAAAGTCTGACTGCTCTTGCCTTTCTGGCACTTATTTTTGATGTGATCACTTCTAGTGGGTGGGAAAAAAATGTGTATATGGACATGTTTCTCCATTAATCAAGATATAAACTCATATGGCAAAGGGATAAAAAGCTTGCTTCCATTTAAGTAAATGCACAGATTTCAGACAAAGCAACAGAAGTTGGTGATGGTGATGTTCTAAAAATGATTGAATAGATAAAGTTCCTAAAGACAACATCCTGGGAGTTATGGTCAGCTGCTTCATTTGCTCTTTTTCAGAAATTGGGCACTATCGCTAAATAGGATGCTCCATAAGACACTAAGAAATATCTCACAAAAATTTCTGTAGTAAAAAACCAAACTTTAAAAAGTAGAAGTTTTTTTTTTTTTACTGTTTAGCAGTCCAGAATTCTATTTTTTATACAAATTGCATAATATGCTAAATTTAATGATTATCTGATTATAGAATTTGTCTACTTTGAAAGAGAAAATAGTGAGACTAAATTCCTTGTGACCTATGGGATCACCTAAAAAATACACTGGAATGGGCTTTGGAATGAAACTGAGTTTGAATTCTAGTGTTTCTACTTACAGGTTGTTGGACCTTAGAGAAGTTACTTAGCTGTCATTTCTTAGGGTTTTTTTTTCCATTTCATTGTAAGGATTAGATGAAATCATGTATTATAAATGCATCCACTGTATTTGTTTCTTATTGTTGGTAAACCTTACTTCTATATTCCATGCAACAAACTTGATGGTTTTGTAAGCAAATCAAATTTCTTCAATTTATATATTTTAGATTAAGTCATATATTAACTTCAAGGAGTAAAGGACTTTTTAAAAATAATATATGAATGTATGTTTTTCCATTCTTTTTTTCTTTCACTTCCTTATCACCTACCTTTTACCTGTCATGACAAAGAAAGAGAGAGAGGGAGATAGGGAGAGAAAGAAGGAGGAGGACAAGGAAGGAAGGAAAGAAGGAAAGAAGGAAGGAAGGAAGGAAGGAGATACAACAAAACAAGTTTTTTGGCATTTCTTCATAAATTTTGGAAATTTATCATCCTTAGCTGCTGCTATTTAAAATATATACATAATTCAATATAAATTCAGAAAGGACATTAGGCTGAAAAATTTCCCCTTTGGTAAAACTGACATTAGCAACTCACATAGCTTGTTGGGATCTAAGGCTTCATGGGGAGCACAAGGGAAACAGGCAGCAGAAGGAAGAAGCATCAAATGGTACAGCCTTCAGTTCCCAGCAGTGGCTCTCAAGAGGACTGCATGCATTACCATGGCTCCTGCAGGAAGTACTGCCCAGCTTGTTGTCAGTGGAAATGTGGATGCAGGCTATCATTCTTTCTCCCATTTTTATCTGGTCTCCTAGCAGCAGAAGGTGATGGTTGTCAAAGTTTCCAAGCTGTCCACAGTACAGATGAGGAGTACCCAGATTAGCCTCTGCACTCCCTTCTCTCACTTTGCAGAGTTTGAGGGTTGAAATATTAGGTCAGAGAAAGGTCTGGTTTGACACACCGGGTCCTACTAAAATTCTGTCATTTTTACTTTTGATGACAATTATGAAATAGTACAAGTTTGAATATTTAAAAATTAATAAATATGAACGCTCTACAAATAAATAACTGAAGTATTAATAATCATCTCTCCAATACTTTAAGCAGGACGTTATCTTAATCTTACACTATTAAGGAGAAAGCATGAAAAATCGCTTCATCACAAGATGCACAGTGTTTATCAGTAAAATCAATCCAGGGTTAATGTAATAGCCAAGTAGTCTATTGTGATTTTAAAGCTATTATCCAAATTACTTACTGAAACAAAGATACAACATATTATAAGAACTGTGGAACCATTAATAATATTTCCCCCCTAAAAGTTAGCTCTAAGAATGAGTCTCCAAAATTATAAGCATAATTCAAAAATCAAAGAAGCTTCAAAATAAAACACAAAATGACTGTCATGAAATTCATTAACCACTCTAATAGCAACTTACATTTAAATGGTGATTTATACTTTGAAATGAGATTCCATAGATGTTTTCTTAATATAATATATTTTGAAGTAGATGCACCATTATTCCTATTTTTCAGGTGAATATACTAAGACTCAAAGAGATTACATAAGACAGATTATGCCTCAGTTCATTTTGTGCTGCTGTAAAGGAAATACCTGAGGCTGGGTAGTTTATAAAGAAAAGGGATTTATTTGGTGCACATTTCTACAGGCTGTACAGGAAGCATCAAGTCAGCACCTGTTTCTGATGAGGGTTTCAGGGAGCTTCTAATCAAGGTGGAAGGTGAAGAGGGAGCAGATATGTCACATGATGAAAGTGGGAGCCAGAGAGGGAGGAGGTGGTGCCAGGTTCCTTTTAAACAATCAATTCTCACATGACATAATAAAGTGAGTACTCACTCTTTATCATGAGAAAGGCACCAAGCCACACATGAGGGATCCGCCCCCATGACTCAAATATCTCACACCAGGCCCCATATTCAGCACTGCAAATCAAATTTCAATATGAGGTTTGGAGGGGTCAAATATACAAACTGTATCAGTCTATAATCCAGTTTTCTTACCGTCAGTGTAGATATTTTTTCTTCTAACTCTGTAGATCATAGATATTAATTTTCATTATATAATGGTCACTGAAAACCATCTCAATTTGCCCAAAGAGCTCAAGTATTCACCTATATTGTGTGTGTGTATGTGTGTGTGTGATCCTAGTGTTCACGATGTGCTTGTCTGCTATATTGGTGGACTCAAATGAATCACACCTTTTGGTATTCACGCCTCTATGCATTCTCTCTCTTGTATCTGGACTGGATCTGTGTTTCCTTGAATCAAAAGAACACAGTACAATAGCTGCTGTGTCAGTTCTGGGCCTAATCTTTAAGAAGGGCATCTTTTGCTTTGCACTCTTGGGAGCCTGAGATATCATGAAAGAAGTCTGACTACTAGTATGCTAGAAAGGCCACCTGCATGAAGAGATCATGTGGAAAAGCCACTTGGAAAGAGAGAGGCTCTGAGGCCACGAGGAAAGAGATAGAATCTCAGGCATCCCAAAACCCTGGCTAAACCCACCTCCAGCCTGTCTGCCTGCTGAATTCACCCACACTAGTGACCCTCGGGATGACTAACAGAAGAACCCCCAGCTGAGCACAACCTGGGTCCTAGGATTGTGAGAAAATAAGAGGAGTGCTATTTTAAGCTACTAAATTTCGTGGTGGTTTGCTACAGAGAGGTAGATACCTAAAATAAATGTCAAAGCAATGGACCTGAGTCTTCATTACTCCTTCTAAGAACACAGTTACTAAATGAGCAAGTATTCCTCAATCCTATATCTCAAAGTCCTGATGACAGGTCTATGAATTCTGCATTGGATGTGTTTCATCATCAAGGAAAAAGAAAGGTCTGCAATGAAAGACAAAAAAAAAAAAATCATGAAATTGACTTACTTTTTTATGAGAACAAAATAATTCTGCTAATTGTTTGAACTAAAGATCCAGACACAATGTGTCTGCCTAGATAGGAAATGACACTCCATAAACTTGCAATTTCATTTTGCATCCATGAATGCATTTCCCATCCTATGATGACTGCTATGTATGCAGGTGCTTTCAATTCTGGGAATGTCATCTGGGAAAAGATAGCAACAGCTTGGCCACGAAACCACAGGTTTGCAAATTAGCAAATTTTCAGCACTCTGTTCATTAGTGAAATCAATGAGACTTTTAAAGGACTGAGAAAAATTGTCAAGCTATGAAAAGATGAAAGTAATGATGCAAATGGCACTGTAGGAACTCAGGGGTAAATGTGGGGGTGGCCATTGAGCATCCTTTGAAACACTCCCAAACAGGCTAACGTCAGTCACATCAGACTGAGAGGATTGTGCTGCTTCTAGGTCATTTGCAACTTTAGGTTATTTATAACAGGCTCTTTGGGGTTATTATTTGTTTTTATTTCCTTTCTTTTCAGATTAAGACAAAATCAGATAATCAGAGTTTCTCCTCAGCTGTGTGATGTTAAAAAAAGCTACATTAAATTGATTATTAGCTGATCAAATATTTAAGGCCTAATAAAAAAAAATAATCATGGTTTACATAATGAAAGCACATGATTTAGGGGGAGGGCGAAGGGCTGAATTGGTACAGGGTAAGATCTACCTCTTCCAGTTCTTTCCTTTTGCCCTCCAATGACTTGTGTGACTTTTTCCTCAAGGCAGCTGATATTCAAGAAACTAGAAGATGGCTAAGAAAACCCTAACATATAGCCCCTGCCTTCAAAGGTCGTAGAGTTTAGTTTAAAAAACAGTGCTATGGGGGGCTCTTAACCATTAATCAGAGTCAGAGAGCCTCAGAGGTGCTAATGGCAAAATAAATCTTTCCTTCATTTGGAAAAATGGGCTCAAATTAAATATGCACATTGCTTTCCTCTCTCTCTCTCTCTCTCTCTTTTTGTCAGTAGGCAGCAAAATTATTTAGTCCCTACCTCTTTTTGGCCACCTGAAAAGCCTATAATCTTGAAATACATCAACTACCCTAATAGCAGCTTACATTAAATGATGCCTTATAATTTAAAATACAGTTTAACTGGTATTTTTCTTAACAAAATAATCCTAAAATGTAGGCAGAGGATGGACTATTATTCTTTTTATTATTTTTTTTTATTTCAGGTTAATGTGAGGGTACAAACAACTAGGTTACAGTGTTTACATTTGTTAAGTAGAGTCCCTCTTATAGTTGTGTCCTGCATCCAAGAGGTGCCCATATATCTTTACATTGAACTATTATTCTTATATTTTTGATAAATAAACTGGACGAGATCTCTACTGTGGGTTTATGTCAGGAGGTAATATACTCGTAGATAATAGGTTGTTTAGTTTGAGCAAAACTTTCCCAGAAAGATAAATCTTATTCTGTATAGTTATTCCAACTGGAAATCAGAGAAGGCAATTGTGAAGGAGTAGAGGGTTTACATGAAAAGAGAGATGAGTATCCTATAGTGTTATGATGATACCTCTTATTGCAGAAAAAGAGAAGTCATAAGCTCAGAGGTCACAGGATTGCTGGGATGCCATTAGGAAGGAGTCAGCCCCTCACTTCATTCCCAATTTTAAATGAGTGCCAAAAATAACACTGAAACTGCCAACTCAAAGTAGAAAAGAAGTGACAGGACCAACATGGTAGAAGTCTCCTCTTCTTTTCCAATGTTGAAATAATGCGTATTTCCCTATGTGTAGAAGAGAGTATTGGGTTTATTATACCTAGGCTATTTTCACTATAGTGTATATATACACACACCTGTACAAATTCATATGCATTCGTGTGTGTGCACACACACAGAAACCCATACATTACCTCTTTAATTTGCTATATTAAGTGTACATATCACCTGGACAGAACACCGGACCCTTTCTATTTTCATCTGTATCAAACCGATTTGCTAAGAAGCTTTCAGCACCATCTTAGAGCTACAACAAACTGCACTATTTTGTGCAATTTCAAATGTCCCTGTGCTTGAATTGTAGAGAAGAAAATATTTTCCATCTTGCCACACTCTACAACATCCTTCAGAAGAGTTTGAACAGAGCTAGAACAAAACTAGATGCAAACTGGATTGGTGGAATATTCAGTTTGAATTTCTAGTCTCTTGTAAATGATTAAATTCTGTGTACATCAGTTGTCTTTATAGTAATTTGGGGATGATTAGAATTGCTTCCTGAAGGGGCTTAACCATGTTAGAAATTTCTTAATATTACTTCAACATGCAAGAACAGGTTTACTGTAAATACAGGATCGTTGCTGTCTTTTCCCAGTGGTTCTATGAACTCAACAGATAATC
Organism: Otolemur garnettii; assembly: GCF_000181295.1. Taxonomy (NCBI): domain Eukaryota; kingdom Metazoa; phylum Chordata; class Mammalia; order Primates; family Galagidae; genus Otolemur; species Otolemur garnettii. The sequence goes on from NW_003852587.1 coordinate 1,237,358, forward strand.
CAGTGTATACTCTATGTGTCCTGGCATTTTTTCTCTCTTCCTTTTTCATGAAAGCCAAGAGAAAAACACAGTTAATCCAATCATGGCACATGAATAAACCTCCTCCACAACCCAGACCAGACATTTCTCATGCTTTGTCGAGCTGTCTCTAATTTTCTGTTTGATTTTCCACTACTCATAAGCAAGATAGAGGGTTGCTCTGGCAGAAATTAAATATGCAAAAATGTTTTACCATCTGCTGGAATATTCTTGGATGTTATCCCTCCAGAAGCACTCATTATTAAAAATATTTATTGGACATGAACAATATATCAAATTCTTTTCAAAATATGGCTGCCTCACAGTTACTACTCAAACAAGGATGGAAAAGCAACATTGATTGCATTACCCTGGCACTGAATTCTGCTACTCTTGACACTAGTTTTCCCTTCCTTGGAAGAGGAAGTTATTTAAGGGAAGAACTGTGTTTCTCTTATTTGTAATATAAACAATGCAATGCAGATAGTAGAGGCTAAACAGTTGATTCACTGATAAATTTGTGAAGCCTCCTTCATCATTTAAATTACAAGTTTCTTAAGGGTCAGTGGCAGAATTTACTATTTCTTAGGTGTGTGAACACCTGTTAGTGTTTGGTTTTGTTTTTGTTTTCAATGCCCAGCATGAGACGCTCCAGTCTAGGTTTAGAAAAATACCCAATATAAAAGCTGAAACCTAGGAAACAGTAGCACCTCTGTAAGTTGACCACATAAGAGACTGTAACAAACTTGTCAACCTACAGAAGTGGTCAACATAAGGAACTAGGCCTCCTGTATTGATATGTACATGTGGCGCATGTCCAGTATATGAAAATTAGGTCAACTTAAGGAGGTGATCACTGTAGGGAGGTGGTCAACTTTTGGAGATTATACTGTACTTTTTCTCCCAGCCTTCCTTGCAGCTAGGGTACTGGAAGATGATCTAATTACCTCAGTTAGGAGCTAATAATGGTTAAGAATTAGAAACTGTGGAGAATTTATTGGCAGCAGCAAGGGGTGGCAGTGGTGGCAGAGTTAACTAACATTGAAGGCTGTGGTGGCCAATGTTTATAGAGGTGATAGAAATCCAATTTCCAAATCTCTCATAGTTCTCATTCTTTTTTTTTTTTTTAATAGTTTTCATTCTTATGTGAATGTCAAGATCTTTCCTGCCTGTTTTCTAAACCTGATTCTATGACTTCCTATATAATTCTCTAGCCTTGACATCCATTCAATAAATTTTTCTTCTGCTCAAGTCAGGCAGGGTAATTTCAGTTACTTCCACTTTAAGAAGCCTAGCTGATATGTTGGCCTTATTTCCCAGCCTCTCCATAATAGATATTACGAGAATGCTCTATGGTTCATTTGTCCAACACCATTTTGTGTTCTACTTACGGGCAATTCTAACTCTATACTATCTTGTATTTTTAACTGTTTTTGTATGTTAGTCTTGTCTTTCCCATGATACTGTAAGAACTTTTCAATGAGAAATCACATTATCCTTCTTTTTAACATCAGAGGTATAGCAGAGTCCTTAAAAAAGAGTACATGCTGAATTCATACGTTAGTAATCGATACCATCTAAATAATATCAGAACCATAGTCATTAACACTGTGAGTACATAACAGTACTCACAATAAAAAATAGGTATCATTTTTCTGGATGAAGATAGAGAATACATGAGTTACTTAAAATTAAAATTCAGTGCCATATCAGAGGAACAAAAGATTTTACTGAGTTCAAACTGTTCTGAATTTAATTTAGTCAAATCAATTTTGTAACTAGACAGTCTTAAAATGGAGACTGACTGTAGGTGTAGCCCTCAGGCTAAAATTAGATAAAATAAGAGTAAAAGGATGAATTTTCAATGTCATTGGTCTAATGTCATTGTTAGACTAATACAGACTAATACATGTTCTCTTCCTCTTTGGATTTCTTCTCTCTCTGCCCTAAACATATTCACATAACAAGGCCAGAAGAAGTTGATTTGGGTTTGAGTATCAAAGGGATCAGAGAAAAGGTTGTGGGAGGAAACCTGGTAGAGGAGATAACTATGAAAAGTAGCCTTGGCAGTGAAAACAGGCCTGAGAATTGAGCTGTATATTCTAGGGAGGGGATTCTGGTAGCCAGTTGGGGGCATGGTGAGGTAGAGAACTATGTGTGTCAGAGAAGAGAAGACCATATCTGTATTGAAATAATCAAAATCTGATCTTACAGATGTCAATATTATGATGAATCAGTATCAAGCAGTTCATTCTGTTATGTATTCATTCAATAATCATTTTCTGCCATGTACTGTTCTAGGCTCTAGAGCTAGAATAGTGAACAAGACAGATAAATTCCTAAACTCAAGATGCTTATATTCTAATAAGAGAGATAGATAATAAGCCATTAAGGAGTCCACAATATATTCTAGGTAGTAGATAGTGGTATGTGCTATGAAGAAAAATGAAGTAGAATAGGGAGATAGAGGATGATGGGGCCTACAAATTTAGGCAGTGTTGTCAGAGAAGCGTTTTTTTTTTTTTTTTCCTCTGAGGTGGCTACATTTAGGAAGGGACCTTGAATAAAGTGAGATGATCCAGAAAGAGGAAAGAGCAAAAGCAATGTCCCTAAGGCATGATTGTATTTGAATTGCTTAAGGAAAGGCAAGGGGGATGGTTTACCTGAAACTGACCAATGGTAGGCGCTGAGGTAGAAGACCGTATCGGGCACTATGATGTGCTGACCAGTTACCCCTTCATTGAAGGACTTGCCCCAGCAGTTAATAGTGCTGTGGGCAGACAGCCATCAACTTTTACACCTTTCAGGGACTGTGCCAACTGCTGAGAACCACGTAAACCAAGGTCTTGCCTTCCTTTGGCAGCCCTTGTCCAATGACTGATTTCTGAGGGAAAATAAAAGCCCAGCATTTTTGGCTGAGCTCAGGACAACTGTAAAGAGCTATTCTAGCTTCAGAGCTTGCCATGAAGTTGCTAAGACTATTGTTGGGCTTACATCACATTTCGACCTCTACCTCTGTCCACTCTCTCTTTATTTTCTTCCATTGCATGGATATTGATTCCAAGAACATTTTCTAAATAAAAACCATTTTTTCTAGACGCCATCACAGACAGAATCTAACCTACAAGAGAGGTGTAGGTAAGGACTCATGTAGGTGATTGAATTCTATTAAATGTGTTATGGAAAGATTACAGGGTTCCAAGCAGATAAGTGATTTTTTAAAAAAATTTTTTATTAAATCATAAACACATAGATCATGTATACATTAATGCACTTATGAGGTACAATGTGCTGATTTCATATAGAATTAGGAATGCTTACATTACACTGGTTAATATATACCTCATCTCGTTTAGTTAGTTATTGTGTTAAGACATTTATACACTATACTAATAGACCTGACACGTACCCTTGCATTATGCACCATTGGTGTGATCCCACCATTCACCTTTCATCTATCTGACCTCCCCCTCCCTTCTCATCCCCCAATGCTTCCTCCTTCATCTTGGGTCATAGTTGTGATGTATTCTTCATATGAAAGTGTGAGTGATTGTAAATTGGTTTCATAATAGTACTGAGTACATGGGATATTTTTTCTTCCATTCTTGAGATACTTTACTAAGAAGGATACATTCTAGCTCCATCCATGTAAATGTAAAGGAAGTAAAGTCTCCATCTTTTTAAAGGCTGCATAATATTCCATGGTATACATATATCACAATTTATTAATCTATTCATGGGTCAATGGGCACTTGGGCTTCTTCCATGACTTGGCTCTTATGAATTGAGCTGCAATGAATAATCTGGTGCAAATATCTTTGTTATAAAGTGATTTTTGGTCTTTTGAACATACACCTAGTAGAGGAATTGCAGGATCAAATGGCAGGTCTATTTTTAGATCCCTAAGTATTCTCCATATTTCTTTCCAAAAGGGACGTATTAGCTTGCACTCCCACCAGCAGTGCAGAAGTGTACCCTTTTCTCCACATCCATGCCAACATCTGTAGTTGTGGGATTTTGTTATCTGTGTTAGATGATGTTTCAAAGTGGTTTTGATTTATATTTCTCTGATGATTAAAGATGATGAGCATTTTTTCATGTGTCTGTAGGCCATGCACCTATCTTCTTCAATGAAGCTTCTGTTCAAGTCCCTTGCCCACAATGAAATGGGATTACTTGTTCTTTTCTTATTAATAAGTTTGAGTTCTCTGTGGATTCTGGTTATCAAACCTTTGTCAGAAGTATAACCTGCAAATATCTTCTCCCATTCTGATGGCTGTCTGCTTGCTTTACTTACTGTGTTCTTGGCTGTGCAGAAGCTTTTTAGTTTGATCAGATTCCAGTAATATATTTTTGGTGTTGCTTCAATTGTCTGGGGGGCCTTCCTCATAAAGTATTCTCCTAGGCCAATTTCTTCAACTGTTTCTCCTGTACTCTCTCCAAGAATCTTTATAGTTTCATGTCTTAAGTTTAAATCTTTTATCCAGTGAGAGTCAATTTTTGTTAATGGTGAAAGTGTGGGTCCAGCTTTAGTCTTCTACAAGTTGCCAGCCAATTCTCTCAGCACCGTTTGTTAAATAGAGAATCTTTCCCTCAATTTATATTTTGATAGACTTATCAAGGATCAAATGGTGATAAGTGTCTGGGTTCATCTCTTGTTTCTCAATTCTATTCCATACCTCTACCTCTCTATTTTTGTGCCAATACCATGCTGTTTTGATCACTATAGATTTATAGTATAGTTTGAAGTCTGGTAGTGTGATTCTTCTTGATTTGTTTTTATTTCTGAGTAATGTCTTGGCTGTTTGAGGTTTTCTCTGGTTCCATATAAAACGAAGTACTATTTTTTCCAGCTCTTTAAAGTATTATGGTGGTGCTTTGATAGGGATTGCATTAAATTTGTAAATTGCTTTGGGTAATATGGACATTTAACAATGTTGATTCTTCCTAGCCATGAGCATGGTATGTTTTCCTATTTATTAACATCTTCAGTTATTTCTTTTCTCAAAGTTTCATAATTCACTTTATAGAGATCTTTCAGGCAGAGAAGGGATATTTATCACTGATTAATATTTTAAAGAAATTACTTGGCTGCTGTATGGAGATTGTAAGAGAGAAAGTTGGGAAGTCATTGACATGATCCAGGAAAAAGGTTACAATGACTTAGACTAGAGAAACATTGATGGAGGTAATGAGAAATGAATGGGTTCAGGATATTTTCTGAAGGCAGAGCTGAAAGAATCAAGCAATATTCTTTAGCCCATCAAAGGGGCCATAAGACTCAACAATTAGCATCAGAAACAACAGAGTCAATTAAAAACATGGCTATTTGACAAGTACTAGCATTGTTTAACATGCATAACAACAATAAAAATCAAGTTGCCTCTTATATTCATAACACAAATGGTTTGCTTATGTCACAGAAACAAATATCAGTGGACCTGGTGGAATGCCTAATTAGTGCTGATGGGCTATGTACTCTTTATATCAGGGCTCATCAAACTATAGCCCACAAGAGAAATCTGGCCTGCTACATATTTTTATGTGGCCTACATCTTTAAAAAAATGGCTTTTGCATTTTTAAATGGTAAAAAAAAATCAAAAGAAGAATATTTTGTAACACAAAATTATATGAAATTTGAATTTTAGCATTCATATGAAAGTTTAGTTGGCACATAACCAAGCTCATTTGTTTACATATATCCAATGGCTACTTTTGAGTTGTAAGAGCAGAGCTGAATAATTATGACAGAGACCATAGGCCCACAAAGCCTAAAATATTTACTAGCTGGCCCTCATATAAAAATTTTGCTGCCCCTCTAGTTTGTCTTACAGAAGTACAGCCTAGTAAAATGCCCAGTTTGTGCTGGTGGGGCTGGTTGCCTGTTCACTTACTCTCACTTTGTTCCTGCTAGATACCAGAGTGGTGAGCAATCACTCAGGGTCAATTTGTTCAGATTTGTTTAAAGGGCCTATTGAACTCTGGCTTTTTCTGTGGTTCCTTTTGCTCATTTCAAGGCCCGTTGTGATACACTGGGTATTAGTTATTTCTTATCATTATGAAACATGGGCTTGGGACCTCTAGCAAGCTGACCTTATAACTATCAACTAGTCATATCTACTATGCAACATGCAACATGCAGTGACATAGAAAAGCAAACAGCAAATATTTCTTCACCATTTTCTATGCTACATGCTCTAATTTTTCTCTGTTCTTGCCCCTTGCCTCTGCCCCTTCTCTTTTCCCCCTAACCCAGAAATCTGGGCTTGACATTTAAACTTGATCTTCCAAGTGCTGATTCTTAGTGTTCTCTAGGAATTTTGCTTCATATTTTCCTTTCTTTTCTTCTACTCATAGCTGTCATTCAGGAAGCTCTAGACTGGCTTTGGCCCCAGGATGCAACCCTGTTTGCACTCCCTAAAGGACTCCTCCCTTCCACTAGAGGCTGCCTCACCAAGTGGCTGGCTTTCCACTATCTTTCCTCTTATCGTCTCTTCGCATGAGCATCCATTAGAAAACCCTACACCCATCTTCACTTTGCTCCATCTCCTTGTTTTGAGCTATTCTCTACATCTCCTCTTAACTTATGCTCTTTTGTCTTGACCATAGCACTATACTAACCAAGCTTTGCCCATAGGGCCTAGCAATTTACTTCCATTAACTATAACAGTAAACATGATTAGTACAGCTCATATTTATTGTGGATACGTATATACCTCCATCTCTGTTCATGCAAGTATTAGTTTGTTACGGCTGCCATAATAATAGTACAGCTCATATTTATTGTGGATACGTGTATACCTCCATCTCTGTTGATGCAAGTATTAGTTTGTTAGGGCTGCCATAATAAAACACCCAAGGCTGGGTGGCTTAAGCAAGAGAAATTTATTTCTCACAATTCTGGAAGTTGGAAGCTCAAGATCAAGGTGCTGATAGGGTTGGTTTCTAGTGAGGCCTCTCTTCCCAGGTTGCAGCTGGCCACTTTATTACTGTGTGGCCTCACAGGGCCTTTTGTCTGGGCATGCACCATTCTAGAGTCTCTTCCTCCACTTGGATTAGGGCCCCAACTTTATGATCTCATATAACCTTAATTACCTCCCTATAGGCCCTATGTTCAAAAGCAATCACATTGGAGGTTAAGGATTCAACATACAAATTTGGGAGTAACATAATGCACTTCAATCCATAACAGTGCATTACAAACTTGACATACAATATCTCATTTATTCCTCTCATCAGCTCCATGAGGGAGGTAGGTCTTCTTATTCTCATTTTACATATGTGGAAACTGAGACTGTAGAATGTGGTGGCGTCACAGCTCACAGCAACCTCCAACTCTTGGGCTTAAGCAATTCTCTTGCCTCAGCCTTCCAAGTAGCTGGGACTACAGGCATCCACCACAATGCCCGGCTATTTTTTGGTTGTAAGTGTCATTGTTTGTCAGGCCCGGGATGGATTTGAAGCCACCAGCTGCAGTGTATGTGGCTAGAGCCTTAGCCGCTGAGCTACAGGCCCCGAGCCTATCTGTGTAGGTTTATATATCCATAACCACTGTCAAGACCCAGAACAAATAGTTTAAACAACACAAGGACACCTTGTGTTCCCATTTTATAATTCACCTACTTACTTTCCTGTCCTAAACCCCTGCCTCCCATTTTTAAAATTTTATCATTTTAAAAATGTTTTATAACTGGAATCATGTAATATTTAATCTTTTAAGATTAGCTTTTCTCACTCAGCACAGATCCCTGAAGATTCATCCAAATTGTTGCATATATCAATACTTAATTCCTTTTTATCACTAGGTAGTATTCCATGTGTTTACTCATCACAGTTTGTTTAACGATTTGCCCTGTTGAAAAACATTCAAGCTGATTCCAGTCTGTACTTTAATTACAACTAAAGAGGCTATTGACATTCATATACAGGCTTTTAGGTGGATATAAATTTTCATTTCTCTGGAATAAATGTCCGAGAATGCAATTGCCGAGTCTCTCTAGGTAAGGGAGGAGAGGTTCAGGTCCAGAGGGACAAAGGCTTCGCACTTGTTGTTTTGAAGTTCCCTCTTGCTGGTTCCCTCTACCTACCTCAATAGTTCTTGGTGGGGTCAGGGAGTCTAAGGCATGAGCGAGATGGAGAGCACTTCTCCTGGCCACTTAACTTTGGGGAGGCTTCTGGTTGATCTCACTTGATGTTGTTAGATAAATGTCCATTTACTCCAAGGGGTGGTGATGAGCATACTTGGGTTGCCTTGTGTTGCTAGGTCATGGTTAAGGAAATGTTGAATCTGGGTTGTCTTTTCTTCCATCATGCAAGGGCATATAAGCCACTGTGTTGCTGGGTTGTTCTTCCAGTCTTGAGGTCTCAAAAGAGTTCATCTTCTTCTTACCTCCTTTCAAGATGTCTCCTTTGATTCTCTCTTACATAATTTCTAGGGCTTAATGAGGAAGAGAAAGGAAAAAGGGCCCTATAGAGTGTTGGCTGGATCAGAAGTCTAGATCCACTACAAAGATAAGCAAAGAGGTGAGAAGTTTAGGATAAGAAAAAATCTGAGCAACTAGCAATGGGTGTGTGTAGGTGTATTTATTGTATTTTTAATTATTTTCTCAGAACACTATTATACAGCTGTAAGTACGAACCTGATTGGTTTTCAGTCTTTTGCATGTGAGAGGATTTTGTTGTTGTTGTTTTTTATTTGTCTAAGCATTTTGTCACCATCCTTATACCTTTTGATTATGGGGTGGAGGTAAAGTGGGTAGACACACATAGAAGGCTCATCCTCACACTCAACATCTGTTTCAAAGCCAAGATGCATTCCCCTTTTGCAATTTCTTCTAGGAAAGACATGATTGAGTGTGATAAGATCCAACCTTAATGTCATGGCCTTATTGAAGTAGATCAGTGTCAATTGGTCCTTCCCTGTTTTTTTTTTAATGAATGGTAACTGTATACATTAATGCACTTCTGGGGTACAGTGTGGTGTTTTTACACACAATCTGAAACACTTCCATCAAACTGGTTAACATAGCCTTCATGTCATTTTCTTAGTTATTGTCTTAAAACGTTCATATTCTTCAGATTAAATATTATTTTTAATAAAAAAAGTTCATATTCTACTCATAGAAAGATTCACTTGTACCCTTGTAAGAGAGACCACAGAAGTGAACCCTCCAATCCCCCTCCCTTCACCCATTCCTCCCTCCCCTCTCCCTCCCCCTCCCCATATTTTTAGGTAGTTATTAGGTTATAGCTTTTATATAAAAGGTTTAAATTAATTTCATAATAGGGGTGTGTACATTGGATACTTTTTCTTCCATTCCTGTGATACTTTGCTAAGAAGAACATTCTCCAGCTCCATCTCTGTGAACATGAAGG
>NW_003852587.1:1250299-1262184 GCF_000181295.1 Otolemur garnettii
TATACAACAGATGTCTGGTCTGAGTTTCTGTATCCAATCAGCCAGTCTGTGCCTCTTTAGAGGACAATTTAAGCCATTCACATTGATAGAAATTATTGATAAGCCTCGTGAAATTTTGGGCATTGAGTTGCTCGAAAGTCCAGTAGACATTTTTAATCCTTTGCCATTGTGGAAGTTGGAATTTGGTCAAAAGTTTCTGAGTGGGTTTACTTTCGTGTTGGAGGATTGCACTGGTCATTATGGAGGATAGGTTTGAGAATTTCTTGGAGAGCTGGTTTAGTTATGGCAAATTTCTTCAACATTGAATGTTGTTAAAGTATTTAATTTCTTCTTCATAGATGAAACTCAGTTTAGCTGGATACAGGATCCTGGGTTGAAAGTTATTTTGTTTTAGGAGATTAAAAGTCGATGACCATCCTCTTCTAGCCTGAAAGGTTTTAGCTGAGAGATCTGCAGTCATCCTAATACTCTCCCCCTTGTAGGTTATGGCTTTCTTATGTCTGACTGCTTTCAGAATTTTCTCTTTCATCTTAACTTTGGTGAAGTTAATTATGATGTGTCTGGGGGATGTCTTGTTCGGGTTGAGTCGTGCTGGGGTTCTGAAACTATCTGCTATCTGAATTTCAGAATCTCTTGTCATGTCTGGAAAGTTCTCTTTCATAATTTCATGAGGAAGAGCCTCTGTGTTTTGTGAAGCAACTTCATCTCCTTCAGGGATTCCTATAAAGCGAATATTAGTTTTCTTTGAATTATCTGAGAGTTCTCTGAGAGTGAGATCTGTTTTTTCTCTCAATTTCTTTTGATCTTTGCGCTCCTGGGCTTCTTCAAAAGCTTTGTCTTCAAAGTCAGAGATCCTTTCTTCTACCTCTTTCACTCTGTTACGTAGGGATTCCACCATGTCTTTCAGATCCTTGAGGGCTGCAACCTCTTGTCTCAGTGTTTCAAAATCTTTGATCATTTTATCTTTGAAATCGTTGAGTTCTTGAGATATCTTTTGAATAATTTCTTGAGATATCTTTTGAATAATTTCTTCAGAAATCTTTTGAATAATTTCTTATACTTCTAATTCCTTCCTTTCTTCCAATCTGTTAATCTTATTTGCTATCCACATTCTGAACTCGATTTCTGACATCTGAGCCATTTGCTTGTGGATGGGGTCTTCAATTGCGTCTGCCCCATTTTTCCTTGAGGAAGTTGATCTACTCTTGTTATTCGAGTTGCCAGAGTTTTTCTGCTGATTTTGCCCCATGCTTAGTTTACCTTGTTTAGAGGCCTTATCAGAACTGTTCAATTGGTGGCTTCTTCTGGTTGCCCAGAGAGACAGGCAGAGCGTGTCTGTTGTCTTCTCCCAGTTCTAGGGTGCTGGGGCAACTGGGGTGCAGTGGAACAGCAGCAGCTGCACGGGAGTGTGTGTTGCCAGATTAGACCTAGTTCTGTCTGCCAGGGTGACTGGGGGGCAGGAGACCAGCAGCAGCAAGATCAGTCCTAGTTCAGCCCTTCCAGAGCAACTGATGTAACAGGGGAACTGTAGTGGGTAGATGACTCCTAGCTCAGCACCCTGGAGCAGCCAGGGGGTGGGGGAATGGCAGCAGTAGTGCAGGGTATGCGCGTGATCAGATCAGTCTTAGTTAGGCCCCACCAGAGTAGCTGGGTGGGCAGTGGAGTACTCCTTCACCATCACCCATTGGACGCATGCGGCACTAGCAAGCCGATCTGTGCCCTCCCAGGGTGGGAGCCCGGAGTGGGAAACTCCTCCACCTCCACATGTGGCTCTAACAAACAGTTCTGGGCTCCCCCAGAGCAGTAGACTTTTCCACCACCACTTGCAGTGCACGTGTGGCTCTAGCAAGCAGTTCTGGGCCCACCCAGCATGGGTCCCTGGGGCAGGGAACTCCTCTGCTGGTCCCTGTGATGTGTGTGTGTCTCTAGCAAGCTATTTTGGGTCTGCCTGGAATGGAAGACTCCTCCGCCACTGCCCGCGGGATGCCCACGGTACTGGCAAGCAGTTCTGGGCCTGCCTAGAGCAGGAGCCTGGGGCAGGGATCTCTGCCGCTCATGAGGCGTGCAACTCTAACAAGCAGTTGTGGGCCTGCCCCAAGTGGGGGACTCCTTCACCACTGCCTGTGGATCACGTGTGGCTCTAGCAAGTAGTTCTGTGCCTGCCTGAAACAGAGGAAGTCCTCTGCAGCCACCCGTTGCCCGCAGGAGATGTGCCGCTCTAGCAAGCAGTTCTGCGCCCTCCCAGAGCCCTGGAGCAGGGATCTACTCTGCTGCCCATGGGGTGCCCGGCTCTAGCAAGCAGTTCTGGTCCCTCCCAGAGTGGGGGAATCCTCTGCTGCCACCCACGTGGTGCACAAGGCTCTACCAAGTAGTTCTGTGCTTTCCCAGAGCAGGAGACTTCTCTGTGACCACCCGCCACCCGCAGGAGGCGGGCGGCTCTAGCAAGCAGTTCTGGGGCCCACTTTGTACCTGTATTTTGTGTTCTTAAATGCTCTTCCTTGGATTTAAAGCTTGCTGAACTTCTTTCTGGGCTCAGCTCCCCGTCTTTGGCTTCATAGATTCTGATTCCAACCAGTTTTTCCAGTTGGCCATTTTCCCAGAATCCCCCGGACCTTCCCTGTTGTTTACAACCAACATTGAACATCAGGCTGGCACAAGTTTTGGACAAAGATATCTATCAGAGACATCACAAGCAGTAAATAAAATGTTATTTTGTTGCAACAACATGAATCTTGTCTAAGAAAGGAGCACTCAGGATTTTCTTGGGCTAATTTAATGAGTTAATAGACACAGTTTCGTATTTTAATCTTTTTCTTGGTAGACAAAAGAGAGTAATAAGTTTATTGTAGGAGTCAAGAGTTTTTAAACTTTTATAGTAGAATTGTCCAAGCTTCTCTTGAACAATGTTCATAAGAATCTTATGATAAGATAAAATATCATTTTCTTTATTTTACTGATGATAGAGCTCTAACTCAGTAAGGGTTAAGTGACTTAACCTCTGGCTAATAAAGGGAAAGAGAATTCACCTTGTTTTAAATTCTAGTAAGGACTGAAAAGTTCTTACTTTTGAGTAAGAACTATTGCTATTTCTTTAATTTGGTTACATTTTAATTTAGTGTCATGCTTTGTATTAAGCTCTGAGGAGAAAATAAGGAATCAGATCTGGTCACTTCTTTCCAGGAATCTTATGGGCACAATGGAGCATTTCCTTTAATCTTATTTTGCTGCCTTTCCTCCCCTTTCTGATTTGTCCATCCAATGGTGATTAAAGTTACAACTCTACAATCATCAAATGCTATTCTTATAAATTTTAAAATTTTGTGAATTTTCTCTCCTCAATTTTTCATTAGTTGAAAGATCCACGGGGGCAGGCATAAGCTAGAAATTTGATGACCAGTAAGGGACCTGACCCATTTCCCAGATTACAGCTGTAAGAATCTGTCACCATCCTTTATGTCTGTCTTAAAAATGATGACATCAATTCTTTTCCACCAAAAGTCAGTCATACATGTTTTCCCAAATAAATGACATAAGTAATATAAAGGATATAAACAATGCATATATAAGTAGTAGCTTAATGGGGCACTTTTGTAACAGAATAAATCTTTCAGTGTTCAAAACTGTAAAACTCACTTCTATTAAGAAAAATATTGGTTTTTAAGTTTTGCATCATATTTCTCCTACTCTATGTCTCTTTTAACTTTGTCTAGATGTGGCAGCAGGTAGAGATGGAAGACTCTAATTGTAAAGCTTTTGAAGTCAGGGACATCTGGTTGGAATCCCAGCTCTGTCACTTACTTGCTCTGTGACCTTAGGCAAGTGATTTAACCACAATGAACATGGAGAAAATGAAAGCACCTTCCTCATGTGGCCGTTTAGGTTAAATATAGTAAAGTACCTGGCACATAGTAGGATCCTCAAAATGCTAGTTCATTTCTGTTTTCCTCTGTCCTCTCTCACAATTACCTTTGGTTAAAAGGATTTATAAAGAATTTTTATGGAAGAACAAGTCCAGTTTCCCACTATGAGTCTCCGTTCCTAAGCTGAATTCCTGATTTGTCAATGGCATGTGTGCCAGAATAATCTACTGAGATATTAGCTGATATTTTGTTCTCTTCCTCTCACTGCGAATGGTATATAAAGTATTCTCACCCTTACCTGAAGATCAAAAGGTTTCTGAGTTTTTTACTGATGGTATTGTTACTGGCTTGTGTGCTAAAGAGCTAAAGGCATAATTTTTAAGTCACTGAGAAAACCTTCTTACCCAGGTTTTTATTTTAAAAACTCTAGGTTCAGAGAGGCAAAGATGAGCAAAAGAGGAAGTAGGTATTTAAGATGAAGTTTTCTCATGATCAGAGAGGGTTCATTTTGGGTGGGAATTTCCCAAAAGGTATACCATGTAGTAGGCAGGGTTGGTGTCTATGCCCCTTTCCCCACAAATTGCCAAGAGGTGACCAGAGGACTAAAGGCTAAGAGACATGAAGTTGAGGCTCAGATACAAATCCTTTGGCTTACACTGTTGTCTATGCATCAGCCAAGACCACAGGGCCTTGCCTGAATGTCCTGGACTGTGTAATACCCTGTGTCACTTGGTCTAGGCTAGGTTGTACTGTGGTAATGTGTAACCCTTGAATCTACCTGTGCCTGGAAGGAGAGAGAATACAATTCTGTGAACAATTAGTTCTAATGCCTTCAACAGTCTATCTTTCACTGAATGTTCCATTTACTTCCTTCTCTCATGTGGAAAATACTCAAGTTATTCCAAAGGAGACATCCCAGAAGTCCCATTCTGTCTTGGCAAAAGCTCAAAGTCCACCTTATCTGGGTGAGGCCTGGTCCTCTCTATATTTAGAGTGATACCTGATGATGACTACATCAAATCTGGATGGAACTTCTCTTGAGCCAGAAACAAAGGATCAAGTTTTATGCACTAAAAATTAAAAATATCCCCACATATACAATAAATATGCTCCACAATAAATATACAATAAATACAGTGGGATAGAGCCAGCCTAATGTAACAGTTCTATTTTAAAATTGGAAAAATAGAAGGTATTGGTCTGTAGAGAGTCTATTGGGCAGAACATCTATCAGGGAATAGAGATTACTTAATTATTCAGTTGGATTTTGTTCCTTAGTCCTTAGTTATCATCCCTGGGTTCATGTCCAAAGTCATGGGAGAATATTCCGTCTAACAGAAATGCATTCTCTCACAGTTTTGGGAACCGGATGTCCAAAATCAAGATGTCATGTTCTTGCCTCTTCTAGCTTTGGCAACTGCTGGCATTTCTTGTTGTTTGTCTTGTGGCCACCATTCTGATCTCTGCCTCTATCTTCACTTCACCTTCTGCCGTATGCGTGTATTCTCCCTCTGCCTGCCTCCACTGTCTCTTACAAAGACACTGTGATGTATTTATGGCTCACTTGGATAATCCAGAATAATGTCCTTATCTCAAAATCCTAATCATGTTTCTAAGACTTTTTTGCTTTAAAATGACACTTATGATGTTTAGTAGTGCAATCATATGACTTTATAGTCATATAATCATCCTGAAAGAATAATCCTACTTTCCATGGTGCTGACTCACCTCACATTTTAATATGAAGGTCCAGGGTCATATTGTGCTATGAAACTGTCCTGTGAAACCTGAAACTAGGAGTATGGAGATAGGTAGTAGAGAGGCAAATGTAAGGAACCAGAAACTGATCTGTGAAAAATTGATCTAAATATCACAGTATATTTATGAAAGAAAAAATATTTTTGCAACAAGGTCTCTCTCTGTCACCTGGGCTAGAGTACAATGGTGTCACTGTAGCTCACTGTAAATACAACTCTTGGGCTCAAGCAATCTTCCTGCCTCAGCCTCCCAAGGTGCTGAGATTATAAGCATGGGCCATCATGCCAGGCTGATGAAAAAAATATAATGGAAATTTTCTTAAATTTGGCATTGTCCATAACAAGTTGTGAAGTGGAAAAAAACTTTTTAAATTATCAAAAAAATTTTTTCATCATTCATGCTAGAGAAAAGACTAAATTATCTTTCTGTTCTCTATATAGAAAATTATATTATCAAAGATCAAAAAGTATGTGATCAAAAATGTAGAAAATAATAGATTAGAGAAGTGTATCAGGCAGCTAATTCATTAAAAATATTATTTAATTTTTCGAGGTTTTTGTGATATCTGCAAGGTTTAAAAAATATATATTTTTTCATGTTTTCTTATTCTTAATAAAAGTTAACATTCATACTTGATTTAGTATTCATCTCCTAAAATGGCTCCTATAAATTGTATACATTTTAGATTTGGTAAAATGTAGAACCCCAAACTGGCAGACCATCTTCAGAGTGCTTTGTGATTCAGGCATCATTGCTCAGAAGCGAGCGAAGGGGCAGTTTCTAAACTGCATAAGGGGAGCCGCCTTAGGAGACACAGTTCTTCAATACTGACAAGAAGTCAGTCTTATCTCCAGCTAGCAACATAGAGCAATTGTTCTCCAGGTTCTTTTTCTTTCTTCCTTCTGTCCTTTCTTTCCCTCCATCCCTCCTTATCTTCCTTCTTTTCTTTTCTTTTTTTGAGACAGAGTCTCACTCTGCAGCTCTGAGTAAAGTGCAGTACCATGGCATCATTGTAGCTCACAGTAACCTCAAGCTACTGGGCCCAACCAGTCCTCCTTGCCTCAGCCTTCTGAGTAGCTAAGACTACAGGCATCTGCCATGACACCTGGCTAGTTTTTCTATTTTTAGTAGAGACAGGGTCTCACTCATGCTTAATCTGGTCTTGAACTCCTGGACTCATGTGATCCTCCCACCTCGGCCTCCCAGAATTCTAGGATTATAGGTATGAGCCACCTCTCTCGGCCTCTCCACCTTCTTAACTGGGGTATCAGCCTGAACTCAGTATTTATCCCAAGCTTTGCTTAAAAACCAGATAATACTTATGGGAGATTGAGTGAGTGAGGGATGAGCAGTACATCAATTCCTTCTTTGCACACCTTAGCTAGAGAGGTGTGTGGATGCCCCTGCCAAATTGAACTATACTTTTTGGATTATGGCACCAAGGGGAATGTCAAAAACTGCCCTCTGAAACCTGTTTCTGTATTTACTCTAGGGATGTTGCTGAGGAAGTTGTTCATTATGTTCCTATTTATGAGAACCCGGGGGAACCATGTCTCTCTGGCTCTCCTGAGCATCAGATTTGATTTTTATGTGGATGTGGTAAATTATGTGTCTGGTTTTGTCTGTCACATCCCATGTCTCTAGCAGAACTATGAGGGTTTAGAAAATGAACTTCAGGTACCAGTATCATCTTGGCCCTGTCTCAATGGCTTTTATTTTTTCCTTTACCCTGCTTTTCTTCTTTGCTTCTCATTAATTGTTTTCATCTCATATTATTAAATATGTTTATGTAAGCCACTTTAAAAATCAATCTGTAACAATGTGAGCAGAAATGAATAATAATTTAAAAACCATGGTAAGTGACTAAAAAATAATAAAACACCTGAAGCATATTTTCCTTCAAGGCATTATTAATTACACGATATTTCTGCACAGGCTTTTTTCCAGCAAGTTGGAACTGCATTTAGCTAGAAAGGATCCAGGTTTCATTAATGAAACCTTAGACACTTCATTTTTGGCTGAGAAAAAGCAAAGAGCCTTCTTTTATTGCTTTTATTTTTTTTTCTTTTTCCCTTTTGTGCTATGATTATTGTTAAGAGTACAAACGTTCTTAGAGGCCCCCAGTTCTTTCTTATTTAAGTAGGTTTAGTCAAATTACACAGGACAAAGATGACAAAGGCCTTCATAATATGCAGTCCTTTCTGCTCCTAGGACAACTCAGGCCTTGTGTGCTTGTTTTCCTTTCCTGAGTCAGCACTTGACTAGTCCAAGGCTCTGGGGCCTCAGCTCTGACTGCTAGAAATAATAAGCACACCAGGATATAGAAAACCTATATTTTCAATTTGAAAAGGAGTCCTGCTCTTTAGGTGACAAGACAGTTATGTTGTTAATACAGTTCAGAAAAGAAGGACTAGGGGAAATCAAAAAAATGAAAAACATAGGGTTTCTCTAACCCCACCCAAATTTATTTTGATGCTAAATTACAGAGTGGAATAATACCTCTCTGACTAAAGAGATACCCAAAATATCTACTATGTAAGATCACAAAGCCCTATGGTTATTTTATGCACCCAGGGCTGAATCCTTTTTTATTATTCCTCCTAGAAAGGTCTTCTGGTCTTTGGCTGATTAACTGATATTAACACTGGTAAGTGTTAATTCTGATATTCTTGCTTTGTTCCATTTTTCCCCCAGCCTTGGTTAACATAGTCCCAGTTAATAGTTTAAATTATTTCCAATTAGGGTATAATCTGGTGATTTTTTTTCCCTTTGTAGGAGTAGAAAGATGTGATCCCTTTCCTCATCCATTACTGAGGTCATGGTCCATAGACATGCCTATAAAAAAGACAGGGTAACAAGAGAAACACATAACAAATATATTTAATCAAGAGTTTTATGTGACATGGGAGCCTTCAGAAATGAAGACCCAAAGACTAAGGGAAAACCATCTATTTTTATGCTTAGGTTTTATGAAGAAAAGACAGGCATGTAGAAATGTGATTGGACAGAATCGTGTGATCTGATGGTAATAAAGAGAGGAAAGCCATCAGGATGGGTTCAGATTCTTGTTGGCCTCTCTTTGCAGCCTTCCTTCCTCCGGGTATGAGGCAGGCCCCCTCTGGAATGAGTGTCTTATGACCTATGATCAGGCAAGATAGGTCTGAGAATTTCCTCATAGCCAGCTCCTATAAAGGCAAGGGAAGGTTAGAGTGGTTTTGCTTCTGAAGCTGCTTCTGAGGCCTTCTTATCTTCTCTAGTTCAAAGTACTCAGATGCTGAAGTGCCATACTTTGGAGTATCATTTTCTGGGCCCCCAATATCTTTATTATCATTTTTGCTAAAATCTCTTGCCCTTTCAACATGGCTGATTTTTAATTGCTTATACACTTTAGATACTTCTTTTAATTTATTTTTGACCTGGTGCCCACCTGATTTAGAGTACAGGTAGTTATGTTTATCTCACAATTTATGAATCACTTTTCCATTTTAAATCTCCCTGACTGTCAAGGTTCTATGACCTTGACATGGCATCATTTTATGTACTTCCTCAGGCACTACTCCATTTTATATACCAGTGTCCATCCTATAATTCACTGTCTCTTTCTATGATTTGTCCCTGGCCATTCACAGGAACACATTAGACCAATGTTTGACTTGTGGCCCCATGAAAATTATAGTCCCATTTTTGGGACAGTCTCTGTTCATGCAGTATCTTTTCATGATGACGTCTGTCTGCCTTTTCTGGGCTTCCTTAGAGCTCCTCTGAACTCACAACCTATGTTGAATGATAAGAACATGAAATTAATCCCCCCAAATAAACAATTCATTATAAATAAGCAACTCTAAACAAAAACATGTATCAGGGAAGAATGACATCAATAGAGAATAAAAATGATTAATACTGATTTTCAGTGGCTCTCTAAACCTTATGGGGATGTATGCATGTGTGTAGATAGATAGGAGAGCATTTGCTGCCTGGAAAGGCTCTGATGGTGTAGAGGGTTGCACGAACCCCAGTGGGAATAAATGTGAGTAATGCAATCAGGGGCTATTTCCTCCAGCTATCTTGGGTGGAAAGGCATGATTCCTGTGCATTAACATATACCCACTTGGCACCCTGAATGTTAGCTTTCTCTGATGGAAGAGGGAATGCTGGGAACACTCCTTACTTGTTAATAGGTAACAAAGAAGATTATGCATCTTGCCACCATGCCATGTCTCAGAGAGTGCTCACCTGCAACCCCCTGCTGTCTTTCTGAGCACAAACAAGTCAAATGCTCCATGAATGCTTAATTTTAATAAATTGGAAAGACTGTTCTACTTACAGTGTCATTTGCTTCAGGATAGCTCCATCTTTGATTAATTAAATGTGTTTGTTTATGTGACAATCGCTAAATCAGAATCCTTTCCATTTGGTGGCTCTGTCATAAGGCTTTAAAAGTTATGTGCACTGTGTGTAAATCACGCTGCACCTGCATTCTCTTTCATTACCCCAATCCCCATAATCTCAGTGCACCACATTAACAAAAGCATCCAGAAAAGGAATCCAAGAAAAATATTACACATCACTTGATCAGTTAAGCCCATATTATATGGACATTAAACCAAACAACAGCAATGCTTAACATGCTAAGCACTTGCAAGGTGCTTGGCATGTACAAAGCAATTTGCATGTATTTTATCTAATTTTAATAATAACCTTTAAAAGTGGGTATTATAGAAATAACAGAGAAGTACAGTTCTTGTTCGCTAGAAAAAGGCCAGCTTTGCTGGCTCCTACAGGAATACATTACCTTTGTGAATTTCTTGAGAGCCAGGGTCTGGCTCTAGGTCCCATGGGTCTAAAAACCTGATTATATCTTCTCAGTCAATGTGAAGTTGTCTCTTAGGGGTTTATCATAGCTAAGAAGAAATAACCATCACACAAACCTGATGCTTAAACCTGCATGCTTAACATATGCATCAGACAGGGGCTCAACAGGAGACAGATGGCACTCTGAAAATAGGATAACTGGGGGAGGGCTTAATAAAGGGATTATTTACAAGAGTGTAGGCAGGAGTAGGGAAGCCATACAGGATAGTACAGAACTGGAGGCTAGTAAAAATTGCTCTATTTTCACTTCGAGGCTTGTAGATATGAGGGGAAGAAATGGTTTTGATGACAGAGTCTTGGTGAGGGGACTACCTTAATAGAAGCTGCAATCTTTTTTTTCTTTTTCTTTTTTCTTTTTTTATTGAATGGTAACTATGTACATTAATGCACTTCTGGTGTACAGTGTGGGGTTTTCACATGCAATCCGAACTACTTCCATCAAACTGGTCAACACAGCCTTCATGTCATTTTCTTAGTTATTGTTTTAAAACGTTCACATTCTACTCTTAGAGAAGCTGCAATCTTTAGTCAAAGAACTCAGCGATCCCAAAGCAACCTTACAGAGAGGACATTGTGAGAATAAATGCCCTAAAATCACTCTCCTCTCCATTCTGCAGGTAGGGGGTCCCTGTTGGTGAAGTCCAACATGAAGCCATGAGATGAGATTATTCCTTGACGCAGTCTATGTGGGTCAGCTTCTAGGAGTAAAGATCAGGGTAGAGAATGGTAGAAAGTAAATGGGGAGGGACAAAGAGAAGATATACAGATAGAATATATTTTCCTTACTCCAAACCTTGGTTGGAAGCCACTTCACTAATTCATCATGAATAATTACCACACCAGGGGATAGAAATACTTGTAGTACAAGTGATTAGCTCATTGCACACTGTAGGCAGATTATGGGAGAGACAAGATCATGATTAGAAATTTGTAGGTGAGCATGGACTCACCATAAGGGAAACCAGGAGAATGGAGTAATTGACAATGCCAACCCCTGAGACTGAAATATTAAAAGCTAAAAAGCCCTTTATTAGCTATTGCTGCAGAGCAAGCCACCCCAACATTTTATGACTTAAGTAATAAACAATTAATTTTCATAATTATGTGGGTTAGTTGGATGCTTCTTTTGGACTGGCAACCTCTTTGGAGCTAGATGGTCTGAGATATCCTCACTCACATGTGTGGGGCCTCAGCTTGGAAGGATGAACAGCTGAGGCCTCTCCACATGTAGGCTCACATCCTCCAGGAGCTTAGCTCAGGTTTGTTCATGTGATAGGAAAATAATTCCCAGAAACAAGAAAAGGCAACCCCCATTTCAAAGCTTTCCATTCAATGAACAGCTTCCCCCAACAACAGAAAACTCTGGAAAGGCTTCCTCCTCTCCCAGGCCTCTGG
>NW_003852587.1:1262232-1263517 GCF_000181295.1 Otolemur garnettii
CAATCACTTGCCTAATCATATGTTGTATCCAGCTCATAATCTCTTTGCTGTGCTCCCTGAGCTATGACTCTGAGTAAGAGTCCCTATTTTTCCCTAGTTGTTCTAGGAGAGCTCAGCTGAACAATCCTTCTGGTGCACCATCTTGCTCTGCCCCCTGTGGTAAAACATTTTTTTTCTCTTGTGATTCATTTATTTTATGCATGACATTAATAGATTTTAAAATATCAAACCATTTGGATAATATAAATCTTTTATTCTCAATTTTTTTTATTTTTTTATTAAATGAGTACATTAATGCAAACATGGAGTACAGTGTTGTTTGTACATGTTTTCATATACAATTTGAAATATTTTCATCAAACTGGTTAACATAGACTTTGTGTCATTTACTTAGTTATTGTGTTAAAACATTTATACTCTAGTTCTAGAAAAATTCACTTGTACTCTTGTTAGACAGACCATATAGGTGATCTTTCCAGTCACCCTCCCTCCACCAATCTGCAACTTCTCCCCTCCCCTCCCATAACCCCTCCCCATATTCTTGGGCTAGAATTAGGTTGTAGCTTTCATTTGAGAACTATTAATTAGTTTCATAATAGGGCTGTGTACATTAGATACTTTTTCTTCCATTCTTTTATTTTATTTTTCTATTTTTTTATTGAATGGTAACTATGTACATTAATGCAATTCTGGGGTACAGTGTGGTGTTTTCACATACAATTTGAAACATTTCCATCAAACTGATTAACATAGCCTTCCTGTCATTTTCTTAGTTATTGTGTTAAAACATTCATATTCTACTCATAGAAAGATTCACTTGTACCCTTGTAAGATAAACCACAGACGTGATCCCTCCAATCTCCCTCCCTCCACCCATTCTCCCCTCCCTTCTCTCCCCCCTCCCCATATTCCTAGGCTGTTATTAGGTTATAGCTTATAAATTAATTTCATAATAGAGGTGCGTACATTGGATACTTTTTCTTCCATTCTTGTGATACTTTGCTAAAAAGAACATTTTCCAGCTCCATCCATGTAAACATGAAGGAGGTAAAGTCTCCATCTTTCTTTAGGGCTGCATAGTATTCCATGGTGTACATATACTACAGTTCATTGATCCATTCGTGGATCAATGGCTTCTTCCATGACCTGGTAAGTATGAATTGGGCTGCAATAAACATTCTGATACAAATATCTTTATTGTAATGTGATTTTTGATCTTCTGGGTATATACCTAATAAAGGAATTGTAAGATCAAATGGCAGGTCAATTTTTAGTTCTCTAAGTG
>NW_003852587.1:1263552-1320768 GCF_000181295.1 Otolemur garnettii
GCTAATCTTACTGGAGTTAGGTGATATCTCAAAGTAGTTTTGATTTGCATTTCTCTAATGATTAAGGATGGTGAGCATTTTTTCATATATCTATAGGCCACATGCCTATCTTCTTTGGTGAAATTCCTCTTCAAGTCCTTTGCCCACCCTGTGATGGGATCACTTGTTTTTTTTGTTTTTGTTTTTTTTTGCTAATGCATTTGAGTTCTCTATGGATTCTGGTTATTAAACCTTTTCGGAGACATAGCCTGCAAATATTTTCTCCCACTCTGAGGACTGTCTGCTTGCTTTACTTACTGTGTTCTTGGCTGTGCAGAAGCTCTTTAGTTTAATCAGATCCCAATAGTGTATTTTTTTTCCAATAGTGTATTTCTGATGTTGCTTCAATTGCCCGTGGGGTACGTCTCATAAAAAACTTGCCCAGGCCAATTTCTTCAAGTGTTTTCCCTACACTTTCTTCTAGTATTTTTATGGTTTCATGTCTTAAGTTTAAGTCCTTAATCCAGTGAGAATCTATCTTAGTTAATGGTAAAAGGTGTGGATCCAGTTTTAGTCTTCTACAAGTTGCCAGCCAGTTCTCCCAGCACCATTTGTTAAATAGGGAATCTTTTCTCCACTCAATGTTTTTAATTGGCTTGTCAAAGATGAGGTAATGGTAGGTAGCTAGATTCATCTGTTGGCTTTGTATTCTGTTCCATACATCTACCTCTCTGTTTTTGTGCCAATACCATGCTGTTTTATGCACTATCGATTTATAGTATCGTCTGAGGTCTGGTAGCGTGATTCTTCCTGCTTTGTTTTTATTCCTGAGTAATGTCTTGGCTATTCAAGGTTTTTTCTGATTCCATATAAAATGAAGTATTATTTTCTCAAGATCTTTAAAGTATGACAGTGGGGCTTTAATGGAGATTGCATTAAAATTGTATATTGCTTTGGGTAATATGGACATTTTAACAATGTTGATTCTTCCTAGCCATGAGGATGGTATATTTTTCCATTTGTTAACATTTTTGGCTGTTTGTTTTCTTAGAGTTTTATAGTTCTCTTTATAGAGATCTTTCACATCCTTTGTTAAGTATACTCCCAAATATTTCATCTTCTTTGGCACTACTTTAAAGTGGGATAGAGTCCTTGACTGTTTTTTCAGCTTGGCTGCTGTTGGTATATATAAAGACTAGATTTATGAGTGTTGATTTTGTATCTTGATATGCCACTGTATTTCTTGATCACTTCTAAGATTTTTTTAGTTGAATCCCTGGTGTTTTCCACATATACAACCATACAATCTGTGAAAAGTGAAAGTTTAATCTCCTCTGTTCCTATATGGATACCCTTAATCACCTTTTCTTCCAGAATTGCAATAGCTAGAACTTTCATTACAATGTTAAATAGCAATGGGGACAATGGGCAACCTTGTCTGGTTCCTGATCTGAGTGGAAATGATTTCAATTTAACTCCATTGATTACAATATTGGCTGTGGGTTTACTATAGATGGCCTGTATCAACTTGAGAAATGTCCCTTCTATACCAATTTTCTTAAGTGTTCTGATCATGGATGCTGGATATTATCAAAAGCTTTTTCCGTATCAATTGAGAGAATCATATGGCCTTTGTTTTTTGATGTGTTTATGTGATGAATTACATTTATAGATTTACATATGTTGAACCATCCTTGAAATCCTGGGATAAAACCCACTTGGTTGTGGTGTATAATTTGTTTGATGTGTTGCTGGATTCTGTTTGTTAGGATCTTGTTGAATATTTTTGCATGAATATCCATTAGTGATATTGATCTATAATTTTCTTTTCTTTTTTGGGTCTTTTCCTGGTTTGGGAATCAAGGTGATATTTGCTTCATAGAATGTGTTGGGTGGTATTCCATCTTTGTTGCCAGCCAGCAGAGAGAGTTGAAGCCTATCTGCCTCAGGCACTCAATGGGAGCTGGAGAATATCCCACCTGGGCTCAATCTAAACCTGAAATTTGTTTTCTTGAAGTCGTAGTTTGCCTCGTTGGGGAAGACATGTGTTTATCTATCTCTTCTCTCAGCTCTCCACCTTCAGTTTCGTTGGGTTCTTCTGGCGGTTGTCTCTCCCCCTGAACTGGAGTTTATGTTGAAAGCTAGCTACAGTCAGCTCTCATCCCCTGTTCCTCCATATTCTTATTGAATGTGAAAATTGGAGTTAGGGAATATAGCCAACCAGAGGATTTAGCAGAGTACAAAACACATTGAAACCAAGTTGACAAATAAACAGACTAAAATGCTACTAGACACACATGCACAATGATGCCCAGGCAATCAGAAACAAGTAAACAAACAGACAAAAAAGAAAATAAAACAAAGGACAAACCAACCAACCAACCAACAAACAAAAAAAGATAGTAGTAGTAAAAGATAACCACAAAAATGGTGGTCAAAAGATGATAGAAAAAACAAAAAAACAAAATAAACAAACAAACAAAGAAGAAAGAAAATTAAAAAAAAAAGAAAAGGGAGGCACCACTAGGAAAAATACTGTTATTTTGCATATATACAAACAAACTCCTTTATAAATATGGTGGGGTTACAGTTTAATGGGAATAGTTATGCTGCAATATACTTTCTAGTCGGCAGGTGGTGCTGTGAGTGGTTCCCAGGTTAAAACCAAAAAAAAAAAAGAAAATGGGGGGTGTCTTTGCTGGCAGGTTGCACAGATTCCCCTCCAACAGTTCTTGTAAAGTGTAGGGAGTTCTGGGATAGCTTCAGATGCCGGATGGCTGGCTGCAAGTGGGATTGGGCTCTCCATGCTCCTGGGAGGGGTGTTATGGAGACGCCATATTTGGAGTTTTACATTACATCTGGTTCCTGGATGGCTGCCCATTCCTATCTGTCCTCCAAACTCGGCACAGGAGTCCACACTTCACCATTTTCCACTCAACTCCTAGCTTCCCCTTCAACAGGAAATTGTTGTGGTCCATTGGAAAAGGGCTGGGTGCTTTTTACGCCTGCCCACCTTCAGTCCTTTTCTGCTGGGGGGAGGTGCTGGTTACCTCTGGTTCCCACGGAGGCACACACAAAAGGTGGCACACACAAAAGACTTTTTGGTGTTTGTAAGAAGGGAACCGATTCCCCCTGTGGGTCACCGCATCAGTGCAGTTCTACATAGACTTCCAAAATTACAGGATGAATTTGTCCTCTCAAATTTCTGTCTGATTCCCTGGGTCTTCTGCTCAGGGGTCCACGCCTCACCACTCTCTCCGTGAAACACCCAAACTCCCAATGAATTGGGCACAGAAGTCTTTTGTGGGGGAGGGATTGGTTTCTGCCTCTCTGGGTGCCAGCTGCAGACCTGGTGCTGCCAGTCGCAGCTGCTGCTGGTCGCAGCTGGCGTCATTTCAGCTGCTGCCCTTTGTTTTTTCTGGCAGACACCGTAGTTTTGGGCTACAGTTCCAATCCAGCAATTCACCTTGCTGCATGCTCTGTGCTGCTTGTCTGTGCCAGCACTCCATGCAGGGAAAGATTCAGCTCCCCCACTCTCACCTGAAAGCATGAGGAGAGTTGATCCAGGGATGCTTCCCCTCCACCATCTTGCTCTGCCTCCTGTGGTAAAACATTTAAAATTTACTCTTAGTTGTATTGAGCACCAATATATAAACACTTACACACTAATGCAAATGATAAAACACAAATATAGTCTAACAAGGGAGAGGAAGGGGAACAGAGAGGGCAATTGGTGGGAGGAAGGAGGGCATTTGATGGGATCTCACCTAATGTGCAACCCCTATTCTCACTGTGATTGCTACCAGATCTTATAGCCATTCTGTCATTCTAGGGCTATTGGGCTATGAGTCATTACGTTGATGTTTAAGTTAAATTCTCAGATGCAATTTTATTTTCCTTTCTGAGTTTTTAGGGGACTGTTAAACTTAGTCCCCAAGTACTGACAATATACATTATTATTCCCATTTTATAATGGATGGAATTAGGAACATAAATAATAGGGGTTGGATCCGAACCCAGATCTAACAGAATCCAGAACCTGCTCTCATTCCTTTATACTCAGTTACTTCTCAAAATTTTTATGAAAGCACTTTCTAAACCACAAATTACTACTGAAATATCACGGAGCATTATCATCATCATTACTATTATTAAAATGATCCGGGTGATTGAGAGTGGAACTATAGTCCACAGTGAGGTAATAGCATGGCAACAGACAATTTAATTCTTCTCTTTTTCTCTAGAGTCAGCAATAAGCACTTCATAATACTTACATAAGAATCAGTCTTGATTAGAAAGTTCTGAGTTGATGGTTTTCCATTCTATTAAACAGCCATTTATTCCTTTAAATTAGCTGTCATTTCAATAGCAAAGCCAATTGATTGAGCAACTGAACTATAGGGTGTACAAATCAAGCCAATTGTGGAGTGGGCATGTATCTTACTCCCATTATATTCCCTATTAGGGGCAAAGACAAGTCCACAGGTTGGTGAACACTCAGTCTCCATTTTCAAGAAAATTACTGTGCCATTTAAAGCCATCAAATAATAGAATTTCTTACCTGAGTCTATTTTTCTCTATTCAAATGGATTGTAGTTCTGTTAGTGGCAGGAATTGGGATTTATACTTCTTTTGAGTAGCATCTAGCACATGACACATATAATGAATGTCTAGAACATTGTTAATTGATGTGTTGATTAAAGACTGCAAACAGTTACAAGTAGAGGTTGAGGGAGAATAGTGGCTCCTTCTATAAAATACTATTATGTAAACATTAATAGTAAAAAATTAGGTTTGCCTGCACTAATGGAGTAGATTGCAAAAGATAGGGGTTTTATTTTTATTTCATATGACATTACATTTAGACATAGGTGAAAAAAGTACGGAGGCTTTGTGGATTGCATCGGTGACACTCTCTCCTTGGGTATTTCTGCTTCATCATTGTAAGCACAAATATTTACAATATGTGTTATCAATTTATCATCATCTTACAACACATTTTGGGAAATGTCAATCTATATTTAACCTTTCATTTTGTAAATCCAACAGAATTTAATTAAGTAAATAATTATTGAACAGATACTGTATGCCAAAAAGTACTTTGGAAGCCCTGGAAAAGGATAGATAAAGAAATCAAGGGCTCTGCACCTGTAGCTAAGTGGTTAGGATGCCAGTCACATACACTGGGGCTGGTGGGTTTGAACCTAGTGTGGGTCTGCTAAGCAACAATTACAACTACAACAACAACAAAATAGCCAGTGTTGTGGTGGGTGCCTGTAGTCCCAGCTACTTGGGAGGCTGAGGCTAGAAAATTGCTTAAGCCCCAGAGTTTGAGGTTGCTGTGAGCTGTGATGCCATGGCACTCTAACTGAGGGCAACATAGTGAGAGACTCTGACTCAATAAAAAAAAATAGGAGAGAAAGGAAGGAAGGAAGGAAGGAAGGAAGGAAGGAAGGAAGGAAGGAAGGAAGGAAGACCCAAAGTGTTGAGAAGACTTGAATGTTCACACATCAAATGAATGTACTGAGCCAAGGCTGGATACTTTGCTGTATCTATCCTGGAGTCAGAACTCCCCAAATATCATGTCGCTTTCCTTTGACAAGCATGACTGAACCACATAAAAATTATATAGGACAAGCATTATTGTAGTAATTCTCTTTTTCCTTGTTAGTAAATGTGTATCTCAGACAATGAGTAAATTGTCCAAGGTCATGCAACTATCAAAATATTGAACAGCATCTCTTTCCTGGCCCATATGACCCCAGATTCTTTAATTTTCTACTGTGGCATGTTTATTGTTTTCCTATTATATCTTTGATATGGCAAAAGATAGAACCAACTTCAGGTATGGGAACTAGTTTTCTGAAAGGAATTTGGGGCTGGGGTGTAGAATTAGTTCCTTACTGCAGCAGCAGCATGGTACAGGGACATAGAAACACAGGCTTGGTCATTGATAAGGCTGTGAGCTGGCTGTCTTTGATGGAGGTTGACCTACACACCAGGCTGTATCCTGCCCATCTGAGGTCTACTTCAGACACCAGATGTGTTAATGTCACACTATTTCAACATTCCAATTACCAATAGAGAGAGAGTCTTCAGTGGATGACCTGGAAATCATTGCCTCAAGTCCTGGACAGCACTGAACTTGCCAGATGTACATACACAGCAGTGACTTCAATGAATTTACTATTATTATTATTTCAAAATATTACAGGGGTAAAAAAGTTTTTGGTTGTATGGATCATCTTTGCTATACTTGAGTCAGGATTATAAGTGTTCCCATCACCCAGATAGTGTTCATTATACGTGTTAGGTAGTTTTTTGTCCATCATCTCCTCTTTCCTTCCCTCTGTTTGATTTTCACTGAGTTTATTTCCTTCTATGTACATATATGCTCATCGGTTAGTTTCAATTTAATATTGAATATATGTTGTGTTTGTTTTTCCATTCTTTAGACACTTCACTTAGGCTAATGGTCACCAGTTCTAGCTAAATCATTACAAAAGACCTTATTTCATCCTTATTTATGGCTGAGTAATATTCCATAGCATACATATACCACAGTTTGTTAATCCACTCATGAGTTGATGAACATTTGAGTTGATTCCACATCTTTGCAATTGTGAATTGTTGTGCTACAAACATTCATGTGCAGGTGTCATTTTGATAACATGACTTATTTTCCTTTGAGTAAATATGAATAGTGGAAATTCTGGTCAAATAGTGGGTTTACTTTTAGTTCTTTGAGGAATCCATATACTGTGTTCCATACAGTTGTACTAATAGTTGTTCCATAGTTGTACTAATTTGCAGTCCCACCAAATGTGTATAAGTAATCCTTTCTCTGCATCCATGCCAGCACTTATTATTTTTGGACTTTTAAATAAAATCTATTCCTTTTTTATGCCAAATTTTATTTCAAAAGTTTAAATTACATTGTTACATTGTTACTTCCAAGGTAAAGTTCAAGTCGTAAGAGAGGCCTTCACTCATGGAGGCATGCTGAATACACTTGTATTGTGCATATTAGGAGAGATCCCACCAAATTTGTGAGGGTATTCAGCATGCCTCCCTGGGTGAGGGGCTCTCCCACAAATTGAACTTTACTTTGGAAGTGAGAACAATGTAACCTAAAAATTTGTTCCTTCATACCTGGATGGAGTTGAAACACATTCTTCTTAGTAAAGTATCTCAAGAATGGGGGAAAAAGTATTCAATGTGCTCAATAAAAGCTATTCTAACTGGGGTAAAGTGACATCTCATGTGGTTTTAATTTGCATTTCTCTAGTGATTAGTGACTTTGAGTATTTTTTTGTATGGCCATCTGTCTATCTTCTTTTGAAAAGCATCTGTTCATGTCTTTTGCCCAGTTAATAATGAGGGTTTCTTTTTCCTTGCTTGAGTTCTTTGTAGATTCTGGTTTAGGCCTTTATCAAATGTATAGCTTACAAATATTATCTCCTGTGCTGTAGGTTTTATATTTGTTCTGTTGATTATTTTCTTAGCAGTGCAGAAACTTTAAAATTTAATCAAGTCCTACTTATTTTATTGTTTCTGTGATTCCCATTGGGGTCTTTTTCATAAATTCTTTACCTAGACTGATATCCAGAAGTGATTTATTCTAGAATTATTGTGCTTTACTTAATGTAAAGCCTTACATTAAGTCCTTTATCCATCTTGAATTATTTTTTTGTGAGTAGTGACTGATATGCATACTGTTTCATTCTTCTGCATATGGCTAGCTAATTCTACCAGGATCATTTATTGAATAAGGCTTCATTTCCCCAATGTATCTTGTTGTTTGTTTATCAATGATCACTTGGCCAATGTGAATAGTTTTATATCTGGGTTCTCTGTTCTGTTCTGTTCCATTGATCTATGTCTTCTTCTCTTTTTTGTACTAATATTGTACTGTTTTGGTTACTATAGCCTTGTACTATAGTTTGAAGTGTGGTAATAGGATATCTCCAGATTTTTTTTCCTAAGAGTGCTTTGGTTATTCAGGCTCTTAAACAGTAGAATTATTTTCTCTAGATCTGTGAAATATGATGTTGGTATTGTGATGGGGATTGCATTGAGTCTATAAATCACTTTGAGTAGTATGGACATTTTAACAATGTTGATTCTACTAGGAACATGATATGTTTTTCTATTTGTTTGTGTCATTTGTGATATACTACCTCAGTGTTACAAAGTTCCATTTGTAGAGATCTTTCAGTTCCTTGGTTAAGGATATTTCTTTCAGCTTTTTGGTTAAGGATATTTCTAAGTATTTTATTTTATTTTTGACTATTGTGAATGATATTGAGTCTTTGATTTGGCTCTCAGCTTGGCTGTTATTGGTGTATAGGAGTGCCACTGATTTAGGCATATTGATTTTGTGTCCAGAGACATTGCTGAATTTATTTATCAATTCCAAGAGTCTCTAAATTTATTTATCTTTTCTAGAAATTAGATAATATCACAGGCAAAAAGCAATAGTTTGACCTCCTCTTTCTTAATTTGGATGTTCTTAATTTCTTTCTTACATGATTGCTCTGGCTAGGACTTCCAGCACTATGTTGAATAGAAGTGGCGAAAATGGGAACTTGTTCTAGTTCTTAGTGGGAATGCTTTCAACTTTTTCCCATTCAGTATGGTGTTGCCTATGAGTTATTCATATATGGCTTTTATAATTTTTATATATGTTCCTTCAATGACTGGTTTGTTGAGGGTTTTTATCATGAAAGCATGCTGAATTTTGTTGAATGATGTTTCTGCATCTATTGAGATGATCATATGGTCTTTGTTTTTGCTTCTGTTTATGTGGTGAATCACATTTATAGATTTATGTATATTGAATAATCCTTGCATCCATGGGATAAAGCCCACTTTGTCGTAGTGAATCATTTTCTTGAAGTGCTGTTGAATTGGTTTGCTAGAATTATATTGAGGATTTTTTGCATTTATATTTATAAGGGATATTGTTTTCTCTTTTTTTAGAGTCCTTTCCTGGCTTTAGTATCAAGGTGATACTGGCTTCCTAGAATAAGTTGGGGAGGATCTCTTTCTTCTCAATGTTTATGGAATAATTTCGGCAGTATGGGTACCAGCTCATCTTTGTACGTCTGGTAAAATTCGGATGTGAATCCATCTGGTCCAGGGCTTTTTTATTACTGTTTCAATCTCATTGTTCAGTACTGGCATTTTCAGTTCTATTTATTCTTATGTCTTCTTGTTGAATCACTCCCTTTACCATTATATAATGATCATCTTTGTTTTTCTTTACTATTATTGATTCAAAGTCAATTATTTCTTGTATAAGAATGGCTACACTTGCTTTGGGGGGGGGTTCCATTTGCATGGAATATTTTTTTTCTCATCTTATTACCTTGAGTATGTATGGGTCCTTGTGGGTTAGATGTGTTTCTTAGATACAGTAAATATTTGAGTTGTATTTTTCATTGATTAAACCAGTCTATGTCTCTTGATTGGGGCCTTCAAACTGTCCACACTGAATAATAGAACTGATATATGGGATGTTGTTCTGTTTATCCTTTTTGGTAGTAACTTATTGCTTTGTTTTAACTTTTGTGACTTTTTTATTAATATGTGAGTTCTGAGCTTTAGCTTTTCTATGGTTTTACATTGATGGGTGTCTATTGTGCTGATACATGTATAATGCAGTTCTGAGGATTTCCAACAGGGCAGGTCTGGTCTTAATAAATTTCCTCAATGATGTTTGCTTGCCTGGAAAAGTCTTTATTTCTCCTTCATATATGAAACATATTTTTCCAGGATACAAAATTCAAGGTTGGCATTAGCTCTGCGTAAGAAGTCTGAAGATGGAACCTCAATCCCTTCTGGTTTATAGAGTCTCAGTTGAGAAGTCTGCAGTTGGCCCAATGAATTTTCCTTTGTATGTTATTTGATATTTTCAACTAACAACTTTCAGGAGCTCCTCCTTTGTCTCCATTTTGCCAGCCTGATGACTATGTGTCTTGGTGATTGCCTCTTTGCAGTCAGTCTGCCAGGTATTTGTTGAGCTTCTTGTACCTGGATGTCTAAATTTTTAACAAGACTAGAAATGTTAAAAAAAAAAAAAAAAGACTAGAAACTTTTCCTCAATTATTCCCTCACATAGTTTTTCCTGTTGTCATGAATTTTCTTTTTCATCCTCAGAGATGTTTAAGATTCTTATATTTGTCTGTTTTCTACAATTTCATATTCCTTGTAGGCTTTGTTCATTTCTCTTATTTCTATGTTTTTTTTTAATTTTTATTTTTGTCTGACTAATTTAATTTAAAGGAGTTCTTTTGAAGCTCTGAGAGTCTTTCCTCTGCCTGGTCTAGTTTATTCTTAAAACTTTCCACTATGGTTTTTTTCCTTACATGAATGTTTAATTTTCAGAAGTTCCATTTGTTTTCTTTTTCTAATATGTCTTTCTCTTTTGTGAATTTTTCATTCATTTCTTGAATTGTTTTCCTCATATTTTAGAGTTTGTTTTCCATTTTCTCTTGGATTTCATTGAGCTTCCTTAAAATCCATATTTAGAATTCTTTATCTATTATTTCAGTGTTTTCTTTTTGGTTGGTGTCCATTACTAGAGAGCTGGTATTTCCTTTTAGGGGTGTCCTTTTGTTCTGATTTTTCATACTTCTAGAGTTCTTTCACTGGTTTCTTGTCATTTGTAGCAGTATCACTTCTTATTTTAGGATTTTATTTTGTTTAGATCGGGATTTATTTCTCTCTTCACTTGCAAAGGAGTGTCTGTAGCCTATCTTGGGTAAGAACATTTGGCTTTTCTTACAGGTGCTTGGATGGATATCTAGGTTCTGGATAGATACTTTGGTTATATATACCATAGTGTATTTTTTTTCTCATTTGCTATTCATTTGTGGTGGTGCCAAATTCACCTAATTTGGGAGATGAGTGAACACACGTGGGCATAACTGAAAAGAGAATGCAATGTGGGTCCCAGTCACAGAATACTCATGGAGCATCCCTCCCACCACTAATATAATTAGTGGGGCTAATTGTAGCAGTGGTGAGTTATGTTTGTGGGTAGATTCCCTATCTCTCTTTAATGAAGGAGGATGGAGATCCTTGGCATCCTTTCTCTTTCCCCAACTCTGTTGTCTTCTTAACTGTGAGAATTGTATTGGGATGCCCAATTTAATCTCTGAGAAAGTAGGTGGTGTTTGTGGGGTCAGAATCAACCTCACCTTGTTTGATTCGGTCATTAAATTCTATAAAGGGCTGTGCAAATTGACATCCCTGTGAGTTGGTGATGCTTGCCAGAAGGAATAAGCTTCAATGTTGTTTTGGGTTCTTGTGACCAGCTCTAGCTCCTCAGGGGAAGCACTTGAATGCTATAGGTGGTGGGTGGGGCCCTGAGACTTTGAGGGGAGTTCTTATTCTCCACCACAGCAGAGGCAGATGGAAGAGTGAGGTTTAGTGGTTTTAGGTTGTGTGAGTTTGCCCTCAGGCTCCACAAAAGCTGGTAAGGTAGCTGTTTCTGCAGGGGTCAAAAGCTCTGCTCCCAGTTTTCACCAGAGTTTTAGAGTTGAAGTGCTTCCCCTGCCAGAAAGTCTGGTGTGGAAGCAGGGATATCTGAAATTCACAAACTTGCTGTGAAAAGCAGGTTTTGCCATTCTTCCCCTCCACTTGCTCTGTGGTCTCCCTTTGGCATCTCCCTAGCAAGCAGGAGCTCAGAAGAGCTGAGATCCCCTATGATGATGCTATGACCCGGGAGCCTCCCTGACTTGCATCCTGCCCTGGGTTGACAGCACAGCCTTCCTGTGGTGGGGAGAGGTATTTCATGAGTATGCTGTGTTTGGTACCCATACAGAACTTTCATTTCAGTTATACCTATGTGGGTTTCCTTGCCTCCACCTCCCGAGATTAGTTTACAATTATCCCTCCTATACCCTCAAGGGATACAATCAAGTCCTAAGTATACAATGGTGCTGTTCCCACTTTCCTGAAGATCAATCTCTGAATGTTCCAGGGTGAAGTGTTTTGGTCCCACATTGCCTGTGTTGTGTTCAAGCAGGTTTGATATCCGCCACTTCTGAGTATGTCCTGCTCTGATGGAGCAGCTGGGCAAACAACACTGGGGAGTGCTGTTGAGTATGGTACTCCATAGTCCTCAGAAGGTATTTAAGAGGAAATGTTGTGCCCCATTTCTGTGGAAGCCCCAGTGTATGCACCCATTAAGGGAAAGCAGCAGCTCCTGACAAGCATCTCTTTTGGCAGCCATGGATAAGGAAGTGGAAGGGGAGTAAAAAAATGTTGCTGGAGGAAATCTAGCATTCTGTTCATTTCTGTCCCTCTTTTTGGAAGGCAGCCTACCTGGAATGTGCTAGCTCTGGAATTGTGCAGATCCCCTAGGACCTCCTAGTTCTTATAGTCTGGACCAAAGTTGGGAAATGTTTGTGAAAGAAGAATCAAGATTAAAACTGAGGAGTTGAAGCCTCCTGGTAAGGACAAACGTCCATGGTGTATGGAGAGGCAATATGGCACTTGCCATCTTGGCTTGGGTCTGTGGTGATAGGAAGTTTCCCAAGGGGGCTGGCAGGATGATGCTTTGTTCTCAAGAAGCTCCTAACTCCCTGTGACAGAAGCTATTTGGCTCATGAGGGTAGAAAGGCTCTCTAGTAGCTCTGGAATCTATTGGCTCCCAGAAACATGAAGGGGGGAGAAACAAATCACTCCACTTACCCTTTTTGCTGGACTCCAAGCTTCTTGGGGTTGAACTCTGCCAATATCTAGCTTCTTCTTCTTCTTCTCTGAATCTTTTTCCAATAAAATTTCCTATAGTTTCTGGCATGTTCCCTTCAAAACTACACCACATCTATGGTTGTTTGATGTTTTTTTTTTTTTTTTTTTCATCTAAAACTTTTCCTTCTTTATGAGATGATCTGGAAGTTGCTGTCTTTGGTCAGCCATCTTGTGTCTCCCTCTTCCTATGAGCTTTTCTGGCACTCCTTTTATAATCTTTTCATTCCTTACTGTATAATCCTTTTGGTATACATGCCCTTTACATCCCATCTACCACCAAGTCCTTTCTAAGGCTTTTTCTTTAGGTAAATATTTTGAACTGTTTCTTTTTTCATTACTATTATCAGTCTTTAGTATTGCATTCCCATTATGTTGTCATGGATAGACCAAACAGGAAGCTGTCACCAGACTCTCACATTCCACAGCCTTTTTTTCTATCCTTCCAGAAAAACATTTCTTAAATCTTGTGCCATTTCTGCATAGTATGTTCAAAATCTGAAATATTTGGTCATTGAATATGAAATATTAGATATTGAATAAAAATTTTAGTTTATTATATCTCAGACAAGATACAGTACAATTAAACAACATGTGCACCTAAACTTACAACATGGTTTTGCCATTATAGTGGTACCTTATTTATACCAGCAGTGAAGAACCCTGGAGACTACATGGCAATGAAATTGCAAAAGGTCTTTTCCACAGCTTGTTGATAATTGAATATTTTTCCTTTCAAGAAGTTGTCCAAAGCCTGGAAGAAGTGGTAGTCAGTTGGTGAAAGGTCTGGTGAACACAGTGGATAGCAGAGAGTTTCCAGGTCTAGCTTCTGGAGTTTGAGCAGCGTTGTTTGTGTGACAAGGTTGCCTTGAAAGAAGATTGGACTATTACTATTGACAAATCTTAGCTGCTTAATTGCAAACATGCTCATTGTGTCAGCCATTTGGTTGAGTAGACATCCACTGTAATTGATTGTCCAGGTTTCATGAAGTTATAGAGGATAATACCAGTGCTGGACCACCAAACGGACACCCTACTAGATTTTTTGATTAGTATTCCATTTTGGACCATGTTTTGGCACTTCAGCTTTATCCAACCATTGTACTGAACACTTGTGATTGCAAAAAGAATCCATTTTTCATCACACTTAGCAATATGGTATAGGAAAGAAATGCCCTTATGCCATGATAGCAAAAGGAAGCTTTGAAAAAAAAGTCTCTTCTGATGCTTATTAAATTCATGTGGTACCCACATATCTAGCTGTTTTACTGAGCAGATTTGTCTCAAGTGGTCTAATAATGTTGGAATAGTAATGTCAAACTGTGCTGTTAATTCATTCATGGGTTGAGATGGATTCACTTCCATACAGCTTTCAGCTCATCATTATCCACCCTGTTCTCAGATCACACATATGGCTCATTTTCAAGATTAATGTAATCAGAATGGAACTTTTCAAACTATCAGTGTACCATGTGTTCATTAGCCATATCTTTCCTAAACACTTTGTTGATATTTCAAGCTATCTGTACTGCACTGGCTCCATGATAGAACTCATATTGTAAAATAACATATATTTGTTATTTTTCAAATATCCATGACTTATCCATGCTCTCACAAAATTGCTCTAAAAAATTTGAAAGATAATCACAAGCCAAAACATGTATTTAAAGAATGAGGATGCACCTTAACAATAATAAAACAAAAGGAGTGTCACAGTGAAATGTTAAGAGATATCAACTGTCAAAGTTAAACTTATGGAAACCGGACATTTCTTACTTAATTAACTAGATAATACCTAGCCTGTATTAACAACCTTTGCTAAACATGGATGATAGCCCTAGTGGTTACCCATGTCTCTTGTCCCCTGGTTCCTTAATAGAAAATATCCCTAGTTTTATTCAGAGGAGAAATATGCCTTATAAAATGTCTACATATGTAAGACATCCTTAAAGGTACAGATGGCCTACCCATTACAGTAAGAGGAAAGTACTGGATGGGCCTCTAGAAAAATCTATCAGAAGAGAGACAAGTTATCTCGGATGATCTGGGGTCTGAACTTGATGACTGATACTCCAATGGCC
The DNA here is from genome assembly GCF_000181295.1 of Otolemur garnettii. NCBI lineage: Eukaryota > Metazoa > Chordata > Mammalia > Primates > Galagidae > Otolemur > Otolemur garnettii. The sequence continues at coordinate 1,278,372 of NW_003852587.1, forward strand.
ATCTTGTAATTATGAGGGTGATGAAATTCATGCATAAGGAACAGAAAGACAGAAGGCACTTATCTCTTGGGACTTCATGAAGCTTGTGTCCACTACTAGAATTATTTTTATGCTAGAGAAATAATTCTAAGCCCAATATAGGCATCAATAATCCATTCCAAAAAATAAGACATACTAAATGAAAATGCCTACTGGGAATCTCTTCCCCATTATTTTAAATGAGAAAAATTATGAGTTAAGTGTCAATCAAAAATCATGTGACCAATTTCTTAAAATAAGACTAAAATACAGCAAACTGCCAACATGCAAATGGCAATTGTGTTGAGATGGAAAATACTCAAATGATCATTTCCTGATGTATAAACAATCAATATAATTTTTAACAAACAGTTAGACTTCCACTTCTAGCCAAAATAGAGTAACAGGTACCAGATTTAGTCACCCAACCAACAATCAAAATTGAAGAAAATATGTAAAACAACAGTTTTTAACACGTTGGCCATCATGAGAAAATAAACAATAATTCCTGCGATATGAGAAATACATGAGACAAACCCTAGAATTCGCCCAGGTTAATAATTTGAAGGAATTTCCAGGCTGAAGTACAGAGAAGGATGACTGAGGCAGAGCCAGAAGTATTGATTCCCTTAGAAGGATGTGACTGAAAGACTGGTCAGAATCAATGACTTCTGCTTCAACTTTAAGAAAGTAGAAAAAGGGGCTGTGGCTCAAGGAGTAGGGTGCTGGCCCCATATACCGGAGGTGGTGGGGTCAAACCCAGCCCCGGTCAAAAACTGCAAAAAAAAAAAAAAAAAAAAAAAGTAGAAAAAGAAAAGCATTATCTAAAGTTAAGTATTTAAAAAAGGAAATAATAAAGTTCAGAGGAAAAAAATCAGTGGATTAGAAAAAGAAAACAAGGAAAAACATAATCATAAAACCATAAGTTGGCCTTAGAGAAAATCAATAAAATTATTGAGACTCTTACCAGGCTTATCAGGAAATAGAGAGATAGTAAGAGACAAATTGTGAGCTAGAGCTAAAGAGAGGGAAGGAAGGAGAGAAAGAGAGAAAAAGAGAGAGGGAGAGGAGGAACAAATTACTAACATTGCATCAAGAATAAGAGAGGTGATAGACTCACGGATTCTATAGATAAGGAGATATTTTGAACTACTTTATGCAAATAAATCTGATAAATTAGATGAAATGGAAAAATGTTTGAAATGCATAAACTAGTGCTCGCTTCAGCAGCACATATACTAAAATTGGAATGAAATGCATAAACTACCACGGCTCACACAGGAATAGATAGATAATCTGGATAGCCATATATCTAGTTTAAAAATTTAATATGTAATTAAAAGGCCTTAGAAGGCTTCATTAGAGAATTCTACCAAACTTGCAAAGAAGAAATAACACCAATTCCTTGCTCTTTCATAAAATACATGACTATAAACAAGTACATGAGAAAAAGGTCAACCTGATTAGTCATTAGGGAAATAAAAATTAAAGCCACAGTGAAATATTGCTACTCATTTATTAGAACAGCTCAAATCTTTCCAGTCACCCTCCCACCACCTGGCTGCCCTTTTCCCCTCCCCTTCCCCACTCTCTCCCCATATTCTTGGGCTAGAATTAAGTTGTATCTTTCATTTGAGAGCAAATTGTATATGAAAACACTACACTGTACCCTATGTTTGCATTAATGTATATAGCTATCATTTAATAATAAAAAAAAAGAACAGCTCAAATCAAAAAGATAGACCAGACTTAGTGTTGACAAAGATTTGGAGAAACCAGAATACTCATACACTTCTGGAAGGAATGTAGAATGACATGACTACATTGGAAAACATTCTGATGGTTTTTCAAATTAAACATATACCCAGCCATATGATTCAATCATTTTGTCCTAGGTATTTAACCAAGAGAAAATGTACATATCCATAAAAATACTTATGTAGGTAGTCCCTAGCAGGTTTTTTTCTTTTTTTTTTTTTTGGTAGTAGCCAAAAAGTAGACATAACCTAGATGTTTATGAGGTGGTAATTAGTTAAATATATAAATCTGAAGTATTTATACAATGGAATACTGCTCAACAATAAAATGAAGTGAACTATTGAAACACACTGAAATGTACATGAATCTCAAAGTAATTATGATGAATGATAGAAGCTGAACAAAAAGAGTATTAGTACATATTGTATGATTCTATTTACATACAATTCTAGAAAATCCAATTTAATCTAGAGTGACTGATACTAGATCAGTGTTTTTCTGGGGGAGAGGAATTAGAGTTGGGAGGGGTGTGAGGGAGGTGTGCCAACAGGACATAAACTTTTGAGAGTGACAGGTATGCTTACTATTTTATTGTGATTATGGTTTTATGTATATATACATGTCTCAAAATTATCAAATAACATATTTTACATATTTGGAGTCTATTGTATGTCAGTTATACCTCAATAAAGCTGTTTTTTTAAAATTGCTTCATTTGCAGTTACCTAGCTTTTCATAACATCAATAGCCTCCCCTATGTGGTTTCTCTTTGAAATGTCTTCTTCACTTATTATGACATCCTACCAATTGTATTTGGAGTGTTTCTTGAAATTTCTCCCACACAGTATTTTGTGTTAAAGTGTTACAAATGTTTAAATGTTAAAAAAACTTAATATTTTTTTTTTACTGTAGAAATATAAGTCAAAAAATGATCTATTGCAAGGTACCTACATTTGTAACTTGGATTCAGCAGAAAACAGAGCTGAAGCTCCAAAAGCTTTTTTGCTTGCATTTTTTTTTAAATAAGGGATAAAATTCCAGGAGAGAAACAGAGAGTAGAGCAGTTACAGGGGAGGAAGGGCACAATTGCACTGTTGAGCTTGGTGTTACTAAGTGCAGGAGAATGCTAGGTTTGTGGGACTCTGTCCCCAAGAAGCTGTCTGTGTAAAGTACAGTCAGGGACCATACTGGGGACAGGATGTGGATAAAAAGGAAGAATTCATCCACTGGTTCCTGCCACCCACTGGCCAAAGGTTTACTCCACAGGGTATTAATTTGCCTATGCTTCTGGATTATGTAGGCCAGGATGTGAATACAGGGCAGAGAACCAAAAAGAGAGGCTTTAGGTGCAGACAGGAAGTAAAGACACTCTCTGTTTGGGACTGTATGAAGAAAGAGCACTTGTGGAGCTGCCTGCCACAACAACTGAGAAAAAAGAAAAAGACAGAAAAAAAAAAAAAGAAGCCAAGAGCATCTGAAATAGTGCAACAGAGATGTCTGATACATGTATGTTTTACGGCTATTAAGAACTAGGGCAAGCCTAAAATATAGTGTGCAATTTATTATGTTAAACTGCACACAAACTTTATGTCCACCCTGTATTTTGTTCTATGTCTTAGATGACATATATAATGTACACTTAATCCCACTTGACAGATGTACCCTCCTGCCTTATTTCACATAAGATAGTCTTTTAATAAGTCTTGTGGTGTTCATCCCTGAGGTATACTAAATTTATTTGGATCACTTTTATAAACCATTGACTTCTGTGCTCTATCACATACCAGTCAAAACAGAACACCTGGGATGGCATGGTATCAGTATTTTTAAAGGTTTCCAAGTGATTCTAATGTGTTGCCAAAGTAGAAAATCATTGAATCACTTCAATCTCCTAGATATCCTGTATATGTTCCATTTTTTAAATCAATTCTAAATCATATCTATTCCTTCACTATTTAATGGAATGCTAGCTTTTTTCTCTAAGTAATACCCATTATTCAAAGTACATTTTTAAGCCCTATGTCACCTATACATCTTTTCCTAGCTGTTATATACTTTATGTTATTTCCCTTTTTTGAATCCATCATCTGTATTAGCAAAGAATCTTCCATATATCCCTTAGCAGTCTGCAGTGAACTCTTATTTAAATTTCTTTCCAAACTTAATTACTTTCCTCTTTTCATATACTTTTGGGTTTCTTGGTATTAATAGACACATTCTTAGCACAACAAAATTTTCCCCTGAAAATTTGATTAGTTCTGCTTATTTTGAACAAGGTCAACGTGGCAAACAGATTTCAAGGTGACCCCAATAATCTCCACCTTCTTACGTTCTTGCTCTTGTATAATCCTCTTCCCTTGAATGTGAGTGAAACCTGTGACTTGCTTCTAACCAATCAAATATGGCAACAGTGATGAGATGTCATCCCGTGGCTATGTTATATTACATAAGACTCAACCTTATTAACAGTCTCTCTCTCTCTCTTTCTTTCTCAACTGCTGACATTGAAGAAGCAAATTTCTGGGCTGGGCTCAGTGGCTCATGACTGTAATCCTAGCACTCTGGAAGGCTGAGGTAAGTAGATCACTGGAGCTCAGCACTTCGAGACCACCCGAGCAAAAGTGAGACCCTATCTCTACTAAAAATAGAAAAAATAGCCAGTGTTGTGGCAGGTGCCTGTAGTCCCAACTACTATGGAGGCTGAGGTAAGAGGATTGCCTGTGCCCAGGAGTTTGAGGTTGCTGTGAGCTATGCCACCATGGCACTCTACCCAGGACACAGAATAAAATTCTGTCTCAAAAAAAAAAAAAAAAAAAGAAGCAAATTTCCATGAACAGCTACAAAGAAATATATTATGCTCATAACATGAGGGAGCTTGGAAGTAAATCATGCCTCACTACCTCTGATAAGAACCCAGCCTTTGGGCCAGGCATAGTGGCTCACACATGTAATCCTAGCACTCTGGGAGGCCGAGGTGGGCAGATAGATAGCTGGAGGTCATGGGTTGGAGACCAGCCTGAGCAAAAAGTGAGACCTTGTCTCTACTAAAAATAGAAAAAAACTGAGGCAAGAGGATTGCTTGAGCCCAAGAGTTGGGGGTCACTGTGAGCTATGATGCCACAGCACTCTACCCAGGGAGACTCTGTCTCAAAACAAAACAAAACAAACAAACAGAAACCCCCCCAAAAAGCAGCCTTTGGTGATACTTTCATTCTAGCCTTGTGAAACTCTAAACAGCGGACCAAGTTAAGCAGTCCTCTGACTTCTGACCTACAGAAACCAAAATAATAGAAATGTATGATTCTTAAACCATTAAGTTTATGGTAATTTGTTGCAGAGCAATATGGTGCCAGAAATGGGATGCTATTATAACAAATACCTAGAAATGTAAGTAAGAGTGGCTTTGTAAGTGAGCAATGGGGGGACACTGGGAGAATTTGGAGAAGCATGATAGAGAAAGTCAAAATGCCTTGAGTGGACTTTTAGTGGAAATCTGGAGTTATAGGAAGCTCCTGGTGAGGGCTCAAAAGAAATGAAGGACGTGTTATAGAGGGAATCCTTTCTAAGTAGCAGAAAAAAGCTCAGAAAAAGAGACTCCTGCATTTATGTGGAAAGAAGAACATGTAAGTGATGAAATTGGTTATCTAGCTAAGGAGATTTATAAGTGAAATGTTGAAGGTGCTGCCTGGTTTCTCCTTGCTTATAGTAGAATGTGAGAAGAGAGAATAAATTAAAAGAAAACCAAAAATGAACAAGAACTTGATGATTTTTAAAGTTCAGTTTCTTCAGATGGCAAACGACACTAAAATTAAGACAACTTGTTCTAGAGAAAAAACTGAAGTTATCACCCTACAACCTTTTGCGAAAATCTCAGAAAAACCAAAAGGTCAGAGTATTCAATCATATAAAGGATCCCTTCAAGAGATTAGGGGTGTGTCTCATAGATCTTCCCAATTAACCCATAGGGCTTAAATGTTCTTGTACTCCCCTTGAATGTGAATAAAACCTTATGTCTATCTTATAACCAATAGAATATTGGAGAGGTGATAGGCTACCACTCCTCTGGTTGTGTTATGTTATATAAGACTCCATTTTGCTAGCATTCTGCTTCTCTCCCTTGCTGGCTTTGAAGAAGTAAGCTTTCATGAATCCTACAGAGACAAAGAAGTTAATTCTGCCAACAGTCTGACAGACCTTGAAAGCAGATCCTTCTCAGTCAAGCCTCTGATGAGAACTCAGTCCTGGCTGACACCTTGTTTGCAGTTTTGTGAAATATTAAGCAGAGGACCCAGCTAAACTGTTCCTAGACTCCAGACCCACAGAAAATGTGAGATAATGAGCATGTCTCATTTTAAGTTACAGAGTTGGTGGCAATTTGCGATGCAGGTAGAAAACTAATACAGTCAGTCTTTTTATTGCTGTGTTTTAATCATCATTTCTAGTCAGCTAACTCATCATTCCTAGTCAGGCAAATTATGAGATCATTTGCCTTCCATTTTTAGGCATTTATTTCAATTTCTTCATTATCCATACTCTGTACATTTGGACATTGAGAATTGAAGCTGATTTTTCTGACCTTTAATAGTAGTGGTTCCTAAAATTTAGCATGCACTTAAATCACGTGAAAGGCTTGTCAAAATACAGATTGTTGGACTCCATAGCTGGAGTTTTTGATTCAGTAGGTATAGGGTGAGGCCCAAGGATCTGGTTATTACTTAATAATGTTCTCAAGTGATGGTGCTGCTGGTCAAAGGTCAATACTTTAAGAACCACTTTGTATAGACCATCTTTACTATAGTTTCTTCTCTCTATGGCCTCCATGATAGACAATTTTGCAGTTAACTCTCCCTCTCTTCTGATGATGATTAATATTGCAAGCTGCTGGAATTTCCAGGTTCTGGCTGGCAGTTGCCATGGCAACACACACAGGGTTGCCCTGTGCCTGAGGCCCTGAGTGAGGATGGCACCAGATGAATCACTGGCATAAATGACTTGTAAGTGGCACAGACATTTCTCCTGAGTTGTCCATTTCCTTCTGTGACCTTATTCCTGGTCTTTTTCTTTCATTTATTTATCTATTTATTTTGTAATATAGTTTTTGAGTCTCCCTTCAAATTTTTTCTTCTGTATGCTATAATAATGACAAAATCTTAGATTTATGTCAGTCTTCACATTTACAAAACAAGCAATTCCTTTTTAGCACAAAATTAAGTTGCATTTGCATAATGACCCTTCAAGGTGTGCTGTATAGGATTTTTTTTCCAATTTACATATAGCAAATAAAAGGTTCAAAGACACTCAGAGATAAGTGAAGTTCGAGGTTACACAAGGTAGACAGTGGCAGAGTCAAGTCTGGAGCCAGAACTCCTGATTTCTAACTTAGTGGTTGTTCTTCCCAGGGCCCTGGTAGGAAACAAATAGCATAGTCAAAAGTCTAACTAAAGAGAGCTTAACAAAAGGAAGCTAAGAATGATGGTGAAGTACCTTAGGCTAGCGATTAGCCTAGAAGGTCAAGAGGAGAGAATGGTGAGGAACCTGAAAAAAGAAATGTAGCTATAGCTGTGACAATAGAAGGATGGCTAGTAGGAGCTGTGGCCTTTAGTGGAGGAATGCAGTCACTGCCAACCCACAGCCTGTCAGGAAGAGGGCAAGGTCAACTTCTTTCCCCAGATTATGAGGAAAGCTCAAGATCTGGCAGAGACATTTTCCCTTACCAATGTCTGATTATGAGGCCATTACAAGTTTCTGAATAAGGAGCAATACATGAAAGTGAGGTTTTAGGAGAATTGGACTAGTAGCCCAATGCAGTGAAGACTGGAGGGAAAAGCTGGAGGCAGGATCAGTCAAAAGGATGCTACAGAACTTAGAATATCTTCGATTTCTGTCCACCCTGGAGTGGGCCTGAACAGAGTGGGCAAATGAAGCTGCATGAGCACTGTGGAGGAGTGTTACTTCTCCATTTCTAGGACATGTTTTTGTTTAAAGGAAATATCCTATCAGACCTGGATGTTCGATGTTGAGCTTGAAGTCCTTTTTAGGTTTTAAGTAGGGTATGACTGGCCTTTTTGCCTTGGTTTGGGATCTTGAAAAGCAGACTCAGATTCAAGTGTAAGTTTGTTAGGTAAATGCCAGGAACACTAATAGGGCAATAATGAAGTGAAGGAGGGAAACCAAGAAAGGGTATATTACCAGCAAAGCTAACATAGTGAGTGACTGGCACTTAATTCCATGGGCAAATTCTGGGAACTGGTGTAAAATGCACAATGGTTCTACTTGAGAGATGAAGGAGTTGGAAAATTTGTATGCCAACTCCTGAGCATCATTGGCTGAGGCCTGCTCTGTGGAACTGTTAATTTCTGCCACTTCAAGCCTGTCACATGCACAAGCAGAGTGACGCTGGTGGTTCTAGAATTAGCCCCCTGATCCAGAGATGCAGATGGTGGCAGATGGAAGTCATTTTGAGCAAAGTGAGCTGGAGATGGCAATTCCTGCTCCATTGTCATTTGTGGGATTATGTTCATCTGCACTGTGGTCCCCACTCACCACATAAAGAACCTGGACTGCTCTGTCTACACAGAATTCTACTTGGTTAGGCACAAAATTAATCCAAGATGGTTGTTGTGAAGGTTATAGCATTGTTGGATCAATACCAAAGTGGGAAGTGAAATTTGTAGTAAAACACAGGAAGATAAATTTGGTTATTTTTTAAGGTTCTGGGGGAGCGGGAAGTATCGCTAAATGGTTAGGATATCAATGTAGCTAACATCTGTTGGTAACTTGGTAACTAACCAATGATCTGTTCCTAGGACTCTGAGCTGTCAACCCCCAAACAAAAGAAAAACACCATAAACAAAATGCTGTCTTTTTCCATCAAGTTTCAGAACAGCCAATAGTCTCATGCATTCCTTCTGTACCCAGATCCCACTAAGTTTGCATTTTCCAATTCAGCTAGGACATCTGTCCTGCTCTGCATCAGAGCTTGCAGCATGATCTTGAATCCATACAGATACAAGGTAAAAAAAAAAAAAAATGAGGCAGAGGGAAGCATTTTCTGTGCCACACTGTGCTGAATTATTTACTCCCAGCCCTGGGATTCAGAGAGCCAGCTCTTTCTCAGCTTTGAATTTTATTTCAATACAAAGAAATAAAATAAGTAAATAAGGAGAGAGAGAAAGTAAATCCCTTGGAGATCTACTGGCATATGAAACATCTTTTGAAATGGAGCCTAATGCTGAAATAATTGTGTCATTTAGAGTGCTGTACTAATACGCTCACAACTGTGGCTAAATGCTGGAGCAAAACACAATTTTGCAGCAATAAATTTGTGGCCATTTGTTAAAGCAACAAGAACAAAATGAACCTAAAATTTGCATATATTTAATTAAGCATCTCCAAATTTAGAAATGGACTCCAAAATAATGTTTTCAGGCATTATATGCAAAACAGTAAGTACAGGTAATAGAAATGAGAATGTCTCTTCGGAAATCAAAATGAAGAAAAAGGATACAGTATAGCTCGGGAGATATTTAAATGCCCATAAAAGAGAGCAATCCACCTTCTTTCACATGTGTCACAGAGGGGGACCATAAACCTCCCCAATGTATTCTAAAGGGATTATAATCATGTAGTGACATAAAGTAACTTTATTTTTGCTTCCTGCTACTCCTTACATTTATTCGGAAGGATAATTCATTCCCAGCCCTTAGGCAAAACCCTGGGCAGCTCATGTCTTTTCTGGAGTGCTTTACATACAAAGGCCATCAATTTGTAGGGTCACTTTACGTGCAAAGTACAATCTCTTTTTAGACATTATTAGTAACTCTGATCCCCATGTCATTGTAAGGCTCAAAAGTTTGCAGTTTTTGGCCAGGGCTGGGTCTGAACCCACCACCTCCTTACCCCTTTGAGCCACAGGTGCCGCCCAATGCTCAAAACTTTGAACATGACATACTACTGATGGGAAGCCTGGAGCAGAGCAAGGGGGGAGAGACATGGTCAGCTTTTTCTCCGGAGGAGAAGGAATAATGTTCGTTTGTTTTCCTCCCCCAGCTGCTCACCTACTTCCTCACCTGTTCTTCACAGGTGTGTGGGGAGGGAGGAGAAATACACACATGGAAAAAGAAAGCCCCTTGGGTGATGCCTGTGGCTCAAAAGGGTAGGGCGCCAGCCCCATATGCCGGAGGTGGCAGGTTCAAACCCAGCCCCAGCCAAAAAAAAAAAAAAACAAAGAAAGAAAGCCCCTTGAAACCTAGAATGCCTATGAACATCGTCCATCGAGTGTCATGGTTGCAAGTGAAATGCTGACTTTTTTTCCTAGAGGATGCTGTTGTGGGCTTTTGGAGATCCCCTCTGCCTTGACCAAATTTAGAGACCTCTTACCTATAGTTGTCTTACCCTCAAGTGATGAACTCTCCTGTCTCACCTCTGTACTGTTTTCTCAATCCATGGCTGTTCTTTGGGGTTCATTGTTAGTTTTTTTTTTTTTTTTTTTTTTTAAAGTTTTTGGCTGGGCCCAGGTTTGAACCTACCACCTCCGGTATATGGGGCTGGCGCCCCACTCCTTTGAGCCACAGGTGCCACCCATTCATTGTTAGCTTTTTTCTCTGAAGATCTTTTCTTTCTTTTTTTTTTTTTGGCCAGCCGGGATTTGAACCCACCACCTCCAGTATATGGGGCTGGCACCCTACTACTTTGAGCCATAGGCACCGTCCATTGTCTGAAGATCTTTATACTCTTCCAAGTGAACCCTCCTGCCTATTCCCTAAATTAATTTTATGCTTATTCACTCTGTCTCTATCTGTTTCTGTCTGTTTCTGTCTTTCTTTCTCTTTCTCTCTCTCACACACACATACATAAACACTGGTCCAAATCTGTTTCATAGCAAACACTTAAAACACTTATGGATCCTTTTTGCCAATAAATTTCAAGAACATTGGTTGATTCCCATGCAGCTACCTGTCAGAGCAGTCAATCTATTCATTTCAGTTATGAGGTAGACAATAGTCCACTGTGTCTCCTTCTCAAATCTTGGGCAACACATACAACTAACATACCCAACGGTCTCCTTTAAGTCCCTGTCTCCTGACTAGAGGCAAGGAGTAAATCACTTCCTGGCTTTCTCAGCAGAGTTTGCTCAAAATAAATTATGTCTACAGAGTCTTCCTCTAAAATCTAACCCTAAACTTGTTTTCCTCCATGCTATGAGTGAACATCACAAAACTCATAAAATTGGTTTTTGGCCGTTTCTTTCTGCAAACCCTGCAAGAAAGTCTATCTCCCAAGTCACTTTGGTATCTATTATCTAGAAGTATCTCAGGAGAAATTTCCATTTTAACATCTAATTACAAAGTAAAAAGCATTGAGAAGGCTATTTTTCCCTTAGTCAAAACTTAGAAGTGCCCATAGATTCACCAATAAGAAAAACCTTGCTTGTTATTTGTAGATTTTCAGAGGGATTCAGAATCACACTTTACTGAAGGCTAGTATGTCAACACTTGTTAAGAAATCACCATGTGTTCCCAAGGTAACTATGATGTATAAAATTATATATTTCTTTTTTTCCCCATATAAAGAGCTGGGGGTATACAAAAATGAAGTGGTTTGCCTAAAGACATTTAATGAGCTGTTAGAACTTGGTAAAGAACTCCATTATTATCAGGTCAGCCAACTGATTAAGCCTGTTAACAGACATGTGGCATAATTCATTCTAATAATTTCTTTCTGCCCCCTGGCCCATTAGTTGAGGTTGAACTAAAATAATTTATTATTTATTTGGGTTACTATTGTGACCCAAAATTAGAAGAGTCAAGAAAAGTTTGGAAATTTTATCCTTGAAGAAGAAAGTAAAGGTATTTTGGAGTCAGAAGTTGTGACAAAGCTGGAAGGCAAGAGATTGTTAAATTTTATATCGGCACATCAGACTTCAGAAAAAAGAAATATATCATTTTATATTTTATTTTATGTACTGGGAACAAGGAGAACTTGAAGTTAATGCAAAGTTCCCTTATCTTGGAGAATTATTCTGTATTCCCCACTCGAACAGAAACCCTCCTCATGAAGATGAGATCCACCTTGGAGATAACCACATCTTATCCCCTTGGCAGATCCTAGAAGCCTACTGCCTACTGGAGAGCCCACCTTCCTAACTTTCTGCTTCCCCACTTATGTTCCTCTTGTTCTATATGAGCCTTCCCATGCCCATAGCTGAAGATATATAATCACTTTATAGCAGAATGACAGCTACTCACCAAACCTTTTCTCTTGTCTTCCTGGGCACAGAGTTAGACCACATTTCCAAACCTTCCCTGAGATTATGTCTGACCATATGCCTAATTCTTATTCAATGTAGTGTAATTAAAAAATGTTGTATGTCTTTTTCAAATGTGGCCCATAAATACATCCTCCCATGCTATTCTCCATATTGTTTCCCTTTGTACTGAATTGATGGAAGTGAGTCTAGCAAGCTTGGAAGCTGCATGCTGAGAATGTGTTTAATATCACAGAAGAAGTCTGGGTCCCTATATCACTACTTGGGAGATTGCTGCCCACCAATTAGACCATGTATTTTGGACTTAACCTGAGCAAAAAATAAACTTCTTTTGTGTTTGAACCATTATACATCTTTGGAGTTGTATGTTACAGTAGCTAGAGTTACCTTAAATAATACAGACCCCCTTAGAAAAGTTGTTTGAGAAATACACACACACACACACACACACACACACACACATATCAGGGTTTCAGTTAAGAATTTCATGCAGAAAAAATTATAAACATGTATGACTTTGAGCTTCATCAGGACAGAATCCATATCTTAGTTATCTTTGTATCCTCCTAATAATAGTTCTTGAAAGGGTCTCTAATGTAGTGGAAATTCAAAGACTGTTTAAAATGTTTAATGTTGAAATTTTAAGAAAAAGTATAGACTATGAGAAGATTAAAGAATCTTTTACATAGTAAGAGCTAAATAAGGGCTTATTGAATAAACAGATGAGTGAATAAATGCTATAGTTTGATGGAAATAAGTTTCACCTTAGGATACACGGGTAAATTTTCTTATCTTTAAAATGAGGATTATAATACTTTGCCCTTCCTACCCCACAGGTAATGTGTTAGTATCAGACCAAGAATGTATTTTCAAGCATTTAATTTCTAAAGTATTAAGTGCTAGACACATGTAAGTTCTCTAATATAATTTACATGTTTACTTTATGCTTTATTAATATGTTCACAGAATATTTATGTTGGAGTTGAAACTCAAGAAAGGAGAATTATCTTCGAAGCACTTCCAAACATGTTGAAATTTTTTCAAAGCTGTTAGTGACTTGAATACTTTATACCTCTGAAAATTCTGGGTTCATTCTAATTTGCAGGCAAAATAATGCCAAAGATTTGCCACTGGACTCAAGAGAACATCTTTGCATCATCAATGCCTTGCCATTAGAAGTAGACATGTTCCCTACATATCTCTGTAGAATGTACCTGCCACTTCTCAGACTCCTGCTTAGTAATCGGAGTCAGAAAAGCATTAATCAACATCTCTGTGCCAAATACTATGGAAGTTAATTCAGCCATATTAACATAATTGAAACATTAGAATGCTTAAACACTTTCATTCATATGAAAATACATTTAGATATATCTGGAACCAAGCTGGCAAAGAATAAACACAAGAAATGGTATTAAAAAATGGATAAGTTCTAGCCAGGTATGGTGGCATGTTCCTGAATCTCCAGCTACTCAGGAGGCTGAGGCAGAAAGATGGCTTGATCTCAGGAGTTTGAGGCCAACCTGGGCAATATAGTAATACTGTCTCTTTTTTTTTTTTTAAATGGATAAGATCCAATGATCCACAGAATGGTTGAGCAAAAGTGGCAATGCAATGTGCCAATGGTAATGACAACCCTTCATCAGCTACAGCTGGGAAGTATATGCTGTGGCTTCAATGATTGTTCCAGTTGTTGAAAGAATTTACCTTGTACTGGCCAGGCAAGTGATCTTCACTAGAATTCAAGAACTTAGGCTGCAAAGTAAGACTTTGAATTGTCTTTATTTATTTCTGGGGTGAATAGAACATCTGACAGTATATTTTAAAAATTCAGTAAAGACTAAAAATCAATGGACATTTGAGGGACAGGCAGTAATAATAACAGGAACACTAATAACTTATATTTATTGAATATCTGATAGGCATAGCTGCAAGCACCTGTTACAAAAGTTTTCTCATTTAATCTTCACAACTACTCTTCTCATTTTACAATAAGCAAAGTAACATCTAATCAGAGAGGTTATTTAATCTGTTCAAGATCACATGGTGAGTAAAGAAATGGGCAGAGTCAGGTATGGATCTGTTTGGCTCCCAGATCTATTTTCATAAGCACACTACACTGTACTGCAGCACATGAGAGAGATATAGGCCTTGTAACCTCTTTGATAGCAGCTCAGGGCCGTGGACAAGCCTGTTTCTCTTCATAGTTTTGTCTAAAGTGGTATGTACTACTGAAAGGGGAACAGTAGCCTTTTGTTGATAAAAATATTTTCTCCATGACACCCCCCGGCCCACTCTCCTGCCTAGACAGTGGAAACCGGACTCTTCTTGTTTCCATTAGAACAGAGTTAGATGTAGGTGAAACATTCCTACAGAGAAAGCATCACAATGTCACGATAGCAGCCAGCAATAACACTAAAGATGAGGGAGCTCAGCTGTATATTTCCTTATTAAATGACTCAGATGGTTTTCAGATGTGGTAGGTGAGATGCAACTCAAAGCTTGTTGGACTTCAAAGATCTCCCCTCTTTTAAATACAGTCTGTGTGTTTTCCAGCGGAAATGCAATCTCTTATGATTCTATGATTCAACACAGTTGTTGCTTTTAAGTACATCTGAAATCCCAGAGGCCCCTTGGGCAAATCTTTTTAAGTAAGAAAGCTACATTTTACTGAGTCAGATAACTCAATTTTGAGTTCCAAGAAGCTTGGGATGTGATTTGAAACTTCTACCTATTAAAGTGTGAGCTAATATAAGAGGTGGAAAGGTTCATCTAGTCTTTGCTTGTCTGCTACCAGAGGCTGGGAATATTTCCTTGCCCACCATTTCCACACAGAGAAAGACAGAAGACAGAGACACATAAAGCAGGAGAGCAAACTTCCCCAAAGTCAGGGCAGGAGACTTATTTCCTATTTCTCTCTCATCCAGTGGAGAAAGAAGGCATAGGATCAGGGATCCTTGGTTATAGGTTGATACAGTTGTGTTATGTGGACTACACATGGTACCCTGGCAGAGGTTAGTAGTATTTGAGTTTAAATCCAGTCTTTGCCACTTTCAAACTATGTGACTTTGGAAGCCACTTAACATCACTGTGTTTCAGTTTTTTTCACATCTAAAATGAGGATAGTAGTCATGACCTCATTGGGTTGTTGAGAGATTTCAATAAGTTAATTGTGTAAAATGCATAGAACCATGCTTGGTATGTTGTAAGAACTCAATAAAGGTTAAAGGCATTAAAGCCATTATAATCTGTTCCAAAGAGGCTCTGGGAACCCAAAGGAATTCTAAAGCTCCAGAGTTCTGGACATGATTTTGCCTCCAAGTAGCTTTTCAAATTATTAGGGTTAGTTCACAATTCAACTGGACCTTCTGAGGTCGTTCAAGAATGGTCTGATCCATTCTATCAGTATAGTATCAATGCCAATCTCCTAAGACCATCATAGTGTTCCCTGGTACAGTTTCAGATTCTAATTATGAATGCTAAAGGAAGAAATGCTATAACATGGAGTGTCACTGTAACTCAGAGCACATGGTTAGTGTGCGCAGAATGCTAGCTGACAACTGAGCAAGATAGTGACACAACTCAGGTGACATTAATGGACATTGCATTTGAAGAAGAATACAATTGGTATATGGGGGTTACTGGCCATGTTTCTAAGACACTGAGGATAGAAGGAGTCTTGCCCTACATTTCAGGTCAGTGAAGAGGAGCAATATAATATTAAATGAACACTTTTCAACGACCCACTACATCAGCGGTTCTCAACCTTCCTAACCCTTTAATACAGTTCCTCATGTTGTGGTGCCTCCCAACCATAAAATTATTTTTGTTGCTACTTCTTAACTTTAATTTTGCTACTGTTATGAATCATATAATTCGACCCCTGTGAAAGGGTCATTAAACACCCAAAGGGATCGTGACCCACAGGTTAGGAACTGCTGCACTATATGCTGGGTACGTTCTATGACAATTTTTCAACAAATATTACTTACCTTCTCAAATTCGATGTTACTTTCTTTGTTGTAAAATGCGGACAGAGGATTAAATTAGAAAATGTTGGGAAAGTGCTTGCAACAGTGCCTCACCCATAACAAATAATCAATATAGATTATTATTAGTGTTCGTGTTATTATTACTGTCTGTCCCTCAAATGCCCATTGCTATTTAGTCTTTACTGGATTAATAATATATGTTTTATTCACCTCAGGAATAAATGAAAACAATTCAAAGTCTTACTTTCCATCTTAAATTCTTGAACCAAGGTCAGCACCTAACGTAAAGCTCAGGGGTCAAGGAATAATAAGAATATAGTCCTCCCAGGGAGTAAATTTGTTGCAGGATTTGCCAAAGCTCTACAATGAGGCAGTATAATGGAAAGGACACTGACTTTTAGGGCCAGATTTGCAGGTCAAGTCTAAGGAAATCCATTTAACTTGGGAGCTTTGAACAAGTTACTTTGTCTCCTTTGGTCTCTTTATAAATTGTTTTTTTTTTTTTTTTTTTTTTTGAGACAGAGTCTCACTTTCTTGACCCTGGTAGAGTGCTGTGGCATCATAGCTCACAGCAACCTCAAACTCCTGGGCTCAAGAAATCCTCTTGTCTCAGCCTCCCAAGTAGCTGGGACTACAGGCATCGGCCGCAATGCCTGGCTGTTTTTTTTTTTTTTTATTTATTTTTATATTTTTTAGTAGAGATGGAGTCCTGCTCTTGCTCAGGCTGGTCTGGAATTCCTGAGTCAGGCAGTCCACCTGCCTTGGCCTCCCAGAATGCTAGGATTATAGGCATGAACCACTGCACCCAGCCCACCAAGAACAATTTTTTCAAACAACTCTCACAGGGAAGTGCCCTATATAGATTAGATGAAATAAGTACAGGAGGTAATTTTCCTGAGTCCCTTTCCCCCCACCTTGTAAGTGTTCTGTGAATGTAGGGAATGCAGAGTCACACTGTGCATACTACTCAACTACACGATCACTAGAATCCCTTCTGAGTCTGATGCCCTAAGCATGCTGCCTTCTTTCCTTAAATACCAGGCTGGAATCCCATTATCCCTTCAACCTGCTCTGCTTAAACCTACCTTTCATCTTGGGCTTCCTTATATTTGAAAGACATTCTGATTTCTCCTCTCCATTGGAGCTACAATTAGTAGTTATAGTCTTTCACCTTTGGACCATCCTAAATGGCATACTTCTTTAATTTGTTCAGGACAATATTACAAAAAAAAAGTGTGTTGAAATATCTCTAGGCAAACATGCATTGTCCAGCTCCTATTAGGCCCTACTACTCTCTAGTACTTTCTCCTACCCAAGTCAAACACTTATATTACATACCTGGCCCCCACAGGCATCTGGATTTATGATGCTAGATCTTCTGTGTCATTTAAGGTCTAACTTAAATCTAGCTTTTGGACTCCTCTGGTCACTCCTACCTCAATGATCCTACAGTACTTATAATATAGCTATAAAGATAAAAATTAAAAACAAGAAAACAGTAGATAATCATGTGAGTTTAATTTTGGTGAACTAATTGCAGAAAGAAGGTCACTTTCCTTTGGATCTCTTATAACAACTTATAACAAGTACACAATCTCTTCTTGATTGAGTGGTCAAATATGTGACCATGGAATAGAATTAATTTGAAAAAATTCTCTTTAATAATCATGATCAGTGGTATATTAAGATGACACTAATTTCAATTAAGGACAAGCCCCTCAAAATATTAAAACCTTAACACAATGAAACTTAATTTCTTACATACAAGTCCAGTGTGGGTGTCCTAAGTATATGGATAATTTAAAAAGAAAACCTTTTTATTTTAAAATAATTTTAGGTTGACAGAAGAACTGTCAGATACTCTTTCCCTAGTTTCTACTAATGTTAACATTTTATACAACCATGGTGCATTTACTAAAACTATGAAATTGGCTGGCATGATGCCTCATGCCTATAACCCTAGCACTCTGGAAGGCTGAGACTAGTGGATCGCTTGAGCTCAGGAGTTCGAGACCAGCCTAAGCAACAACAAGACTTCATCTCTACTGAAACTAGAAAAACTGTCTGGGCATTGTGGTGGGTGCCTATAGTTCCAGCTACTCAGGAGGCTGAGGAAAGAGTATCTCTTGAGTCCAAGAATTTAAGGTTGCTGTGAGCTATGATGTCATAGCACTCTATGCTGGGAGACAGAGCGAGACTTTCTCAAAAAAAAAAAACTATGAAATTAACATTGATAATTTAGATTAAATTTAGATTTAATTAAATTTATATAATTTAATTAAAGTACTACAGACTTTAATCATATTTCACCACTTTCCCTTTTAGCATCCTTTTTCTGTTCCAGTTTCCAGTCCAGGATATGACATTGCATTTAGCTGTCATGTCTCTTTAGTCTCCTGCAACCTGGGTGGTTTTTCAATTTTTACTTGCTTTTCAGGACTTAGGCACTTTCAAAGAGTAGTGGATAGGTGCCTTGTAAAATATCCCACAATTTAGGTCTGTCTGAGGTATTTTTTTTTTCCTGAGGCAGGTTTTACTTTTTTGCTCAGGCTACAGTGCCATGGTGTCACATAGCTCACAGCAGCCTCAGACTCCCGAGGACAAGTGACTCTCTTGTCTCAGCCTCCCAAGCAGCTGGGACTGCAAACATTCACCACAATACCCAGCTAGTTTTTCTATTTTTAGTAGAGATGGGGTTTTGCTCTTGCTCAGGCTGGTCTTGCATTTCTGAGCTCAAGCAATTCACTCGCCTTGGCCTTCCAGAGTGCTAGAATTATAGGCATGAGCCACTGAGCCTGGCCTGTCTGATTTATTCTTATGATTAGACTAGAGTTCTGGGCTTTGGGGAAGAATACCACTGAGGTAAAGTGCCCTTCTTATAGCATCATATTAAGGAGGTGAATACGTAACTTTCAATCACTTCTTAGCCTCAGTCTCCTTGGTTCAGGCAATATCTGTCAGGTTTTTCCACTGTAACGTTACTATTTTTTTTTTCCTATTTCACACTCTGTTCTTTGGAAGCAAGTTACCAAGTCCAGCCTCACTCAATGAGGGAAATTAAGCTCCACTTTCTGGAGGAAAAATTTGCAAGCAATTTGTGGACATATGTTAAAACTTCCACAATAATAAACAAATATTTAGGGGGGAATGCTTTGAGGTGATACAAACATTTCTCCTTAAAGTTTCTCCCACTAATTTTAGTATTCATCAGTGGGTTCTGTCTGCAGCAATTACTATTGTGGTGTTCTAATACTGATTTCTTATTTCTTTTATCTCTTCAACATTTATTATTTGGAACTGTATTATAATAGTTTTCCTTGTCTATTTATTTATTCAATTATTTATATCATGTCATGGATATTTATTTATTCTTTGGATTTGATACAAAATAAATGTTTATTTTTTAGCTCAAATTTTTATAGCCTTGGTCATGAAGAACACTTTCTGAAAAGAATATTTTCAGGTGGGCACCTGTACCCTCTGACATGCTTCCACTTTTTAAAATCTATTTTGTATTTCTTTCTTTATTAGAATTTCCTTATTTTCTTTCACTATAGATGCTTCAAGGTCATTCCCTGCCTGAACCCTTGAATCACTCAAATTTTGATATGTTGCATTTTCATCTTCATTTAGCTCAATTTTAAACTTTCATCAAGACTTCCTTTTTGACTGATAACTTATTTGGGAGAATGCTATTTAATCACCAAATATTTGGAGATTTTACAAATTAGCTTTCTATTATTTATTTCTAGTTTGATTCTGGTATGGTCCAAGAACATGCTTTTTATGACTATTTTATTTAATTTTATCTTAATTTTATTTATTTTTTTTGAGACAGAATCTCACTCTGTTGCCCCAGGCTAGAGTGTCATGGCATCATAGCTCACAGCAACTTCAGACTCCTGGGCTGAAGAGATCCTCTTGTCTCAGCCTCTCAAGTAGCTGGGACTACAGGTGCCCACCACAATGCTTGCCTATTTTTCTACTTTTTTAGTAGATACAGCATCTCACTTTTGCTCAGGCTGGTCTTGAATGCCTGAACTCAAAGAATCCACCTGCCTAGGCCTCCCAGAGTGCTAAGATCATAGGCGTGAGCCATCTCACCCAGCTGACTACTATTCTTTTAAATTGGTAAGGTTTGTTTTAAGGCCCAGAATATGGTCAATTTTAGTAAATGTTCCCTGTGCACTTAAGAATAATGTTTATTTTGCTGTCATTGTGTGGAGCATTCTATAAATGGCAACTAGGTCAAGTTGGTTGATAGTATTGTTCAGCTTACCTATATCCTTACTGATATTTTGTCTTCCCTTTAAATCAGTATATTCCAACAAGAGTTGTGGATTTCTGTATTTCTCCTTTCCAATCTAGGCTTATTTAGAATGCTAATACACAAACCGAGGCATGTTAAAATACTGAAGAATTTATTTGAGCAGATAGCCATGCAAGAATTGGCCAGGGGTTCAGCGCTCTGATGAAGGAGAACAAGGGAAACCTTTTATAAGTTGTTCACAGAAGACAAAGAAATTTGATCAGTTAGTGTGAAACAGTAGTCTTATTTGAACAGTTCCAAAGGAAAGTTCCTAGTTAGAGGTTAGTTGAGGGTTTCTGATTGGGTAAGCTTAAATTTTGTTTTACTGTTTACACTGGGTTGGGTTTTAGTTTGCTTATGGAGGAACTCAACGTGCTGAAGCCATCTCAGCACAAGGAATTTTTTTTTTTTTTTTTTTGAGACAGAGCCTCAAGCTGTCCCCCTGGGTAGAGTGCCGTGGCATTACAGCTCACAGCAACCTCCAACTCCTGGGCTCAAGCGAGTCTCTTGCCTCTGCCTCCCAAGTAGCTGGGACCACAGGCGCCCGCCACAACGCCCGGCTATTTTTTGGTTGCAGCCATCATTGTTGTTTGGCGTGTCCGGGCTGGGGATTCGAACCTGCCACCTTAGGTGTACGTGGCTGGCACCTTAGCCGGTTGAGCTATAGGCGCCGAGCCACAAGGAATTTTTTAATAGGAGAATTGACTCTTATGATTATGTGATGTTCCTCTTTATCCCTGGCAATATTTATTACTTTAGCATTTACTTTGGCTATATACAGCTACTCCCTGTTTCTTTTGTTTAGTGTTTACACGATCACATTTCTCTGTCCTTTTACTTTTAACCTACCTATGTCATTATGTGTAAAATGGGTTTCTTGTAGACAATACATGGTTAAGTCCTGATTTTTTATCTAATATGAAAATCTCTGTCTTCTAGTTGTTCACTTAAGTTGAACAGGATTATTATATGTAGCTGAATTAAGATCTATCATTTTTTCTTACTGGTTTCTATTTATTTCATTTATTCTTTTTATTTCCTCCTCATTTCTGTCTTCTCTCAGTGTAATTGAACATTTTTGTGGTTTTATATTATCTCATCTATTAAATTATTTATACCTCTTTAAAAATATGTTTTGTAATTTATAATACACATGTTTAAATAATCTGAGTCTATCTTCAAAGACTGTTTCTATTATACTGTTTCATGTGTAGTATAAGAACTATATAGTGATATATTTCCAATTTGTCCTCCTATCCCTTCTACTTTTGACACACACAAAGAGGAAAAGGTGATGTGAAGATAGAACAGAGGTACTTGAAGGAAGTGGCCTTAGAATGAGAATGATTGGATTGATTGATTCAGCCTTATGGCAAGGAATGCTGGAAGCTAGCAGAAGTTGAAAGAGGCAAGGGCTGGAATCTCTCCTATAGTCTCAGGAGGGAGCATGACCCTGCTTTGATTTTGGCCTGTAATGCTGATTTTAGACTTACAGCTTCCAGACTATGAAAGACTAAATATATCATGTTAAGCCATTAAGTTTGTGGTAATTTGTTACAGCAGCCATAGGATAATCATATCTAAGTTCTTTTATTTCCCTGCTTGGTATTTTCTGAGGTTCTTGGACCTGTGGTTTGATGTCTGTCACTTATTTTGGAAAGTTCTCACCCATTATTTCATTGTTTTTCAATTATTTCTTCTGTCTTGTTCTTTCCTTTCTGGAATATCATTGCAAATGTGCTAAGCTATTTGAGACTTACCCATATTTCTTGGATATTTTACATTTATTACCATTTTTTTTCCTCTTTGTATTTCAATTAGGGTGATTTCTATTGGTATATTAGCAAGATGACTGATTATATTCTTGGTTGTGTTGAATCTACTGATGAGTCTTTGAAGGCATTCTTCATTCCTGTCATGGTGTTTTTCATTTGTATCATTTCCATTTTGTTAGTCTCCCTAGTCTTGCATATTATCAGTCTTTTCATTTAGAGCCTTTAACATATAAATCCCTAAACATGTAAATTCCCTACTAGTTCCAACATCTGTGTCATAATTGAGACTGCTTCTGGTGATTGTTTTGTCTCTTCAGAATATGTGAGGGTTTTTTTGCCTTTACATATGTCTCTGAGTTTTTTTAAATTGTTTAGGATTTATTGAGGGTACAAAGAATTAGGTTACAATGCATTTGTTAGGTAAAGTCCCTCTTATTAATGTCTCCCACCCCCAAGATGTGTGCCATACACCGTGAACCTCCATCCCCCTCCCACCTTCCCTCTACCTCCTTTTTCTTTCCCCTATCCCCCATTCTGCATTAGGTCATCTACTGCCTTCATGCTATAATTGAGTACATTGGATCATTGCTTCTCCATCCTTTTGATGCTTTACTAAGAAGAATGTGTTCCAACTCAATCCTGGTTAATATAAAAGATATAAAGTCTCCATCTTTTTTAATGGCTCAATAGTATTCCATGGTATACATATACCACAGCTTATTAATCCATTCCTGGGTTGGTGGGCATTTAGGTAGTTTCCACATTTTGATGATTGTAAATTGACCTGCAATAAACAGTCTAGTGTAAATGTCTTTATGATAAAAGGATTTTTTTTCTTCTGGGTAGCTGCCTAGTAATGGGATTGCAGGATCAAATGGGAGGTCTAATTAAGTTCTTTGAGAATTCTCCATATTTCCTTCCAAAAAGGCTGTATTATTTTGCAGTCCCACCAGCAGTATAAAAGTGTTTCCTTCTCTCCACATCCATGCCAGCATTTGGAGCTTTGATACTTTGTGATGTGGGCCATTCTCACTGGGGTTAGGTGATATCTCAGGGTGGTTTTGATTTGCTTTTTTCTGATGATCAGGATTGATGAGCATTTTTTCAAATGTTTGTTAGCCATTCATTTGTCTTCATCAGAGAAGGTTCTGTTTATAGAACCTGCCTAGTGGTAGATGAGATTATTTACTCTTTTTTTGTTGATTGAGTTATCTATAGATTTTAATTATCAACCCTATGTCAGATTGACACCCTGCAAATATCTTTCCCTTTCTGAAGACTGTCATTTTGCTTTATTTGTTGTATCCTTAGCTGTGCAGAAGAATTTCAGCTTAATTAAGTCCCATTTGTTAATTTTTTTTTTTTTGGCTGGGGGCTGGGTTTGAACCTGCCACCTCTGGTATATGGGGCCGGCACCCTACCCCTTTGAGCCACAGACACCACCCCCCTCATTTGTTAATTTTTGTCATTGTTGTAATGGCTGATGAAAGTCTTTGTCATAAAATCGTTCCCCCTGTCCAACACCATGAAGAGTTTTATCCACACTTTCTTCTAAGATTTTTATCATTTCATGTCTTAGATTTAAGTCTCTTATTCATCTTTAGACAATTTTTGTAAGGAGTGAAAGGTATGGGTTGAGTTTCAGAATTTTGCATGTGGTTATCCAGTTCTCCCAACACCATTTGTTGAATTGGGATTCTTTTCCCCACTGTATGCTTTGTTTAGATTTTTCAAAGATCAGATGGCAGGTAGAGACCTGTTTCATGTCTTGGTTTCTATTCTGTTCCATATGTCTCTGTCTCTATTTTTGTGCCAATACCATGCTGTTTTGATTACTGTGGATTTGTAATATATCCTGAAGTCTGGTAGGGTGGTGCCTCCAGCTTTGTTTTTATTACTAAGAATAGCCTTAGCTATATGGAGTTTTTTTATGGTTCTACAGAAAATGAAGAATTATTTTTCCAGTTCTTCAAAATATGATGTTGGTACTTGAATGGGGATTGCAGGGAGTCTGTAGATTCTTTTGGGTAGAATAGATATTGTGACAATGACAAGTCAAGAGCATGATATGTTCTTCCAATTGTTAATGTCTTCTGTAATTTCTTTCTTTAGGCTTTCACAATTTTCTTTGAAAAGTTCTTTTGCTTCTTTTATTAGATATATTCCTAAGTATTTCATTTTCTTTGAAGCTACTGTGAAGGGAATTGTGTCCTTGATTTGCTTCTGAATTTGGCTGTTATTGGTGTATATGAAGGCTACCAATTTGTGGACTTTGATTTTGTACCCTGAGATATTACTATATTTCCTGATCACTTTAAGAAGTTTTGTGGTTAAGTCTCTGGTGTTTTCTAAGTATAAGATCATATCATCTGCAAAGAGTGAGAGTTTGACCTCCTCTGCCCCCATTTGGATGCCGTTTATATCCTTCTCTTGCCTGATTGCATTGGCTAGAACTTCCAGCACAATGTTGAATAATAGTGGTGATAGTGGACAACCTTGTCTGGTTCCAGTTCTAAGTGGAAATACTTTCAGTTTTACTCCATTCACAATGATGTTAGCTGCGAGTTTGTCATAGATGGCTTCAATCAGCTTAAGAAATGTGCCATGCCTATTTTCTTAAGTGATCTTGTTAGAAAAGGATGCTGGGTTTTGTCAAATGCTTTTTCTGTGTCTATTGAGAGGATAATATGTTTTTTTTTTTTTTGCTTCTATTTATATGATGAATTGCATTTGTGGACTTGCATATGTTAAATCAGCCTTGCATGCCTTGGATAAAGCCTATTTGATTGTGATGTATAATTTTTTTGATGAGTGGTTTCACTCTATTGGCTAAGATTATTATTTTTTTTACTTTATCTTCAAATTTTGTTTTCTTTTTCTTTTTTTTATTAAATCATAGCTGTGTACATTAATACAGTCACAGAGTACAGTGTGCTGTTTTTATATACAATTTGAAATATTTTCATCAAACTTATTAACATAGCCTTCATGTCATTTTCTTAGTTATTTTGTTAAGACATTCGTATTCTACATTTAGAAAGATTCACATGTACCCTTATAAGATGAACCATAGGCATGATCCCACCTATCACCCTCCCTCCACCCATCCTCCCCCCTCCCCGCCCCTCCCCTCCCTCTCTCCTTTCCCCATAATTCTTGGGCTATAATTGGGTTATAGCTTTCCTATGAAAGCTATACGTTAGTTTCATAGTAGGGCTGATTACATTGGATACTTTTTCTTCCATTCTTGAGATACTTTGCTAAGAAGAATATTTTCCAGCTCCATCCATGTACTCAGAAATAAAAAAAAGCAGGAGGAATCACGCTACCAGACATCAGACTATACTATAAATTGATAGTGATCAAAACAGCATGGTACTGCACAAAAACAGAGAGGTAGATGTATGGAACAGAATAGAGAACCAAGAGATGAACTCAACTACTTACTGTTATATGATCTTTGACAAGCCAATTAAAAACATCGAGTGGGGAAAAGATTCCCTATTTAACAAATGATGCAGGGCAAACTGGCTGGCAACCTGCAGAAGACTGAAACTGGATCCACACCTTTCACCACTAATGAAGATAGACTCTCACTGGATTAAAGATTTAAATTTAAGACATGAAACTATAAAATTACTAGAAGAAAGTGTAGAGAAAACACTTGAAGAAATCGACCTGGGTGAAAATTTTATGAGGAGGACACCCCCATCCGGGGCAATTGAAGCAACATCAAAAATACACTACTAGGACCTGATCAAACTAAAAAGCTTCTGCACAGCAAAGAACACAGTAAGTAAAGCAAGCAGACAGCCCTCAGAATGGGAGAAGATATTGGCTAAGACTTTATGAATATTCTTTAGTGAAATTGGTCTGTGTTTCTCCTTTTGTTGGGTCTTTTTCTGGTTTTGAAATCAAGGTGATATTTGCTTCATAGAATGTTTTGGGGAAGATTCCTTCCTTCTCAATGTTTTGGAATAGGTTCTGAAATATAGGTGCAAGCTGATCTTTGAAGGTTTGATAGAATTCTAATGTGAAGCCATCTGGTCTGGGGCTTTGTTTCTGTGTTGTTGGAAGCTTTCTTATTTTTTCTGTAATCTCAGTGCTTGATAATGGTCTGGTCAAGAGACCTATTTCCTCCTGGTTAAGTCTAGGGAGATGGTGTGATTCCAGGTATCGGTCTATTTCCTCCACATTGTCAAATTTCTGGGCATAGAGTTTTTTGCTAATAGTCAGAAATAATTTTTTGTATCTCTATGGTATCAGTTGTTATTTACCTCTTTTCATTTCAAATTTAGGTTATTAAATAATTTACTTTTTAATTTCTGGTTAATCTGGCCAATATTTTGTTGATTTTATGAATGAACTTTTATGAACCAACTTTTTTTCATTAGTTTTCAGAGTGATTCTTTTATTTTTAATTTCATTTATTTCTTATTTAATTTAAATTATTTCTTCTGCTGGATTTGGGATTGGATTGCTCTTCATTTTCTATTTCATTAAGATGATTCCTTAGGTTGTTGATATGCTTTCTGTCTGTTTTTCAGATGTAATTTATCTAATGTGATAAATTTCCCTGTTAGGACTGCTTTTGTGGCATCCCACAGGTTTTGGTAGCTTGTACATTCATTGTTATTATGCTCAGGGAATTTAATGATTTCCTTTTTTATCTCTTCCTTGACGCAGCTGTCATTCAGCATAAGGTTGTTTAATTTCCATGCCTTTGTGTAGGGATGACAATTGTTGTTGGAGTTGAGTTCCACCTTTATTTCCCTGTGGCCTGAGAAGATACAAGGTAAAATTTCAATTCTTTTGATTTGTTGAGGTGATTTGTGTCCTAGGATATGCTCTATTTTGGAGGATGTTCCATGGGCTAATGAGAAGAAGCTATTTCTTAGCTTTGGGATAGAGTGTTCTGTATATGTCTTTTAAGCACAGTTGTTCTAGAGTGATGTTTAAGTCCCTTGTAACTCTGTTTAGTTTCTGTTAAGAAGATCTGTCTAGTTATGTAAGAGGAGTGTTAAAGTCCCCTGGTGTTATAGGGTATCATATTGCTCAGAATAATTAAGGTCTATTTCAAGAATCTGGGTATATTTAAGTTGGGTGCATAAATATTTGGAATTGAAGTGTCTTCTTGTATCGTTCCCTTGAGTAATATGAAGTGTCCATTTTTGTCATTTTTGGCTTTAGCTGCTTTGAATCCACTTGTATCTGAAAATAAGATTGCAATACCTCCTTTCTTCTGATTTGCATTTGCCTGCAAAATTGTTTTCTGTCCCTTAACCTTGAGTTTTACTTTGTCCTTTGAGGCTAGTTGTGTTTCCTGCAGGCAGAAAATTGATAGTTTGTACTTTTGTATCCAATCAACCAGCCAATGTCTCTTCAGTGGGGAATTCAAGCCATTAACATTTGTTGAGATAACTGATAAGTGTGGTAAAGTTCTATTCATCTCATTTTGTGAAAGTCCATTGGTTAGTTTTATCTTTTGCTTCATTGTGGATGCTAAGTTTTGACCTTTAGTTTCTGGGTAGTCTGCTGTTGGTACATTGTGATGGTCAGTGTGTAGAATAGGTTTAATAATTTCCTGTAGAGCTGTTCTTGTTGTGGCAAACTTCCTCAATGTTTGCATATCAGTAAAATATTTGATTTCTCCACCAATTTTAAAGCTTAGCTTAGGAGGATATATAATTCTGGGCTGAAAATTATTTTGTTCAAGTAGGTTAAAGGTAGATGACCATTTTCTTCTGGCTTGAAAAGTTTCATTAGAGAAGTCTGCAGTCACCCTAATGGATTTGTTCCTGTAGATCAATTGGCACTTACTCCTGGATGCTTGAAGAATCTTCTCTTTCATCTTGACATTGGACAGGTTTGTGACAACTTGTCTTGGAGAAGCTCTGTTTGAGTTGAGATGACCTAGGATTTGATAT
The DNA here is from genome assembly GCF_000181295.1 of Otolemur garnettii. Lineage (NCBI taxonomy): Eukaryota > Metazoa > Chordata > Mammalia > Primates > Galagidae > Otolemur > Otolemur garnettii. Next base: position 1,306,418 of record NW_003852587.1, read on the forward strand.
CCCTCTGAAAGGAGTGTGTCAGAATCTTTGGGGACACTTGGGACATTTTTATTTATGGAATCCTCTAGTAGGACTTCCATTCTTCTGAGGCATTCTTCTTCCTCTTCTATGAGACCTATAATTCTTATGTTTGAACACTTCATGAAGTCCCATAGTTCTGTCAGTGAACATTCTGGTTTCTCTCTCTTTTTGTCTCTTTAACTGACTTTGTTAGCTCAAGAGCTTTATCCTCCAACTCTGAGATTCTTTCTTCTGCATGGTCTAATTTGTTACTGATACTTTCTTTTTTTTTTTTTTTTTTTTTTTTTGGCTGGGGCTGGGTTTGAACCCACCACCTCTGGCATATGAGGCTGGCACCCTACTCCTTTGAGCCACAGGTGCCGCCCGTTACTGATACTTTCTACTGTATCTTTAAGTTCCCTAACTTACTGCTTCAATTCCTTAAGCTGCATCATATCCTTTCTATAGCCTTCATATCATTCATCTCTTATTTGATTCTATTTTTGGATTTTTGGCTATTTTCCACTTTCTCAGCAATTTCCTTAATTGCTTTAACCATCTATGTTTTAAATTCCCTTTCTGTCATTTCTAACATTTATTTATAGATGGAATTCTCTCTAGCAGCTACCTCATGATCCCTTGGGGAGGGGAGGGTTGCTCTGTTCTGGTTCCTCATGCTGCCAGGATTTCTCTGCTGCTTCTTCCTCATGAGTGTTTTCTTTTTGTCTGTTTCCTTGCCCTACTTTTTTCTTTCACTTCCTCTTGCTCTTTAAGTTACTGTGCCTCTGACCTAAAGTGTTGCAGTGTCCTTTTGGTAAAGGACTAAAAGCAAGAGAAGGAAAGGATAAAAGATTAAAAAAGAGAATAGAGAAAAAAAGTGGGGGAGTTAAAGGGAAGATTGACAAAAACAGGAGAGGAACAGAAAGAGAGAGACAGGAGTAATACTGTGTACAGTAGGGTACTTGACCAACACCCACAAATCCCAACTTCTGAGAGGCTCAGTTGGGTGGGTACCTTGAGGTCTGGAGCTCTTTGCTAGCCTGAGCAGACACAAGACCCCACTTCCACCAAATAGAGAAGAAAAACAAAAATAGTATAAATCAAAATAAAACAAACAAAAAAACCTTAAGGGATACAACTGGGGGGGGGAATAATAGGGCAGAAAAATGGCAAAATTCAAGTCCTTGTTAATAAGAAGGAAACAATGAAAAAATGATAATTACACGAGAAAAAAAGAGCAAAGAAGAAAAAAGAAAAATCTAGGAGAAAAATGTTAAAAAAAAATAAAATTTCTTTCTGTCTTTTTTTTTTTTGCAGTTTCTGGCCAGGGCTGGGTTTGAACCCACCACCTCTGGCATATGGGGTTGGCGTCCTACTCCTTTGAGCCACAGGCATCGCCCCCCCCCCAATAAAACTTAAAAGAAAAAAGCTAGGCAGTGCCTGTGGCCCAGTGGGTAGAGCACTGGCCCCATATACTGAGGGTGGTGGGTTCAAACACAGCCCCCGCCAGCTAAAACAGCAGTGGCAACTGTAACAAAAAATGGCTGGGCATTGTGGTGGGCGCCTGTAGTCCCAGCCACTCGGGAGTCTGTAGCAAGAGAATCACTTAAGCCCCAAAGAATTGGAGGTTGCTATGAGCTGTGACGCTACAGCACTCTACCAAGGGTGACAGAGTGAGATTTTGTCTCAAAAAAAGAAAAAAAGAAAAAAAAAAAAAACTCTCTCTCTCTCTCTACACACACACACACACACACACACACACACACACACACACACGGGTCTTACTGTATATAGCATGAGCAACAGGTGATCTTCCCTGGTATGAGATGCTAATGACCCGCTGATAGAACTTTATAAGATGGAGACTGGAGCCCTCTGCCTTGTGGAGGCGACCTTGTCCTGTCTTCCTTACTTCTTTGCCCTCAAACACCACAGGGTTGGGAGCCTGAAGCTCTCCTCAGCCCCCCTTCGTAGACATGTTTTGACCTTTTCAGACCCTTGGCTATGCATTGGCTCTCTCAGGAAAATGTGTGTTGCTCAAATCTTCCCAGGAGTGGCTGCCCCGCTTATCCTGAGTGTCAGAACCAGCTTTGTACTAGGACTCTGCAGGCCAAGCTTGCCAGGCAGCTGCCTCACAATAGCTGTGCCTAACCTGCAGCCAAACAATGAGAGCTCCACTCCACCTAGGTGGCTCAGGCCCAGCCCCTGGACACTATTCAAAATCACTCACTTACTCACCCAAGCTCTGCCAACGAAATTCAACCAAAGTGCCCAGGTCCAAAAAAACCCCACAGGACAGATTTCCTCTGTCTGAAAACTGTCCCAGCCACAGCCGCAGCCTCAGCTGCACTGGTAGCTTCTACCCAAATGCAAGTACTTGCTATTTCTTCATTGTTTTCATCCTCATCGTGGGGTCCTGAAGTGTCCTGGTGCTTACCTGTGCCCCTGAAGGGATGTTTCTGAGCAGAGCCTACAAGCCAGAGGTGCATGGAGTCTTTTCTCCCCAATATCACCATGAATGGCTGTAAAGACATTGTCTCTAGTCTGTTATCTTCGCCTCTGAATTTTTTGTTGAAAGCTGGACATGTTATACAAGATAGTAGATACTAAGGTATATTTTTTTATGCTTGAAGGTAAGCGTGTTTTTCTTTCTGCTAGCCTTCAGTGTGAGAGTTTGTAGTAATATAATGAAAACATGAGCTGGGTTTAAAGTTTGCTTTCAGTTGGTTTTGAATTTTCTCTTTGTCGTGGCCCCCCACCCCCGCAAAAAAAAAATCCTCCTTCTGCAGCCTCTCCGGTTCTATTTCACCATTGCTTTGACTTGAAACCTGTAGGTTTGGTGGTGGAGGTATGGGGCATGGGGTATGGATCATGCCTCAGTCATGGGCAGGTGCTATGAAGCCCTGGGTCAGGACTTATGGCTTTCACAAGTAGGCCTGCCTTTCCTCTGGACATAAGCATGCATTCCTTTCTCATCCAAGAAGTGGAAATGTTTTTTGTTTGTGTTTTTCCTATTTCCTTCTCCCAGCTGAATTGTAGTTTCCACTAGTGCCATCAAGCTATATTTAGTTGTCCTTGTCCTTGCAGATTAAGACCTTTGTTTCTTATGGCAGGTAGAGCTGGAGCCTGGGTAGAGTTTTTCTCTACTGGTTAGCTCCACAGAGAAAGATTTTCCAGAGTTTTCCCCATCTCCCGTGTGTGCCAATGGGATTTCAGTAGGAAAAGCCTGCAAGAAGGTGCAAACTTTTCTATGTCTGCTGCTTCCAGGGGCTTTATACTCTCATACTAGCCCACACTTGGTTTTTAGCATTTTGATAAAAAAATTTCTGGTTAAATCCTCTTCCTGGCTTATATGGGTTTTGGTAGCCTCTTTGCCAGATAAGCTCATGCATTGTGTTTCTCCCTCAAGTCTCTCTGTAGGGTTTAGGTTAGTTGTTTGCCCTGTGACTTCAGTTTTCTCATGTGTTCAAAAGAAGCCATTAACTTGCGGTTTATTTCCTTTGTTGTTGTTGAAATGCTGGGAAATAAAAATTTCTGATTTGAGATACTATGTCATGATGTTTTATAAACTACTTATATTTCTTGTTTTGTAGAGTATTTGCTCTTATTCCTTGCCTATTTTCTACTAGGATAGACACACACATACACATACACTACTGATTTGTGAGAGTTGTAAAAACATACTTATAATATTCATCATTTATTATTATGCATCATATAAGTTAGAAATAGATTTCTAACTTGTCATATATCTTTTAGTTTGTTTAAACCAGATTATTATATTTTTATATACTTGCTGTAGGAAGCCTAATTGGTGAGTCAATGGCAGAAAACATTAGAAATGATAATAAAAATGTTATTTAATAATAACTATTATCTACTGAGTATTTACTATCCTAACATAGGAAGAAGCACTCATCATGTCATTTAATTCTTACCACAAATGTCTATGAGATAAAATCTTTTATGCTAATTTAATTGTTAAGAAAACTGTGTATTAAAGAGAATAACTAACTTTCCCCAAAGTGGTTAATGGTGGAACTGGGATTGAAACTCAGGTTTGTTAGATTCCAAAGTCAGCATTTCCCAAGGTGTGAAACACTATCCCATGGGATACTTCACACACACACAAATATGCAAGGTCATGTGTATGTGCATGCACACATGCACATGTTCCATAGTCAAATTGATCTACTGGCATCTTGAATATCTGATTCCAGATATAGTACATAGATATTAACATTCAAAAACTTGAGGGATACTTTAGGAAAGAAACTCATTTAACTTATCAGCCTGGGACTTCCTCCAAATTTTTTCATCGTGGATCTTTTATTTTCTATTGTACCACTAATAGACTATATAAATAGCATTCTATTTCATGCATTTGATAAAAATGCTGCATTATATACTCAGTTTATCAAAGACTGGGGGTCTTCAGTGCCCAGAAGTCTGGAATTCTGTTTGCTTATTATTGATAGAGATGAAAACAAAGAGAATCATCTAATCAAATTAGCTGGTGCCTCAAAGCAGGGAAGAAAGGCTGCTATGCTATGCTAGGTAACAAAATAAGAACTTAATAATGTGTAACAATGGACAGAAGTAAATAAGATACAATTTGACAGGGATAAATGTAAAATCCTGCAGTTAGGCTAAAACAAAAATCAATGAGATGAGCACAATTTAGAAGGAAGTTAGATTTCACAGTAGTTTGTGTGAGGAAGCTGGGGGATTTAATTGATCATAAACCCAATAAGAAACAATTGGAATGTATTCAATAAACAGGAAAACTACAGTTTTAGACCTGCATTAATATAAGGTAGCATTCAGATTGTTAGAGTTTGATATCCACCCCTCTAGCTCTTGTGCTAGTCAGACAGTGTCTGGAACATTGTGATATTCCTGGCACCATGCTTCAAGACAGGCAATCAATGGCAATCCAGAACCTTCCTAAGTGTTGTTTGCTAAGATAATGAGGAGTCCAGCAGCCATCATCTTTTGAGCAATAGTAGAAACAAGTCAAGCTGTCTATTTTGGCAAGAACCGATTCAGGGGGGCCATTGGGAATGGATAATTGTACTGAATATTTTCCATTTGTGTCTCCCTTCCTGTTCATCCTCCATTGTGCTTTGCATTTTAGGGGGCTCCTTGCCCTCTGACTGTCAGTGGGTAGCACCATAAAGAGATAAGAGGTGGGAGAAGAGCCAGGTAAGTGTTTACTCCCTTGGCTGCCTCCCTATTGGCTCACTCTTCCATTTGTGTTCTCTTTTAGCTTCAAATACCTTTCTGCCCCTCAGGTAATCTTACCTTACCCTTGACCCTTCAGCCTTAGGACTTTGTTCTTGCTAGCTCTGGGGTTTTCTCAAGATTTGCTTAACCCTGCTCACATATTTATAAATAACTCTTTTATCTTGTTCTCCTCAATTACTGCCTGTGTGTGTGATCTGCTCCCTGCTGGGACCAGCCCCAGAATGAAGCTAGGATGATTAGGATGATTATCTTTGAATATTTCAAGGGCTCTTATGTGGGAAAGGGTAGAATTAAGACAAGAGGGTGGAAGTTACGGGCAGATTGGATTTGTGTACTCATTTATTCATTCAACTAATCTTATTAAGCCTCTACAATGTGCCAAGCACTGTGCTAAGCATGAAGCCGTGCTCTAAATGCTCATAGCAAATGGAGTTAACCTAGGTTGGAAGTCAGGGAGGCCTCCCAGAAAAAGACTCGAAATATGAGTATGGGTTGTAGGGGAAAGAGAAGAGAATTTGTGCAGAAATATTCTGCAAAGAGAAATTTATTGGTGAGAAGGGTGGAGGAGAAAGGGAAAGAAGCTTATAAGACATGAAAGAAAGCCCCAGTGTCCAGAGTTTTGCTCTCTTGTAGTTGAGGGAGAGGAGCACATCAAGAGATGAAGCTAAGAGGTAGGAGGAGGATTGAATATTCATAGCTGTTGTGGACATGGACTTGACCCCAAGGGCCATGGGTACCCCTTGAAAGATTTAAAGCAAATGAGACACCCACTGTGATTTTCTCTTTCCATTGCAGAGCAAAGAAAGCAACAATGTCCCGGGATATTCAGATATAAATCACACTGCCTTGCCAAGGAATGAACAACTCTTGGAAGCATTCGAGGAGATACTGGATGACAGCCCCAGGGCATTTTCAAGGGGCAACTACACTGAGTAGTAAGTTGGAATAGTGGACATCCATGGCCCTTGCTTATCCTGAAAATTCTGAGACCCCTATGTTCTGGCCCCCATGCTCCATAGAGGTTTGAAAATCCTTTCACTGACATTTAAAACTGATGGTGCAACGTTCTCTTCTTTCCAAGCCTCTTCCCTTAGGCCTAGAAGGCAAGATACCCAGCCAGACTGGAGGCTCTGGGAATACACAGGGCTTTAGTGTTTGTGTTCTCTCAACTCAGCTGGCACAAGAAGGACACAGTCCACTGAAAGTGAGAGTGAGTTGCAGAGATGGCTCAGCCAGCATCTGACCTTCAGGCCTGCTAAGAGTAGGCACTATAGTTTAGGATATTAGACAAGTTCACTATTATTTTTTTCTTTCAGAATTAAACCCTATAAAACATAAGAAAACAAACATCTTAGGCCTTGGATCAACACCACACTTGGTGCAGTGGGGGCTGGGCAAGGTCTAAGGGCTCCGAAGGCAGAAGTGTCAAGCACAGTGGCTCTCTTGTTCTGGAGTTCACACCTGTCAAGAGGCACTGGGCAGATTTGTGTGTGATAATGCAGCTGTGGGGTGATAATTATAGAAACCTTCTTATTATGCTTGAATGGGAGCCAAGGCATAGACCTGCCAGTGAGGAGAGTATGAGGCTGCAAAACTGGCACTGTGTAGAACAACTTGGCTTTTGCAGCCAACACAGGCATCTGAGGTGTGCCAGAGAGCCCTTGTCCCTGCTTCTTGTTGGCGAGCACCCCTAGTGCCCGCATCTCTTAGATATTCTCTTTCTGCCTATGCAGACTGTGACAAAAGGGCAGCTTTGTCAGTGGGGCTCAACTTCTAGTCAATATTCCACTCAACTCCTGTAAGCATGATTCATTTTCTTGTCTCCTCACATATTCTTTCTTTCCAGCCCCTGGAAGAAATTCATTTTCTTTAACATTCTAGGTATAGAACATGTTTAATCAGAGCCTGGGTAGTCCCTGCTCTCTGACTACAATGACACAAGGCAGTCTTGGCTTTCTAGGCACTTCTTATGGCCTTAAATGAGGACAGACTGATTTTTGCGAAAATATCCATTAGTGAAAGATAATTAGAAAATTATCAGTCTCTAGTTTGAGTAGTAAATAAGTGAGCAAGAGTGTAGGATGGGTCATCCTAGTCCTGGCAATATCACCAGGGTAAAAAGAGGGGGCCCCTGGGGAGAGCAGGAGAAAGAAAGAAAGAGCTGACTTGGACACAATAGTCATGAAGGAGGGAGCAAAGCAGAGTGAAACGAATGTGCCAAGCCTTAATTTCCTTCATGGAAAATACACTATTATCAAAAAGTAGCTTACATTATTGGTGTTTTTTGCTTTTTCCAATAGGGAAGAAGTATACTTTTATATGACACATATAGCAGGGAAAGTAGAATGGTGAACCTATGAAAATTACTGCATTAAAAGTAATAAGCCTGCCACTGTCAATAAACCACACAGACACCATGCTCTTGAGGATAAAGCTGATATTTTTACAGTTATTCCTATAGTAATGTCTCCTATTGCAACTGCATTTTGAACATCATGCTTTCACAAAAAATTTCTTTCTAAATTTTGAGAATTTATGCTGGACACAGTGGCTCATGCCTGTAATCCTAGCACTCTGTGAGGCCAAGGAAGGTGGAGTGCATGAACTCAGGAGATTGAGACCAGCCTGAGCAAGAGCGAGACCCTATCTCTAAAAAATAGGTGGCGTTGTGGCAGGCACCTGTAGTCCCTGCTACTCAGGAGGCTGAGACAAAAAGATCACTTGGACCCAAGAATTTGAGGTTGCTCTGAGCTATGATGCCATGGCACCCTACCCAGGGTGACATAGTGAGACTCTGTCTCAAAGAAAAATAAATGAATAAGGTAAAGTTTGAGGATTTCTGAGACTTCATATTTAAAGACCTGGGTCAGTCATCCCTTTCTCAAGAAAGCCCCACAGCCTGGCCTACATGCTCCCTAAGTGTCTTCCTCTCCTGACAATTATTTCACTTCCACATTTGGCAATTGTTTACTTTTCTTCTCCATCCACTAGATTATGAGCTTCCTGAAGGTAAGCAACATGGATTATTCATTTCTGAATCCTTGGCATCTACCAGTGCCTGGCTTCATGAATGTTTGTAGAGTTTTGAGTAATTAATGAGTCTTATTTTTTGACCCATCTTTTAAGCCAAAGGAACTATTACTATAGAGCAACTAAGTTAGATTCATTGACTAATCCCTTCTAACTCTAAGATGCTGTAGAATCTGCTGTCCTCTGCTTAAATCAGAAAGTAGATAAGGTTCTGAAGCAGGAAAATTGTTTGGCTGGATGAGAATGTAAAATGGGAAGAGAGAAAAGAATTTCCCCTAAGCAAAATTCTTCATTTTAAAGGGAGAAGTGAACTATGGCAAGGGTAGCATAGAATTGAGTCCAGGCCAGGGGTATACATATGTGTTAGCACAAAATTATAGAATGGTAGAAACATCAATTATCATTTTTTTTTGAGACAGAGTATCACTTTGTCACCCTTGGTAGAGTGCTGTGGTGTCATAGTTCACAACAATCTCAAACTCCTGGGCTTATATGATACTCTTGCTTCAGCCTCCCAAGTAGCTGGGACTACAGGTGCCCACCACAATGCCTTTTTTTTTAGATAAGAGGTCTCTCTCTGGCTCAGGCTGGTCTTGACCCTGGGAGCTCAGTCAAACCACTTGCCTTGGCCTAATAAGTGCTGGGTTATAGGCACGAGCCACTGCACCCCTCCTCAATTCTCATTTTTAAAAAAGAAAAGTCAGGAATTGAAGTCCAAAAGCAGTGATAACCACCATTCTGACTGCAAGGAAAAATTGGAAGCCCTTCCTTTTTTTTTTTTTTCCTGAAAATGAAAACTCTGACTTTATAAAAATAAGTTAAGAGTGAAGGCAAGGACTTGGATATTTTTTTAGGTGGCTCCAAGAGGGTAGAAACAATTTATGGTCAGTTCAAAACAGGTAATTTAGAAGGGTTTTTAGTTTTCAGATAAAGATAAATGTAAAATGTTTGATTCACTCTTCTGAGTTGCATAAAGGGAATAGAGAATGTTAAAAAATTCAATAAACAGAAAAAAACAAACTTTCACTCTCTATTATCTATACTTACAGGAATGAGAAAGAAAATTAAAGACAGAGAAAAAGAGATGGATTGAGGGAGGCTTTGTATAAAGTAACAAAAGAGAAACACGTATGTAAACTCACGTGGCCATAAAAACATAACTAGAAAAAAATACACACAAATTAAAACCCAGGTAGACATTTCTATGACCTAGAATATTCATTTTTTGTTATTTTAGAGTAAGTTAGCAAAGACTTTTAAAATTATTTTTTATTTCTGACCTTCAAACTCTCCATTCTTGGTTTCAGAGTTTTTTTTTTTTAATGTGATATTTATGATCTGTGTGTGTGTGTGTGTGTGAGAGAGAGAGAGAGAGAGAGAGACAGACAGACAGACATAAAAAGAAACAGAAAGATCAAGAGACAGGGAGACAGAAAATAAAAGACTCTTGGCATAAGAGGTATGATGAGAAACTTTGTTTAGAGTAAAGAGTATTTCAGGAAGGAATATTTTGAGATTTTGAATGTATCCCTTTGCAATCTTATTTAGGTTGCTGAAAGAGACAAAATGAGGAAAGAGTCAGAGACTGTTTGATTGGCTGTTATTTCTGTTCTTGGAGATCTTCTGGATCATTCATGCATTCTCACCTCATGCTAGGCAGAGAGTTCCTAGAGTGTGATAGAGCTTGGAGGTGTTTGCTCTGCTCTTAACATATTGCTTCCTTCATGACCCAGTGGAAGTGGATAAATTAACTCAGCATATAAGATTTTCCACCTTGTGGAATTCTGGGAAGATGGCTGACTGGTAGAAACCCTCCGCAGAGGCTCCTGAGCAGAGGAAAAATAACTGGATGGAATTGGACTCTATGAAGCCAAAGGTGGGGAGCTGAACCAAGAAAGAAGTTTGGCAAGCTGTAACTTCAAGGAAGAGAATTCAAGAAAACAAATTACAGGTTCAAAGCCTATCAACTAGATGATAGGAGACCCCTCCCCCAAGCAGGAGGCCTGTGGCAGGCTATCTGCGAATGAGCAGGGAACAAAAGACCTCTCATTTTACCTTACTGGAGAGAGTCGCTAAACTCCAGGGAGGTCCACTTATGAACCTAGACACCACCCTGACAGGCATAAAATTGAACAGATATTGAACACAAGTCCAAACTCCCACTCCACCTTTCCCCCCTTGCATGGTGGTCTGAAGTTCTGTCCCCCTATAGAGCACAGAGTGTTCACAGAGTGTTTGGTCTTCTCCTGAGAGACCTGGGCATAGTGTGGACCACCATTCATCAGGACAGAATCTGTGACTAATGGGGAAGAAAGAGGGTGTGAAAAGAAAGGGACACTCGGTGGGAGGAGGAGAGTCCTCTTGTTATGACTATGCCTGGCCAGTGGTGGTATTGACTCTCCATTTGGACTGTGTCTAGTGGGATGGAGTAAAGAACTCCCAGCTCTGACAGCACCCACAGTGGGATAGTGGTTGCCCCATGTACACGGAGTTCAGCAGACAGGGCTGGACCCCAGCCCCTGCTGGGGCTGCAAGCAGAGGCTTGCTAGGTGTGGACTGAGACCTGAGAGCAAGGGCATGGCTCCCTGATTACAACAGAACCTTGAGCAGTGGCTTACTGGGAATGAACCAAGACCTGAGGGCTAGGGGGTTGTCTTGTCTCCGGGGGGCAGGTGAGCAGAGGCTTACCGGATGACAACTGAGACCAGAGGGTGGCCCGGTGCCCTGACTCCAACAGAGCCCGTGAACAGAGGCTTGCTAGGCAGTAGACTGAGATTGACAGGTGTGGGCATGGTTCCCTGACTCTAACTGGTCTGGCAAGCAGAGGCTAGGTGGGTGTGGAATGAGACCAGTGGGTGGGGGCATGGCCCCTGGCTCCAATTGGGCCTGTGAGCAGAGAAGTGGACAACAGTGTGGACTGAGTTTAGTGGGCCTGAGTGTGGATCCCTGGCTCCAATTGTGCTGTGGGAGACCCTTGAATATCCCTCTCTGTTGAACAGGGTTTGCACCATCTGAGACAAATTAATTGGAACCCATGTCTGGTGCTGTCCACTTGGGGACATTCTGAGGTTGACCTTCAAAGTTCTGTAGCTGAAAAGAACTGAAGGGTGGGGGCTGGGTGCCACAGCTGTTTGTATCTCTTCACAGTCGAGATTTAAACCTAATACTGTAGTTTCTAAGGATAGGATAGAGGTTGGCTGATATCAAAACAGAGCCAGCTTGTGCTATCTCGCCAAGTAAGTCATCAGAGTCTTAGGCCAAAACTCTGAAAAGGGCCTTTGTAAGATTGTAGGAGATAAGCCATAATTACAAAGCCTAGCATTTTGGTAAAAGGCTATTGCTACTATCTGGGAACCTCAATTCAATCTCACCCTACCAGTTCTAATAACCAGATGGTAGAAAATAAATGTGGTGCAGACTCAACAGAAGAACTCTGGCAACATGAATAACCAGAGTAGATCACCCGCCCCCAAGAAATGACAAAGGAGATACAACTGAAGATACCATGCATAGACAAATGGCAGCAATGTCAGATATTGAATTCAAAATATGGATTGAAAATAATATAAATAGAATGGAAGAAAAGATAGAAATTGAATTCCAAAGAGTAGCTTTAAATTTGTCTCAAGAAATTATTGAATTCAAAGCCCAAGTCACCAAAGATATGGACATAATAAGAAAAGAGATAGCAGAGCTCAAGGAAACAAAAAAGTTAGTTGAGGACCTCCAAAATACAGTAGAATCCCTCAGTAATAGAGTTGACCAGGCAGAAGAAAGGATCTCTGAAACTGAAGACAAAGCTTTTGAACATTCCCAAACACTCAAAGAGGCAGACGAATGGAGAGCAAAATCTGATCAGTCCCTGAGAGAGTTGTGGAATCACTCCAATAGATCAAACATTCATCTTATAGGAATTCCTAAAGGAGAAGAGATGGTCCTAAAGGTACAGATGTTCTACTCCAAGAGATTTTGGAGGGGAATTTTTGAAACACTGTAAGAGATACAAAACTTTAGATCTCAGACAGTTTCAGAACCCCAGCAAGACTCAATCCAAATAAAGCATCTCCTAGACACATTGTGATTAACTTTTCCAAGGTTAAGATGAAGGAGAAAATTCTGCAAACAGCCAGACATAAGAAAAGCATCACCTATAAAGGGATAAGTATCAGAATGACTGCAGATCTCTCAGATGAAATGTTTCAAGCCAGAAGAAGATGGTCATCGATCTTCGATCTCCTAAAACAAAACAACTTCCAGCCCAGGATCCTCTATCCAACTAAACTGAGTTTTGTTTGTGATGGAGATATCAAATGCTTTAATGACATAGACATGTTGAAGAAATTTGCCATAACTAAACCAGCTCTCCAGGATATTCTCAGACCCATCCTCCACAATGACTAGTGCAATGCTCTACCTCCAAAGTAAACTCACCCAGAATTTTTTGAACAAAACCCAACTTCCACTGTGGTGAAAAGATTAAAAACATCCACTGGACATTCGAAAATCAGGACACCCAAAACACAACCAGGCTTATCAATTCTCTCAATTAATGTGAAAGTTTTAAATTGTTCTCTAAAGAGACACAAGCTGGCTGACTGGATACATAAACTCAGACTGGATATCTGCTGTATACTAAAATCTTACCTTACCTTAAAGGTTAAAAATAGACTCAGGGTGAAGGGATGGACTTGTAAAATACAGGCAAATGGAAACCAGAAAAAAGGAGGGGGTGCAGTTTTAGCAGCAGATACAATTGGCTTTAAGCCAACAAAGATAAAGATAAGGAAGGTCACTACATATTTCTCAAGGGAAACACCCAACATGAAGAGATTTCAATAATGAACATTTATACACCCTACTAGAATGTTCCTCAATTCATAAAGCAGACCCTAATGGATATGAACAACTTGATATCTTCCTGCACTATAATAGTTGGGGATTTTAATACCCCTTTGACAGTTTTGGATAGATCCTCCAAGAAGAGACTAAACAAAGGAATATTAGACTTAAACCTGACCCTAGAACAAATGAACTTTACAGACCTCTACAGAACATTTCACCCTAATAAAACTGAATATATAGTCTTCTCAGCAGCCCACAGATCATCATCCAAAGTTGATCATATCTTAGGACACAAGTCTAACCTCACCAAATTTAAAATAATAGAAATTATTCCTGGTATCTTCTTGGACTATCATGGAATAAAAGTTGAACTCAACAGCAACAGGAATCCTCATACTCAAACAAAGTCATGGAAACTAATCGCAATAATTAGTGAATTAAAGCTGGGTCAAAGATGAGATTAAGAATGAAATCACCAAATTTTTGGAACAAAATGACAATGAAGACACAAATTATCAAAACCTGTGGGATACTGCAAAGGCAGTCCTAAGAGGGAAATTTATAGGATTGGAAGCCTTCATTAAGAAGACAGAAAGAGAGGAAGCCAACAACTTAATGAATCATCTCAAGAAACTGGAAAAGGAAGAACATTACAACCCCAAACCCAGCCGAAAGAACCAAAATTAGGGCAGAATTAAATTGAAAACAAAAAAATCATTCAGAAGATCAACAAAACAAAAAGTTCGTTTTTTGAAAAGATTAACAAAATCGATAAACCTTTGGCCAACCTAACCAGAAATAGAAAAGTAAAATCTCTAATATCATCTATCAGAAACAATAAAGAAGAAATAACAACAGACACTTCAGATAGTCAAAAAATCCTCAATGATTACTACAAAAATCTTTATTCCCCAAAATATGAAAATCTGAAGAAAATGGACCAACACCTGGAAGTACTCTGTCTTCCTAGACTGAACCAGAAAGAATTAGAAATCCTGAATAGACCTATATTAATCACTGAAATAACATCTACAGTTTGAAATCTCCCAAAAAGAAAAGTCTGGGACCAGATGGCTTCTCATCCGAATTCTATCAAACCTTTCAAGAGGAACTAGTACCTATATTATACAATGTTTTCCAAAGCATAGAAAAAGAAGGAATACTTCCCAACACATGAAGCAAATATAACCCTCATACTCAAACCAGGAAAGGATCCAACAAAGAAAGAAATT
>NW_003852587.1:1320828-1340456 GCF_000181295.1 Otolemur garnettii
ACAAAATAAAAAATAAAGACCATATGTTTCTATCAATTGACACAGAATAAGCCTTTGATAATATCCAGCATCCTTTCATAATCAGAACACTTAAGAAAATAGGTATAGAAGGGACATTTCTTAAACTGATAGAGGCCACCTACAGCAAACCCACAGCCAATATCATATTGAGTGGTGTAAAATTGAAAACATTTCCACTCAGATCAGGAATGAGGCAAGGATGCCCACTGTCTCCACTGCTATTCAACATAGTAATGGAAGTTTTAGCCATCACAATCAAGCAAGAGAAGGCAATGAAGGATATACAAATAGGGTCAGAGGAGATCAAACTCTCACTCTTCACTGATGATATGATCCTATACCTGGAAAATCTCAGGGACTCAACTTCAAAACTCTTAGAAGTGATCAAGGAATACAGCAGCGTCTCGGGATACAAAACCAATACTTATAAGTCTGTAGCTTTTATATATGCCAACAATAATCAAGCTGAAAATATAGTCAAGAACTCTATTCCTTTTACAATAGCGCCAAAGAAGATGAAATATCTGGGAATTTACCTAACAAAAGATGTGAAAGATAAAGAGAACTATGAAACTCTGAGAAAAGAAATAGCTAAAGATGTTAACAAATGGAAAAACATTCCATGCTCATGGCTGGGAAGAATCAACATTGTTCAAATGTCCATACTACCTAAAGCAATCTACAGATTTAGTGCAATCCCTATTAAAGCACAATTCTCATACTTTAAAGAACTTGAAAAAATAGTACTTTGTTTTATATAGAATCAGAAAAAAAAACCTCGAATAGCAAATACATTACTCAGAAATAAGAACAAATCAGGAGGTATCACATTACCAGACTTCAGGCTATACTGTAAATCTATAGTGAGCAAAACAGCATGGTATTGGCACAAAAACAGAGCAGTAGATTTATGGAACAGAATAGAGAACCAAGTGATGAACCCAGCTACTTATTGTCATTTGATATTCAATAAGCCTATCAAAAATATTCAGTCGTGGAAAGACTCCCTATTTAACAAATGGTGCTGGGTGAACTGGCTGGGAGTGCAGGGAAAACATTTGAAGAAATTGGTCTAGGAGAATATTTTATGAAGAGGACTCCCCCGGGCAATTGAGGCAACACAAAAAATACATTACTGGGATCTGATCAAACTAGAAAGCTTTTGCACAGCCAGGAACACAGTAAGTAAAGCAAACAGACAACCCTCAGAATGGGAGAAGATTTTTGCAGGTTATGCTTCCAACAAAGGTCTGATAACTAGAATCCACAGAGAACTTAATCTTATAGGAAAAGAACAAGTGATCCTATTTCATTATAGGCAAGAAAATTGAACAGAAGCTTCTCTGAAGAAGAGAGACACATGGCCTACAGACACATGAAAAAAATGCTCATCATCTTTAATCATCAGAGAAATGCAAATCAAAACCACTTGGAGATAGCATCTAACTTCAGTAAGATTAGCCCACATTATAAAATCCCCAAACTACAGATGTTGGCGTGGATGTGGAGAGAAGGGAATGCTTCTACACTGCTGGTGGAAATGAAAACAAATACAACCTTTTTGGAAAGAAGTTTGGAGAACACTCAAGGAGCTAATAGTAGACCTACTGTTCGATCCTGCAATTTCTCCACTAGGTATATACCCAGATGATCAAAAACTGTTTTACAACAGAGACATTAGCACCAGAATGTTTATTGCAGCCCAATTCATAATAGCCAAGACATGGAACCAGCCCAAGTGCCCATCGGCCCATGAATAGATTAACAAATTGTGGTATATGTATAGCATGGAATACTATGTAGCCACAAAAAGATGGAGACTTCACAACTTTTATGTTTACCTGGATGGAGCTGGAACATATTCTTCTTAGTAAAGTATCTCAAGAATGGAATAAAAAGTATTCTATGTACTCAATACTACTATGAAATCAATATATAATCACTTACACACTCATGAATGGCGAAACATAACTATAGTGCAGAAAGTAGAAGGGAAGAGGAGAGGGGGTGAGAGGAGGTAGGTATGGGAGGAGGGAGGGTATTTGAGGGGACCTCATCTAATGTTCATGATGCAATGGTACATTTAAAAACTATTAAGGAATGAATATAATTGTGATGGATGTGTTACTTAGTTCAATGTAAGCATTTCACATTGTACATCGAAGCAGTACCCTAAACCCCATAAATGTATCAATGTACAAAGTTATGATTTAAGAAAAAATAATAATAATAAAAATATTTTCCACCTTATAAAAGAGATTTCCCAAGTAGAGAACTATTCCTTATAATTAACTATGATCTACCAATGTGTCAATTAATGGGTTTATTATGGAGAACATTTCTGGAATATCCCATACTAAATCTTTTAATTTTTTATTCTTACTTGGCTATAGACTGAAGATATAGTGCAGATAAGCAGCTTTGTACACCTTTACCACCCTTATTATTGTTCCTTTAAAAAATATTCCACTTTCACTTATTTAATTTCATAGTTATTGATTCAAAAAATGATAATATGTAGCATCATGGGCTAATTATTTTTCATGAACTTAATGTACTCGTGAATCATTGAATGTCTTCTGTCACTGCCTGCTTCTTGTGCTCATGTTATTGTATATTATTGATTGACAATGATTTTGTGCTAAAATCAGTTTTTTCTATTCTCTCTACTGATGCTCTCATTTAAAACGCTGTAACTCAACAGTGCTATTTTTGTTTTGCAACTAAAATCTTGCATTTGTGCTATGGGTGAGAGACCATGCTAGACACTGAAAATTAATGCCTCACTGCAGTGACTCTGTGTTTGCAAAATGCCTTCTCACCTTGTTTGTTGATTTATTACTGTTTTGTTTCTTCTTAAATCCTGAACATACTTCAATTAAATGGACCATTAATTTAAAATATTCTTTAGGAAAAAAGAGACCTATTTAGATGTCTGTTTTAATTAAGCTAGCATCAAATATCTGTTCTCTAATTCTTTCCTCTTGGTCGTATGGTAAAATATGATCAGTAAAAATTTTTATAGACTGTGCCCTCTTTTGGTCAGGACAGAAGTGTTTTACAGTAAAGGAGATATGCCGGTCTTTATCCTAGTCTAGACCAAAGCTGGACTGTGCTGGCCCTGCACATAGATAGGGGAGTCAGGAGCTTGATGTTAATTCCCTTAACAAAAGGAATGGAATCCCAGCTATGGCATTAGAACATTGACAAGATTATCCACTAATCTACTTCCCACCAGCTGATCCAGGCCAGGTTTTTCTTTTCTTTTAGTGCTAGTACTCTAGAAATAGAGATCTACTCCATTAAAAACATGGAGTTTAATAGTAGAAATAAAAACAATTATTTTTTCCACTTTTTTTTTACTGTTTGGGATTCATTGAGGGGGCAATAAATCAGGTTACACTGGTTGCATTTGTTGGGTAAAGTCTGTCTTACAATTGTGTCTTGCCCCCAAAAGGTGTGTCACATAGCAAGACCCCACCCCATCCCTCTATCCCTCTCTCCACTCTTCCTTTCCCCACCCCTCCCTCCTTTCTCGCTCTGCTCTCCCCTTCCCCCTCCCCCACTGTGTCATTAATTATTATTGTCTTCATATCAAAATTGAGTACATAGGATTCATGCTTCTCCATTCTTGTGATGCTTTACTAAGAATAATGTGTTCCACTTCCATCCAGGTTAATACAGAGGATGTAAAGTCTCCATTTTTTAAATGGCTGAATAGTATTTCATGGTATAAATATACCATAGCTTGTTTATCCATTCCTGGGTTGGTGGGCATATAGGCTGTTTCCATATTTTGGTGATTGTAAATTGAGCTGCAGTAGACAGTCTAGTGCAAGTGTCCTTATGAGAAAAAGGATTTTTTCCTTTCTGGGTAGATGCCCAGTAACGGGATTGCAGGATCAAATGGGAGGTCTAGCTTGAGTTCTTTGAGGTTCCTCCATACTTCCTTACAAAAGGGTTGTATTAGTTTGCAGTCCCACCAGCAGTGTAAAAGTGTTCCCTTCTCTCCACATCCACGCTAGCATCTGTAGTTTTGAGATTTTGTGATGTGGACCATTCTCGCTAGGGTTAGATGTCATCTCAGGGGGGTTTTGATTTGCATTTCTCTATTAATTAGGGATGATGAGCATTTTTTCATGTTTGTTAGCCATTAATGTGTCTTCTTTAAAGAATGTTCTATTCATGTCTCTTGCCCATTGATATAAGGGATTGTTGGCTTTTTTCATGTGGATTAATTTGAGTTCTCTAGATCCTAGTTATCAAGCTTTTGTCTGATTCAAAATATGCAAATATCCTTTCCCATTGTGTAGGTTGTCTATTTGCTTTGGTTGTTGTCTCCTTAGCTATACAGAGAAATAACAATTATTGGGAGGTGGTGCCTGTGGCTCAAGGAGTAGTGTGCAGGCCCCATATACTGGAGGTGGTGGGTTAAAACATGGCCCCAGCCAAAAAAAAAAAAAAAAAAAAAAACAATGACAGAAAAGCAATTATTTGGCCATGTCATGTCATGGTGACTAGTACAAAGTTAACTCTGATTCCATGGTATAGTTTAGGCCAAAATATACTTGCTCTCTGAACCCTAAACTTGGCTAAAATGACTTTGTATTCTTTTTTCCAAAGGAGAGAAAATAATAATATTCTATAAGAAAATATCAAGAAGACTTTTTCTGAATATTGCTTGACTTTTTCTTAGTCTCCAAAATTAGATGATACAGCCAGAATCTTAGATCTTTGAAATCAAGCTGCCCTGAAATAAGCATTATAAAATGAGTATTAATGTAAACAGAGAAGAAAGAGAAATTAATAATACTGGAGGTTGGAGATCTGAGATAAAGAATGTTTCACAGAGGAGAAGACCCTTAAAAACCTTACTTGGTTCTTGGACCATTAAATATTTGACTCAGAGAGGAGGTTTAAGTGAAAACATGCCAGTATTTGGGTGGAGATAGGGTATTTGGGGCATAAAAAGTATTTTAATGTGGTCATGAGATATCACTAGGAGGGCTAGACATCAGATCAATACATTATTTTTAAGCTAATTCTTAATTGTATCTAGTGAGAAAACAAAAGGGTATCAGTTTGTTTAAATCATATGTGTGTATAAATACAACCACACTACTTCATTGATCCATATCCACAAACTCTGTCAAATCACAATCAGGGTCTTTTCTCTCACAGACTTATTTCATGCTGGATATCAGGCAGACTGGGACATAATTTATTATTTTCTCAATTGCTTTAGATGTAAAGTATTAATTATCTATTGCCATAAATAATGCTTCATAACAACTCGCCTACACATCTCCCCAAAGAAAACCATACCTCATGAATCTACCAATCAGCTAGGTGGTTCTTTTGGTCTGGGCCAGGCTAAAATGATCTCATCTGGAAGCACTCATGTGTCAATATTTAGCTGCTTCAATGGCTGGGGACTGGCTGGTTTATGATGGTTTTACAGCAATTCTCAACCTGTGGGTCGCGACTCCTTTTTTAACAATGAAAATACATTGTGGCATTAGGAAGGTTGAGAACCACTGGTTCATTATAATTTTACCTGAGATGACTCTCCTTCATGTGGTCTCTCTTTTTCCAGAAGGCTGTATAGCCCTGTTCAGAAGGATCTCTGGGGTCCAAGAGAACAAGCAGAAGTATATAAAGCTTTCTGAGGCCTAGATTTAGAATTATGACCACCATCACTTCCATTGTAATCTACTGGTCAAAGCAAGTCAATAAACTTTACCTCTTGATGGGAAGAGTTTTCAAATCACATTTAAAAAGTCACAGATTCAGAAGAACATTGAAAATTATGCCATTCTTGCAATCAATCTACCTTAAAATAGACAATATAAAAATTGAAAGGCAAGTATCAGGTTGAGGAGAATTAAGGTATTCTTAAGCAGTAAGGAATTACATTGGGCTGTGATTTTTTTTTTCTTTCATAGGCTCATACTAGAAAATTAAAGATCATAAAATTAACTAGGTCAAGAGCAAAAGAGCAATGGATTATATTAGAGTTAGGATCTTGTTTTTGAAAAGGGGTGAATTTCCTCCAATCTAATTCAAAGAATATAGTGAGATAATCTATAAATTAAAACAAAAGTTTAAGAAGAGCTAAGATTTCATAACGAAGTATACAAAAATTATTTTCTATCTTGATTTGAACCAAGAAAACTGGAAGTTTGACTCTCATCAATGTCATTTTGGGCACCAAAGTTTTGTAATTTGTGGCACCAAACAAATAGCAAGGTAGAAAAGAGACATCTCAGGAAATCACACTTCAGAGTTGGGAAAAGAACAAAACTGGCCTTCTGCTGCCTCCTAATGGCAAATAACTTAAATTGCAGAGAGCAGCGTAAAGCATGACCTACTCAGTTACCATCATAGGCTTTGTAGCCTTTTAAACTTTGTTTTTAAAAAGTGTTTCACTAATAAACCCTAATTTTTCTCAGGGAATCTCCAGGACTGAGATTTTCCAAACACCACTTAGGTAGATGCATTAATCGCTGTTCCAGGAGCACAAGGAATATAGTAAGTGGGGTTATAATTCTGGTATGGATGCTGCATACTCTTGATTCTTCACCCACTAAATATGGATGCTTTAAGTTTCCTTGCATAGAAGTTATAGATACAAGTGAAATCACGTTTTTAAAAGTGCTTCATGCATTGTTGGGAGATTAAATTGGAAAAATCTTTTTCAAAGGTAGTTTTGGTGAAAAGTCTTAGAATTTCATATGCTTTTGACCCAATAATTACACTTTTAGGGGTTTATTTTAAGGAAATAATTAGAGATATGCATAAAGCTTTAGCTGAAGGGACACTTATTATTTTAGTTTCATGGAAGCAAAAATACTGAAAACAACCAAAATGACCCAAATTAAGGGTTTGAATAAATAAATTATAGTAGATCTGTACATTAAAATGCTAGGCAGCAGTGAGAAATGATGGTGTGGAAAATTTTTCTGATTTTGTACGTTGAATAGTTTCCATGTCACTAAATGAAAAAGCATGTAACAAAATAATACATTTAGTATAATTATATTTTTGAATTAAATACATATTTAAAAAGAGAGAGTATGCACTAAAATGTCACTAGTGGTTATCTATGTTGGAGATAGAGATGGATTTTATTTTCTTATTTTTGCTTAATTACTTTTATATGATAATTTATATGATACTTTTTATATGATAATTTCATTTTTTGCTCATTACAAAAGATTTATGGATAGAATTTATCAGCATAAAGCATTTTTATACTTACTCCTTGAATCAGGACACTATAATAATAATGAGAACTCAAATTCAAAACTGCATCTTTAAGTGCCAACTGAAATTTGTCCTTGTCACAGACAAAATGCTTTTCTATTTATGTTTACAGCATTGAAAAATGCACAGTACAAGGAGGGAGATTTATAGTAAAGTCCTTCATCTCAATGTATGAGTATACCTGTAAATCATTCAACAGACTCATATTAAGCATATGCCTCAAAGCAACACATGTATCAAACAAACAAACTTTGAGCATATCTGCATTATCTTCATCTTTGTTTCTCTGTGTAAGCATGATTGTCTTGCTAAACTCTATTACAGAGTTATCTTATTGTTCATTAAATATATATCTGTGTGTATGCATACATATTTGGGAGCTATATATTATCAGCTGGGACTGGTACGATGATTCTGGAGAATTAAGCTGTCAATGGCTTCTTGGAATCAAACTCCTCATAAACACTTAACAATGCCTCCAGGATAGTGCAGTTTCTGGATGCAATATCAAATGAGCAAAAGACATTTGTCCTGCCCTCAAGAAACTTGTTTTCTTTTTCTTTTCGTTCTTTTTTTTTGGAGACAGAAGTCTCATTTTGTTGCCCTTGGTAGAGTGCTATGGCATCACAACTCACAGCAACTTCAAACTCTTGGGCTTAAGCAATTCTCTTGCCTTAGCCTCCCAAGTAGTGGGGACTACAGGTGCCTGCCACGATGCCTGGCTATTTTTTTGTTGCAGTTGCTACTGCTGTTTTAGCTGGCCGGGGCCAGATTCAAACCTGCCACCCTTGGTATATGGGGCCAGCACCCTACCCACTGAGCCACAGGCACTGCCCAAAACTTGTTTTCTTATTAAAAAGAAAAAAAAAATACATGCATTGACTGACTAGGGGAAAATACCATTCATCCATTCTTTCAACAATATTTATCTTGAACTTATTGATGATGGACAGCTTGCTAGGCAGTGTGGAGAGAATAGATGTTCCAATTTTACAATATAATTAAGGATCAGTTAATGCCAAATCCTGTAATTTAGGTAAAGAAGAGAGTAATATTAGTCCCACAAAACTTATCCCAGTTCTAGAAGAGACCTCTAGAACATCTTGTCCCATAAAAAGCTAGCATGATTTTATAGAGGTGCAAATTAAGCAGATGTGGAAGGCTTTCTAGGAGAAATAGAGCTTTGAGGTGGAATTCAAATGATGGGTGGATGTGGTGAAGAAGAATAACAGAGGTGTGCTCAGCCAAAAGAAGAAAAAGGACCTGAACTGGGAAAGGGTATGCTGTGGTTTGAATGTTTTCCCCCCAAAGCATGTGTAAGAAACTTAATCATCAGTGCACCAGTATTAGGATGTGAAGCCTAATGAGAGGTGATTAGGTCATAAGAGCAGAATAAATAAATTAATGCCTTTATCACAGGAATAGGTTTGCCCACTCTTGTTCTCTTTCTCTACCTATCTTTGTTCTTTTGGCACGTGATGCCTACTACCATGTTATGATGCTGCAGGAAGGCCCTTGTCTCATGCTGGCACCTTGATCTTGGACTTACTAGCTTCCAGAACTATGATAAATAAATTTATGCTTATTACAAATTACTTAGCCTATGACATTATGATATAGCAGCACAAAACAAAGTCAGTACATGATCTATAAGTAGGCTAAGAGGTAAAGCTGATTTATTTACCCCAGGTCCAAACACAGGCAGAAAGATTCTGTATTGATTCACAACATACTATAAGACTAGACATAGGAGCTCTTAAGGACATTATTCTCCCTTAAAAGAGAGACAGTGAGTAGATAAACAGCCCCAAATTGTTGGTCACATTTATTCCTTAAAGGAAAAAAAATATCAAAGGGTTAAACATAAAATGAACAATTGTAAAAACTCTGTAGACTAAAAAAAAGCCCTATAGTTTTTCCATCTGTACTTCTGAGATCATATTTTTGAAGCAAGAAACAAAATAATTAGGTATGAATTCTAGTTCTGTTGCTCATCATAGCACTAGGTCCTTTTTGAGCTGTCAATCTTAGAATCATCTTTTTTTTTTTTAAAGTAAGTTGATTTCAGGTTAATGTGAGGGTACAAACAGCTAAGTCAAAATATTTGATTTCATTAGGTAGAGACCCTCTTGTGGTTATGTCCCACACACAAAAGGTATGCCAAACACCCCCAGAATAATATTTTATTTAAAATGGAATGATCATATTTCTACTTCTGGGAAGGATAGAATATGAGGGAATATTCACCTGATACAATCACAAAAAATAGACAAAACATATAAAATAGTGGTATTCAAATAACTGGAAATTAGAACATGAAGGACAGTCAGCCCTGAGAGATGGAAACAAATGAAGTGAAACCTATGATTACCAAAATTTACTATTTTGAGAGAGTTTCCAGGTTATGGTGTAGAAAGAGGAACCTAGACAGAGCCTGATGGTTTCACTGAGTGAGGAGATAGAGCTAAAATATTTGGGGAAATCAAGGCAACTAGAGATAGCTTGAGAGAGTGTCAGAGAGGAGAGAGGTGCATAGAGACAGGGACCTGAAGATTTTCAGAGCATTCTGCTCATGTGCTCAGTATAGGATTGATCAAAGAATGAAGGTAAATAAATCACCAGAAGCGGAAAAAAGACTCATGAGATAGAATTAGAGAGAATGGTGCCTAACATTCACACAGAGCTAAGAATAAAGTGTTATTATGAGCCAGGCTGGGAAGAGTCATAATTCATGGGGCATTGGGTAGAGTACTCAGGAAGTTCTTGGCTCAGTAGTAGGTAATAATTAACTGTTATTGAACACTGCACCTCAGAACTGCCCAACAAGTCTGAAAAGCACTACCTTAAAAAACTGAACTGTTTCCAAACAACATAACCATGTATCTGAATAAAACATAAGAATAGTTATAGAAATACAAAACTATCCAGAACTGAACAAAGGAAAATTCACAATAATTGGCATCAAATCAAAGATTGTAAGGCATGAATAAGACCCATAATGAAAAGAATAATCAATCAATCAATCAATCAAATCTAACAGACTGACGCAGTTGTTAGAATCAACAAAGACTCTAGTTATTATTATTGTGTTCTACATGTTAGAAATGTTACATAGACCATGGAAGATATAAAGAATCAAACTTCCATTTCTGGGAAAACATGGAAACTGCCATGAAAATTGTCAATATTTGAAATGGAAAATGAAGGAAAAGAAGAGTGCATTGGTGAGCTGTGTAAAGACTTCAAGCAACATAAGAGATGATGGACATGAAAAGAGGGAAGAGAAAAAAAACTTTTTGAAGAAATAATAAGTATAAGTTTTCCAAATGTGATGAAAACTACTAGCCCAGAGATCTAAGAAGCTCAGTGAACCCCCCCAAACAAGAAATATATAAGGAAACTACTCCAAAGAGCATCATAATAAAATTGAACAAACCCAGTAATAAAGAGAAAACTTAAAAAGCATCCAGAGAAAATAAGATACATCATGTATAGAAGAATAAAGTTGAGAAGGGAGGGAGGAATGGGTGGAGGGAGGGGGTTTGGAGGGATCACTTCTGAGGTTTATCTTATAGGGGTACAAGTGAATCTTTCTAAGGGTAGAATGTGAAAGTTTTAAAACAATAACTGAGAAAATGACATGAAGGCTGTGACATGAAGTATTTCGGATAGTATGTGAAAACCTCACACTGTACCCCAGAAGTGTATTAATGTACATAGTTATCATTCAATTAAAAAAAAAAACCCTATCAGCAATCTGCCTTTAAGCATGAGCACATTTTTAATCAAGCAGTAAAGCATTCAGAGTATAAAGTTCATCAAGGCTGGAGCTGCAGTGAACTGTTTTGTCCCCCTGGTGAAGGAGCTTGGCTGGAGAGTTTACTGCCCTTTCCCCAAAGTTCTGTTCCCTGTGCACCTGACTGCACTTCCCAAGTGGCAGCAAAGAACGAACGTAAAGGAGATAATGTTGATTTCCTTTCGCTGGGGACCTTCATTTAAGATGGATCATTTTTTTTCTTCTTAATGCAAGAAGAATTTACAAAGTCAACCCACCAAAGTATCTTGGTTCAAAAAACATGAGTAATAAAATAAATACAAGAGAAAAAAAAAGAATAAAGTTAAGGATGGTATCAATATTTCTTGTCAGAAATAACACAAGCTCAAAGACAGTAGAAAAAACATCTTTAAAGTACTAGGAAAAAACCTCTCAACCTACAATTCTACATTTGGTCAAAACTATCTTTGAAAAATGAAGGCAAAAGGGTGGCACCTCTGGCTCAAAGGAGAAGGGTGCCAGCCTCATATACCAAAGGTGGTGGGTTCAAACCCAGCCCCAGACAAAAACTTTAAAAAGAAAATCAAAAAAAGATCTTTTCAGACTTAACATTGAAAGAATCAGACCTGCAGTAGAAGAAATATTAAAGGAAGTCCTTTAAGCCAAAGGAAACGATGCTAGAAGGAAAGACGTATCTATGCAAAGGAATGAAGAAAACTAGAAATGATAACCACCTGGGCCAATTTATAAGACTTTTGATTTTGACTTAAACATCTTGAAAAGATGATTGATTGCTTATAGATCAAAACAAATAAACAAAAATAGAGACATAGACATATGGAATAGAATAGAAAACCAAGAGATAAAACCAGCCTCTTACTGCCATCTGATCTTTGATAAACCAAACAAAAGCACACACTGGGGAAAAGAATCCCTATTCAATAAATGGTGCTGAAAGAACTGGATAAGCACATGTAAAAGACTGAAACTAACTCAAGATGGATAAAAGATTTAAATTTAAGATATTAAATGATAAAAATACTACAAGAGTGTGAGGAAAACTCTTGGTGATGTCAGCTTGGGGAAAGATTTTATGAAGACCTCAGTAGCAATTGCAACAACAACAAAAAACAACAGCAAATGGAACTTAAGCTGAAAAGCATCTGTATAGCTAAGGACACAACAATCAAAGCAAATAGATAAGCTTCAGAATGGGAAAGATGTTTGCATGTTATAAATCTGACAAAGAGTTGATAACCAGAATCTACAGAGAACTGAAATTAAGTAACACAAAAAGAGCAAACAGTCCCATCTATCACTGGGCAAGATATATGAACAGAACCATCTCTAAAGAAGACAGATGAACACTTAACAATATGAAAAAAATGCTCATTGTGCCTAATCATCGGAGAAACGCAAACCAAAACCAACCTGAGATATCACCTAACCCCAGTGATAGCCCACATCAAAAAGTCCCCAAATTACAGATGCTGGCATGGCTGTGGAGAGAAGGGAACCCTTTTACACTGTTGGTGGGACTGCAGACTAACACAGCCTCTTTGGAAAGAAGTATGGAGAATCCTCAAAGAATTCAAATTAAAACTCCCTTCCATTTGATACTGCACTTCCATTACTAGGCATGTACCCAAAAGAAAAAAAAAATCATTTTATCATAAGGACATTTGAACTAGATTGTTTATTTCAGTTTAATTTACAATCACCAAAGTGTGGAAATAACCTAAATGCCTGTCATCTCAGGAATGGATTAATAACAAGCTGTGGTATATGTCTACCATGGAATACTGTTCATCCATAAAATGATGGGGACTACATCTTTTGTATTAACCTGGATAGAGGTGAAGCACATTATTCTTAGTAGTGTCACAAGAATGGAAGAGCAAACATCCAATGTATCCAATACTAACATGAAGCCAGTGGATGACCTAATACATGCCTACATAAGAGAAAAACTTAATTCAATTCAAGTTGGGCAATGGGGAGGGTGGAGAGGGGAGGAGAGAGGGGGATTTGTGTGCTCCCACTTAATGGGCACAATGTAAGGTTATATGGCACACCTCTTGGGTGCGGGATACAACTACAAGAGGGACTTTACCTAACAAATGCAAACATTATAATCTAGTTGTTTGTACCTTCACATTAACCTGAATTAAGAGAGAAAAACAAATGAACAAATAAACTCAATGTATTATGGACTTTGTAACATATGCTTAGGTAAAATGTGTCACAACTGTAACATAAAAGAAGAGAGGAGAAAAGTGGAACCACGTTATTGTAAAGTTTTTGTTCTCTATGTGAAAAGATACAGTATCAGTTGAAGGTATACTATGATAAGTTAAAGATGAATATCATAAACTCTAATGTGACCACTGAGAAAAGAGTTATAGCAAGTAAGTCAACAAAGGATATAAAATGAAAATTTAATATAATAAAAAGAAGGAATAAAAAGAGGAAAAATGAGAATAAAGAGCAGTTGGAACAAATAAATAGAAAGCAGATAGCAAGATGGTAAAAGTAAACCAAAGAATATCAATAACCACATTAAATGTAAATGATCTAAAGATCCAATTAAAAAGCAGCTTATCAGATTGCCAAAGAAAATGAGACCCATTTACATGCTTCCAACAAGAAATACAATTTAGTGACATAATGGACATTGAAAACGTAGAAGGGGGAGTGCGGGAGGGGAATGTAGTATGAAAAAGAACCTACTGGGTATAATGTATACTATTTAGGTGACAGGTAAAGAGCCTAGAATTCTCCACTATGTAGTTATCCCATATAAGAAAAAAAAAAAAAGAACTTCTACCCCAAATCCATTTTAATAAAAAAATGAGAAAAAAGAAATACAATTTAAATATGATTACACAAATAGGTTAAAAGTAAAAAGGTGATGCTACACTATCATGCTAACATGAGTCAAAAGAAAGATTCAACAGCTATGTTAATAAGTAGATTCTAAAGAAAGGAATGTTACTAGAGATAGAAAAGGTCAGTTCATAATGAAAGCAGAGTTAATTCTTCAGGAGTATATATTAATTCTAAAGACTTATTAACCTAATAAAATAGTTTTAAAGTATATGAAGCAAAAACTGATAGAGCTGTAAGGGTAAATAGACAAATCCACATTTATAATTGGAGATTTTAATACCTTTTTCTTAATAATTGATAGAACAAGCAGATAGAAATTAAACACAGATATAGAAGAAAGACTTAAATAACACTATCAAACAATTTTACTTGATTGGCATTTATAGAACAGTTTGCTTAATAAGAATATCAAAAAGTCTCTCAAATGCACAAGGAACATTTATCAAGCTAGACAAGATTCTGAGATATAACACAAGTATCAAAAATTTTATACGTTTGTAAGTTACACAAATTAGATTCTCTAACCACAATGGAATTAAATTTAAATTCAATAACAGAAAGATATTTGGAAAACCCCTGAATATTTGGAAACCAAATAACATGACACACTTCCAAATAGCCCATAGATAAAACTAAGACATAAAAAGAGAAATTTTGAAGTACTTTGTACTAGATGAAAATGAAAACATACCAGAATTTGTGGGCTGATGCCAACATAGTACTTTGGGAGAAATTTATGGCACAAAATGCCTATCATAGAAAAGACTGTCTCAAATCAATGACTTCAGCTTCAAACTCAAGGAAATAGAAGAAAGAAAACAAGAGAAGCAGAAGGAAGAAGATAATAGAGATCAAAACTGAAATCAATTAAATAGTAAACAGAAAAGAAAATCAATGAAATCAAGAGTTTGTTTTGTGTGTAAAATGTGATAAAACTGATAAACTTCTAGGCAGATTCCTAAGGACAAAGAAAGATAAGGCACAAATTACCAATATCAGGAATGGGAGAGGTGATATTATAAATCCTACATATATTAAATAGGTAAGAAGGAAATATTATGAACAACTTTATGCTAATAAATTTGTCAACCTAGGGAAAGGTGGAGCAAGATGGCAGAGGGGATGCATCCCTGGGTCAACTCTCCTCACGGTTTCAGGTGAGAGTGGGGGAGCTGGATCTTTCCCTGTGTGGAGTGCTGGCATGGACAAGCAGTGCAGGGAGTGCAGCAAGGAGGTGAATTGCTGGATTGGAAGTGTAGCCCAGAACTATGGTGTCTGCCAGAAAAAACTCAGGGAAGCAGCTGAAATGATGCCAGCTGCGACTGGTGGCAGCTGCGACCGGCAGCGGCAGGTCTGCAGCTTGTGCCCTGAGAGGTAGAAACCAATCCCTCCACCACGAAGGACTTCTGTGCCCTATTCGTGGGGAGTTTGGGTGCTTTGTGGAGAGAGTGGTGAGGCGTGGACCCCCGAGCGGAATTTGGCAGCCAGAAAGGGGAGCCATTTGGACCCAGTTTGGAGAGTCAGAGATCCAGACAATCAGACAGAAATTTGAGGGGAAGAGACTCTGCTCAGGAATTGATCCATCCTGTAATTTTGGAAGTCTGTGTGGAGCTGCACTGATGCAGCGACCCACAGAGGGAATTGGTTCCCTTCCTACAAACACCAAAAAGTCTTTTGCACATGCCACCGTAAGAACCAGAGGTAACCATCCCCTCCCCCCAGCAGAAACAGACTGAAGGCAGGCAGGCGTAAAAAGCACCCAGCACTTTTCCAATGGACCACAACAATTTCCTGTTCTAGGGGAAGCTAGGAGTTGAGTGGAAAATCTGGCGAAGTGTGGACTCCTGTGCTGAGTTTGGAGGATAGATAGGAGTGGGCGACCAGCCAGGAACCAGATGTAATGTAAAACTCCAAATATGGTGTCTGCATAACACCCCTCCCGGGAGCATGGAGAGGCCAATCCTACCTGCAGCCAGCCATCCGGCATCTGAAGCTATTTTAGAACTCCCTACACTTTATGGGAACTGTTGTAGGGAGAATCTGTGCAACCTACCAGCAAAGACACCTCCCCTTTTTTTTTTTTGTTTTAACCTGGGAACCACTCACAGTGCCACCTGCCAAATAGAAAGTATATTACAGCATAACTATTCCCATTGAACTGGAACCCCACTACATTTATAAAGGGGTTTGTTTGTATATATGCAAAAGAACAGTATTTTTCTTAGTGGTGCCCTCCTTTTCTTTTTTTTTTCTTTTTTCTTTCTTTTTTAAAATTTGATTTTCTTTCTTCTTTGTTTGTTTTGCTTTTTTGTTTTATCTATCATCTTTTGACCACCATTTCAGTGGTTATCTTTTACTACTACTATCTTTTGTTTGTTTGTTGGTTGCTTTGTCCTTTGTTTTGTTTTCTTTTTTGTCTGTTTGTTTACTTGTTTCTGAGTGACTGGGCATCAGTGTGCTTGTGTGTCTGGTAGCACTTTAGTCTGTTTATTTGTCCGCTTGGTTTCAATGTGTTTTGTACTCTGCTAAATCCTCTGACTGGCTATATTCCCTAACTCCAATTTTCACATTCAATAAGAATATGGAGGAACAGGGGATGAGAGCTGACTGGAGCTAGCTTTCAACATAAACTCCAGTTCAGGGGGAAAGACAAGCGCCAGAAGAACCCAATGAAACTGAAGGTGGGGAGCCGAGTTGAGAGAAGAGATAGATAAACACACGTCTTCCCCACCAAGGCAAACCACAACTTCAAGAAAACAAATTCCAGGTTTAGATTGAGCCCAAGAGGAATATTCTCCAGCTCCCATTGAGTGCCTGAGGAAGATAGGCTTCAACTATCTTTGCTACCTGGTGACAAAGGTAGTCACCAAGTGGAGGAAGCATTGACTTTACTTGGACTCTGGCAGGCACAAAACCCTGACACACTCACCTATTGGACAGGACTGGGTTACAGAGTCTGGGTTAACAGAGACTGGTAGTGGAGTTACCAGAGACTGAGGTTATCAGAGTCTGGGGGCAAAGGGCGAGTAAGGAGGGGAAAGAGACATCAGCCTCCTTACTCCAAATTGTCTACTGAACGGGCCTTTCTGACTCCTCAGAGCATCAGAGTGAGCCACACTCAAGCTACCAGTAGACTCCTATTATCTAGTTGCTGGAGACCTTGTGATCTTTCCAACCAGAAAGTCAGTACTGATTGGGTCAATAGGTTTGGATCTCTTGACTTGGGCAAATTAACTTGTGGTCGAGGGAGAATCTCTGCTGCTCTCTGTATTTTCTCAGGCCTAAATTGTCTTCAGGTGGAAGAATCTCCAGCTGTCACTGAATGCCTGAGAGAGTCAGGGCTTAGCTCCCTTTGCTGGTGGGGGTCAAAGAGCAGTAACCGAGTGGAGCTGGTATCGACTCTACTTCGATTCTGGCAGACAAAAAGCCCTGCAACACTTGCTTATTGGGAAACTGGGTCACAGCCCTGAGGAATCTCCAGTGACTGGGTATGATGAAGGTACAAAATGGGGAAGGAGGCATCAACCTTCCTAGAATAATTTATTTGCTGGGTAGTTCCTTCTGACCCCACAGAACACCGGAGCGAGTCATACCTGAACTTCCAGAAGACCCCTGCTGTACAGTTGCCAGAGACCTCTTGAACTCCTCCACTTGAGACTTGTGTTGACTGGGACCCTTGACTTAGATCTCTTGAACTGGGCCAATCACCTGAGAACAATCTAAAGTGATACCCTGGGGGTGTGGCTGAGGGAAGGTGTGGTTTTCCTTTCCCAACTGTAGCCTGAGAGGGGAAGGGTGACTTAATCACTGATATTTCAACACAGCCGAGATCTTAACCCAGAGTAATTGATTTTCTAAGGTAGAACAGAGACCAGCCAAAAACAAGATAGAGACATGCAGGCCCCCAGGCTCTCAGACCGTAGCATTATACTCATCCTTGGCAAAGCTCTGGGGGAAAAGGTACAGACACCAGTTCCAGCCTTTGCCCTAAAAGGCTAGTAAAATACTACTCCCAGAGCCCCCAACCCAAATTCCTCTTACCTGCTCACCTAGCCAAATGGAGTAAATCCAGCATGGGGCAGAATCAGCAGAACAACTCCAGTACTACAAATAACCAGAGTAGATCAACCCCTCCACCCCAAGGAAGGATGAGGCAGAGGCATCTGAAGATCCAACCCATAAAGAGATGGCTAAGATGACAGAAACTGAGTTCAGAATGTGGATAGTAAATAAGATTAATAGAATGGAAGAAAGGAAAGAGCTAGAACTTCAAGAAATTATTCAAAAAAAGTCTCAAGAAATTATTCAAAAGATGACTCAAGAATTCAACAATTTCAAGGATAAAATTATCAAAGATTTTGAAACATTGAGGCAAGAGTTCATAGCCCTCAAAGATTTGAAAAATATGGTTGAATCTGTTCATAACAGAGTGGAATAGGCAGAAGAAAAGACCTCTGACATTGAAGACAAAGCTTTTGAACAAGCCCAAGAGCACAAAGATGAAAAGAAATGGAAAACAAAAACGGATCTTTCTCTCAGAGAACTCTGGGATAATTAAAAAAAAACCTAATATTTGCCTTATAGGAATCCCTGAGAGCAAGGAAGCTGCCTCACAAAACTCAGAGGCTTTTCTTCATGAAATTTTGAAAGAGAATTTTCCAGACATGCCAAGAGATTCTGAAATTCAGATAGCAGATAGTTTCAGAACCCCAGCATGACTAAACCCGAACAAGACATCCCCCAGGCACATCATAATTAACTTCACTAAAGTTAACATGAAAGAAAATTCTGAAAGCAGTTAGATGCAAGAAAACCATAACCTACAAAGGAAAGAGTATTAGAATGACAGCAGATCTTCCTGCTGAAATCTTTCAGCTAGAAGAGGATGGTTGGCAACTCTTAATCTCCTAAAACAAAACAACTTCCAACACAGGATCTATGTCCAGTTAAACTGAGTTTCATCTATGATGGAGAAATTAAATACTTTAATGACATCCACAGGTTGAAGAAATTTGCCATAACTAAACCACTTCTGCAGGAAATTCTCAAACCTATCCTCCATAATGACAACTGCAATCCCCCACTACAAAAGTAAACTCACCCAGAAACTTTTGATCAAACTCCAACTTCCACAGTGGTGAAAGGATTAAAAATGTCTACTGGACTTTCGAGCAACTCGAGGACCAATATCTCACCAGGTCTTTCAATACTTTCAATCAATGTGAATGGCCTAAACTGCCCTTTAAAGAGGCACAGATTGGCTGATTGGATACAGAAACTCAGAGCAGATATCTGTTGTATCCAAGAGTCACATATTACTTTAAAAGGTAAATACAGACTCAGGGTGAAGAAATGGTCTTCTATATTCCAAGCAAATGGAAACCAGATAAAAGCAGGTGTTGCAACTTTATTCACAGATACGTTAGGTTATTACCAATGAAAATAAGCAAAGATAAGGATGGCCATTTTATATTTGTCAAGGGTAATACCTAAGACGATGAGATTTCAATTATCAATATCTATGCACCCAACCAGAATGCACCTCAATTTATAAGAGATACTCTAACAGGCATGAGCAAATTGATCTCTCCCAGCTCTATCATAGTTGGAGATTTTAACACTCTCTTGACTGCGTCAGATCAATCCTCCAATAAGAAGCTTAGTAAGGAAATTTTAG
>NW_003852587.1:1340539-1377519 GCF_000181295.1 Otolemur garnettii
GTCTTATACAAAAACATGGAAGCTAAATAACCTTATGCTGATGAGTCACAGACGAGATGAAGAAGGAAATTACCAAATTCTTAGAACAAAATGACAATGAAGACACGAGTTGTCAGAACCTCTGGGATACTGCAAAGGCAGTCCTAAGAGGGAAATTTATAGCTCTTCAAGCCTTCCTCAAGAGAAGGGAAAGAGAGGAATTTAACAACATAATGGGACATCTCAAGCAACAGGCAAAGGAAGAACATTCCAATCCCAAACCCATAAGAAGAAAAGAGATAACCAAAATTAGAGCACAATTAATTGAAATAGAAAACAAAAGGATTATAGAAGAGATCAATAAATCAAAAAGTTGTTTTCTTGAAAAGGTCAATAAAATAGAATAAACTTTGGCCAACCTAACCAAGAAAAAAAGAGTAAAATCTCTAATCTCTTCAATCAGAAATGATAAAAATGAAATAATAACAGACTCCCTAGAAATTCAAAAGATCTTCAATGAATATTAGAAGAAACATTATTCCCAGAAATATGAAAATCTGAAAGAAATCGACCAATACTTGGAAGCACGCCATCTCCCAAAACTTAGCCAGAATGAAGTGGAAATGTTGAACAGGCCTATATCAAGTTCTGAAATAGCATCAACTATACAAAATCTCCCTAAAAAGAAAAGCCTGGGACCAGACGACCTCATGTCAGAATTCTACCAAACCTTTAAAGAAGAACTAGTACTTATATTATTCAACCTTTTCCAAAACATAGAAAAAAGATGGAATATTACCCAACACATTCTATGAAGCAAACATCACCTTGATTCCCAAATCAGGAAAAGAATCAACAAGAAAAGAAAATTATAGACCAATATCACCAATGAATATCGATGCGAAAATATTCAACAAGATCCTAACCAACAGAATCCAGCAACACATCAAACAAATTTTACACCACGACCAAGTGGGTTTTATCCCGGAATCTCAAGGCTGGTTCAACATACGTAAATCTATAAATATAATTCATCACATAAACACATCAAAAAACAAAGACCATATGATTCTCTCAATTGATGCAGAAAAAGCTTTTGATTATATCCAGAATCCCTTCATGATCAGAACACTTAAGAAAATTGGTATAGAAGGGACATTTCTCAAGTTGATAGAGGCCATCTATAGTAAACCCACAGCCAATATGTAATGAATGGAGTTAAATTGAAATCATTCCCACTCAGATCAGGAACCAGGCAAGGGTGCCCATTGTCCCCATTGCTATTTAACATTGTAATGGAAGTTCTAGCTATTGCAATTCGGGAAGAAAATACGATTAAGCTGTATCCATATAGGAACAGATGAGATTAAACTTTCACTTTTCACAGATTATATGGTTGTATATCTGGAAAACACCAGTGATTCAACTAAAAAAATCTTAGAAGTGATCAAGAAATACAGTGGCATATCAGGATACAAAATCGACACTCATAAATCTGTAGCCTTTATATATACCAACAGCAGCCAAGCTGAAAAAACAGTCAAGGACTCTATCCCATTTAAAGTAGAGCCAAAGAAGATGAAATATTTGGGAGTATACTTAACAAAGGATGTGAAAGATCTCTATAAAGAGAACTATGAAACTCTAAAAAAAGAAACAACCAAAAATGTTAACAAATGGAAAAATATACCATGCTCATGACTAGGAAGAATCAACATTGTTAAAATGTCCATATTACCCAAAGCAATATACAATTTTAATGTTACCCAAAGCAATTACTCAGAAATAAAAACAAAGCAGGAGGAATCACGCTACCAGACCTCAGACGATACTATAAATCGATAGTACTTAAAACAGCATGGTACTGGCACAAAAACAGAGAGGTAGATGTATGGAATAGAATAGAGAGCCAACAGATGAATCCAGCTACTTACCGGTACCTGGTCTTTGACAAGCCAATTAAAAACATTGAGGGGAAAAGATTCCCTATTTAACAAATGGTGCTGGGAGAACTGGCTGGCAACTTGTAGAAGACTAAAACTGGATCCACACCTTTCACCATTAACTAAGATAGATTCTCACTAGATTAAGGACTTAAACTTAAGACATGAAACCATAAAAATAATAGAAGAAAGTGCAGGGAAAACACTTGAAGAAATTGGCCTGGGCGAACATTTTATGAGGAGGACACCCCAGGCAATTGAAGCAACATCAAAAATACACTATTGGGACCTGATCAAACTAAAGAGCTTCTGCACAGCCAAGAACACAGTAAGTAAGGCAAGCAGACAGCCCTCAGAATGGGAAAAGATTTTCGCAGGTTATGTCTCCAACAAAGGTTTAATAACCAGAATTCATAGAGAACTCATGTGCATTAGCAAAAAAAACCAAAAACAAACAAACAAACAAACAAAAACAAGTGATCCCATTGCAGGCGGGCAAAGTACTTGAAGAGGAATTTCACCAAAGAAGATAGGTGTGTGGCCTATAGATATATGAAAAAATGCTCACCATCCTTAATCATTAGAGAAATGCAAATCAAAACTACTTTGAGATATCACCTAACTCCAGTAAGATTAGCCCATATCACAAAATCCCAAAACCAGAGATGCTGGCATGGATGTGGAGAAAAGGAAACACTTATACACTGCTGGTGGGAATGCAAACTAATTCGTTCCTTTTGGAAAGACGTCTGGAGAACACTTAGACAACTAAAAATTGACCTGCCATTGGATCCTACAATTCCTTTATTAGATATATACCCAGAAAATCAAAAATCACATTACAATAAAGATATTTGTATCAGAATGTTTATTGCAGCCCAATTCATAATTGCCAGGTCATAGAAGAAGCCCAAGTGCCCATTGATCCACGAATGGATCAATGAACTGTGGTATATGTACACCATGGAATACTATGCAGCCCTAAAGAAAGATGGATACTTTACCTCCTTCATGTTTACATGGATGGAACTGGAAAATGTTCTTCTTAGCAAAGTATCACAAGAATGAAAAAAAAAGTATCCCATGTACATAGTCCTTTTATGAAACTAATTTATAGTTCTCAAATGAAAGCTACAACCTAATTCTAGCCCAAGAATATGGGGAGGAAGTGGGAGAGGGAAGGGGAGAAGGGCGGATGGGTGGAGGGAGGGTGATTGGAAAGATCACCTATATGGTCTGTCTTAGAAGGGTACAAGTGAATTTTTCTAGAACTAGAGTATAAATGTTTTAACATAATAACTAAGTAAATGACACAAAGTCTATGTTTGATGAAAATATTTCAAATTGTATATGAAAACACTACACTGTACTCCATGTTTATATTAATGTACAGAGCTATCATTTAATTAAAAAAATAAATCTATCAACCTAGATAAAAAGGAAAAGTTCTTTGAAATACACAAACTAATAAAAACTTATTCTAAAACACAGAGAACCTCCATTACGAAAATTAAATTTGTAGTTTAAAACCTTCCCACAAAGAAAACTCCAGGCTGAGATGGCTTCCCTGATAAATTCTACCAAACACATAAGGAACAAATATTACCAATTTTACAAAAACTTTTCCTGGAAATTGAAGAGAAGGGACTACTTTTTAACTGGTTTTATGATGTCAGTATTACCCTTACATCAAAGTCAGACAAACATTGTAAGAAGTGGCTCGGCGCCTGTGGCTCCAGTGGCTAAGGCGCCAGCCACATACACCTAAGATGGTGGGTTCAAATCCAGCCCAGGCCCACCAAATAACAATGACGGCTGCAACCAAAAAATAGCTGGGTGTTGTGGCAGGCATCTGTGGTTCCAGCTACTTGGAAGGCTGAGGCAGGAGACTCGTTTGAGCCCAGGAGTTGGAGGTTACTGTGAGCTGTGATGCCAGGCACTCTACCCAGGGTGACAGCTTGAGGCTCTGTCTCAAAAAAAAAAGTTGTAAGAAGAGAAAACTACAGACAAATATCTCTCTTATTGTGTTAACATAGATACAAAAATGATAAACAAAATTTTACCAATAATATATGAAAAGGATAATACATTATGACAATGTAACATTTATCCTAGGAATTCAGTTTCTGTTTAACATTTGAAAACGCAAACAAACTTTAAAAGTTCACCATGTGAGCAAGCTAACCCTCCCCATACAATCATTTCCATAGGAGTAAAATACACTTGAATAAATTCAACATACATTTTGATAAAAACTCTCAGCAAACTGGAAATAGAAAGGGATTTCAACTTGATAAAGGGCATTGTGATAGGCAGACTCTTAAGATGGCTTCAAATGATCCCTACCTCATTTGGTATCCCTTCCCCTGTGTATGGGCCAGACCTAGTAGTGACTCACTTTTTATGAAAAGAATTCTCTCAAGTGATGGGATGTCACTTATGAGATTAGCTTACAAAATAAGTGTAACTTCCATGTTGTTTGGTGGCTTGCTTTGACAGAAGCCAGCTGCCAAGTTCTGAGCAACCCTATGGAGAGCCTTATGTGGCAAAAAAAGTAATATAGTCCCCTGGCCAACAAACAATGAGGAACTGACACTCACGATCAGACAGCTGTGAGGAAATGAATCCTGGCAACAACCACATGAGTGAGCCTGGATGCAGATCTTCCCTGAACCTAGGCTTCAGATGAAACAATATCCATGGCTCATACCTTGATTCTAGCCCTATGAGAGACCTTGAACCATAACTGAGCTGGGATTCCTGACCCATATAAATGGTGAAATAACAGATGTTTGTTGTTTTACATTACTATGTTTGGGGATAATTTGTTAGGTAGCCATGGAAAATAAATATAGCCATGTGCAAAAAATCTACCACTAATATCATATTTAATAATGAAAGACTTGACATGACTTTCTATTTAGATAAGGAACAAGAAAAAGACGTTTGCTATCACCACTTCCATTTAACACTGAATTGGAGTTCCGTCCAGAATAGTCACATGTGGAAAATACATAAAAAGCATCCAGATTGGAAAGGAAGAGGTAAAGCACTCTTTATTCTTAAACAGCAAGATCATCTATCTAGAAAATCTGATTACCTCTACAAAAAAAGGTTATTAGAACTAAAACCCAAGTCTAGCAAGGTTCAGGATGCAAGATCAATATGTAAAAATCAATTGTGTTTCTATATACAGATGGTTCCTTACTTAAGATAGTTTCACTTGCAGTTTTTTTTAACTTTACACTGGTGGGAAAGCAACATGCACTCAGTGCAAAGAGGCAGGGTGCTCTCTCACAATGCTGGGAATTGGCAGCAGAACAGAGCTCCTTGTCAGCCACATGATCACAAAGGTGAACAATCTACATTTTGTAATGTACTGTGCTGCTGGATGATGTTGCTCAACTGTACGTGAATGTAAATGTTCTGAGCATGTTTAAGGTAGGGTATAATGGTAAAGTAAACTATAATGTTTGGTAGGTGTATTAAATGCACAATAGGTTTATCAGACATAACCTTACCAGAAGATAAGGAGCATCTATCTATACTAGCAAAAATCAGAAATCAAAGTTAAATGAACAGTAACATTTATAATAACACCAAAAATATGAAACACTCAGGGATAAATCTGACAAAATATGTGAAAGAGAAATTAAACAATATCTGAATAAATGGAGAGGTATATCTTGTTCATGGGTTAAATATCAATTCTTCTTAATTGATCTATAGATTTAACATAACTCCAATCAAAGTCTTAGCAGGACATTTGTTGAAAATGAAAATCAGATTCAAAAATTCATATGAAAATGCAGAAAACCTTAAATGGCTAAAATAACTTTGAAGAACAATTTTGGAGGACTTACATTATCTGACTTCAAAGTTTATTGTAAACCTGTAGTATTCCAGACAGTATGAGATTAGCATCAAGACAGACAAATAGAGTTCAAAAATAGACATATGCATATAGGGACAACTGATTGTGGGTAAATATTCAATGGCAATTCAACGGAGAAAGATACCTTTTCAACAACTGATGCGGAAAAAATTGGATAACCTTAGGCAAAAACAACAAACAA
The DNA here is from genome assembly GCF_000181295.1 of Otolemur garnettii. Taxonomy (NCBI): domain Eukaryota; kingdom Metazoa; phylum Chordata; class Mammalia; order Primates; family Galagidae; genus Otolemur; species Otolemur garnettii. Next base: position 1,346,538 of record NW_003852587.1, read on the forward strand.
AAAACTTTGGCCAATAATATCTTATACCACATACAAAGTAACTCAGTATGGATCTTAGACCTAAACCTAAAACTTAAAATCATAAAACTTCTCAAAGAAAATATTTGTGACCTTGGATTAGGTAAAGATTTCTTATATACCATAGCAAAAGCACGATCCATTAAAAACTGGTAAACTGGAATTTGACAAAGTAAATATTTTTTCTCTTCAAAAGATACTGTTATATATCCAGATCATCAAAAATCACTTTACAACAAAGACATTTGCACCAGAATGTTTATTGCAACCCAATTCATAATTGCCAAGTCTTGGAAGCAACCCAAGTGCCCATCAACCCATGAATTACAAATCGTGGTATATGTATACTGTGGAATACTATGCAGCCATAAAAAGTTAGAGACTTTACATCTTTTATGTTTACATGGATGGAGCTGGAATATATTCTTCTTAGTAAAGTATTTCAAGAATGGAAGAAATGTGTCCAATGTACTCCGTATTATTATGAAACCAATATATAATTACTCACACTTTCATACGAATGATAAAACACTACTATAGCCCAGAAGGAATGAGGGAAGAGGAGGGGGAGAGAAGGGGAGGAGATGGGAGAGGCCAGGTGGAAGGAGGGTAATTGATGGGACCTCACCTATTGTGCCTATTGGAAGGGTACATGTCAAATCTATTAAGAGTAGAGTATAAATGTCTTAACACAACAAATAATTAAGTGAGGTGAAGGCTATGTTAACTAGTTTGATGTATTTCAAATCGTATATAAAATCAGCACATTGTACCCCATAAATGCATTAACATACACAGTTATGACTTAATAAAAAAAGATACTGTTAACAGGATGAATAAACAAACCACAGACTGGGAAAATATTTGCAAAGCATATGTCTGATATAAAACTTGAATATATAAAGAATCCTCAAAACTCAATAATAAGAAAATAAATGACTCAACTAAAAACTTGTCAAATGATTAACCATATACTGATGGCAAATTAGCACACAAAAATATTGTCAATATAATAAGTCATCGAGTAAATGCAAATTCAAACCACAATGAGATACCATTACACATTTATTAGATTAAATTTATATTAAATTAAAATTACTGACTGACTATACTGAGATTTAAGGAGAATGAGGAGAACCCAAAACTTCCATACATTTTTGTTGAGATTATAAAATAATATAACCACTTTGAAAAACATTTCTGTAATTTCATAAAATAAACATATACCTCCCATATGATCTAGATGTTTCATATGTAGATATTTACCCAAGAGAAAAGACTTACACATGAATGTTCATAGCAACTTTCTTTGTAACAGTCCCAAAGTGAAAACAAGTGTCCATCAACATGTAAATATGTTGTTAGATGTCCTTCAACAGGTGAATATGTCCATGTTGTGGCATATTGATACAATGGAAAGCTCCTCAATAATGAAAAGGAATAAACTATGATATAAACAGCAACAGAATTAAAATTCAAAATAATTAGGCTGATGAAAGAGTCCAGAACTCCTCTTCCCAAAAAAAGAGTATGCCATGTATGATGATATTAATATAAAATTTTGGAATACACAAACTAATCTATCTAAACTAATGCCTAAACAAACTAAACAAGAAGAGAAAGCAGATAGTGGTTATTTAGGGGTGATGTATATTGTGATAATCATCTCACAGGTACACACAGATGTCAGAACTTATCAAATTTTATACTTTAAATATGTTCAGTTATTTCAATTATTCATCAATAAAGCTATTGGAAATTAATGGGAAAAAAAGGCAATGACTGTAACTCTTACCTGAAAGAAATATTATGAAGATGAAATGAAAGAGTATATACTCAAGGACTTTGGAAATAAATACTGTGCAATGTGAGCCACTGTTGTTATCTGTGCCCATCCCTTGTTAATTTTAAGGGTTGACAATAAAGTGTACTTGAGTGCATTTTCACAAGACTTGCCTTCACAAGTGGGGAGTCTATCTACAATGATTGCACCATGTATGATAGTTTTAGTTCCTTTAAGCCTCATTTGACATAAATCAGCAATCCTTCATTGCAAAAAGATGACATATATTCAATCTTTCTCCCTCCCTGTCTGTCTGTCTCTCAATCTTGACCCCGATTACCTTCCAGATGCTCTATGAGGATAGCTGGAAGCACTACTGGGTTCATCATATATTCAGCGTATATAACACAGCTATTTAAAAATTTAGTGCCAAGGTGCATATCATCATTGAAGTTAAAACATGCTAAGTATAAGTTCCATTTTTCAAAAGGCTTATCCAATAAGTCAAACCAGAGAAAATGGAAAGTCTGGCTTCTTAGCTGCAAAATCAGGACAAATATCTGTACCTTGTCCAATCAAACATTTGAGGCTTAGCAAACTCCTTGGGAAAGCTTATTTTTTTTTTATTACCAATTTATGAGTTTAGGGATAAAATGTTTTAGGAGCCTCATTGCTGAGCCAGAGGAATCAATATTTTTCTGTTAACAGGCAAGCTGTCACATAAACAAATCAGCTGAAAACCTCCCTTTAGCAGCTCAGGAAAAATGCCTGCTCCAGAATCATATCAAAGCCAGTTCTTTGTTATGTTTTGATCTCCTAAGCTTGGCTAGCAAAACCTCCACCAGCTTCTGTTCTAGTGAGTATATGTATCACCATTCTATACCTATTTAGAAGATTTTAATTCATTTTGCTAAATAATGGGTTATAACTTGTTCATTGAAGAACAAAGCTCTTCTCTGTTATTTGAGAAAGGGGAGTTTAAGGCCTTATGTGGCTTCCATTTATCATGTATTGTTTCCTTCTCCTACAGTTACAAATGTGATAGATCATAAAATTGCCTGGCAAGGCTGAGGTCATAACTTTGGAGATTAGAGAGGAAAAGACAGACCCCAGGACTAAGATAACTACTTTTCTAATGGCTTCCCCTTAGCAGAGCTATTTCAATGTCTACCTTATTTTTTGTTTTTTCACCCTTTGGAATCGTAAAATAAAAGAGCAGTGTTTATGATCATTGAATGGAGATAGGAGTGAATGCTGTTGAGATGTACCACTCTGTGTGCTGAATAAGTCTTTGACTCAGGCTATGTTGAGACCTACTTCCTCTTGGAGCAAACTGAAGTCATTCATTCAACCACCACAAAGTTAATTAATTCTAGGCACCTGGCATTGTGCTAAGCGCTAAGGATCAAACAACCTTTAGGGTGCAGTCCTTTCTCTGAAGGGAAATAATATATGAATGTAACATATTTCATGTGTGAACTGATGTATAAGATGAGGAATGCACGCAAACTTTTTGGAAACAATTTACTTCATGAAGCAAGATATTCCTCTGTGTGTATATTCATGCATGTGTCTTTTAGCTCTTGCTATAGCACAGTACTAATAAGGAGGGCATCAGGCAGCATTTATCAAAGGTGGCTATGTACCAACTCCATCAGAATCATATAGAAGTGCTTGATAAAAAACAGTCTTGAGTTTCACTTCAGTTCTAATTAATCAGAACTCTGTGGAGGTGGGGCTATGGGCTACTCAGTTCCTGGGTAACTTAGTGAACATCAAGTTTTAAAAAGTGCTGCTGTATGAACAAGTTAAAAGAATGATCTCAGTTTTTAAAATGTGAAAATGACCTCTAATATGTAATGACAGAAAAATATCGATGGCCTCCCACAACTCCTGAAAAAGACACACAAGCTTCATGGTGTTAATGGTAGCCCAGGGTCACTCCCTCTGAAATAGTAGTGCTATCTTCCCAGGGAGAAATAGAACTTCTCTCTAGGGGAAGATCAGACCAGCAGAGAGGGACAGTGGGAAGAAAAGCCTCAGCACTGGGAAAATGAGCACTTGGTTCTCACTCAGCTTCTGTTGTCCGCTGGTTTTGTGAAATCAGAGGGGTCACTTCTTTTATCATTACTCTCATTTTTTTTTTTTTTTGTCGGGGCTGGTTTGAACCCACCACCTCCAGCATATGGGGCCAGTGCCCTACTCCTTTGAGCCACAGGTGCCTCCCTCTACTCTCATTTTTTTTTTTAATGTAAGGCAAAAATCACATAAATACATTTTCGCACATCAAATAAAAATCAATGCCTTTCTCTGCCTATCTGTTTAGGACATTGTGAAGTGCCAGGAAAATAAAGTCATGGTAGTGGCTTGAAAAGAATGGGGGGTTTAACAAATGCTAAGGATTCAGCTTATTCCTTCATTACCATTTCTCTTTCTGAAAGTATCTGAAAGCAAAGTAATGTCCTCTCTATTCAGCTAGAAATGGGAGACATAGCTGGCTTTCCTGTATCATCATCCTTCTTGCCAAAGACTAAGAAATAACTCCCCCTACTGTCTCTTCTCCTCAGCCCTGAAAGAACCACTGGAGTGCAGGGAAGGCTGCTTTAACAAGATCCTAGAGCAAAGGCCACAGGAGAAGCCCACTATCTATGCCTCTCTCAACATTCAGTTCTTTTAATTGAGGAAGTCTATGGGCTCAGAGCCACTGGGATTATTATCCAATGTTTACACTTGGCATAGGAAACCGGTAACTTGTTGCCACAGCAACAAGATTTCCTAGGAATTTCTTTTTAACTGGACTTCCTTAAATGGAAACATCTACAGCCCTGCCACTCTTTGCCACAACAAAAAGGGACACTTTATTCATTATCTGTGAACATGTAACAGAGAGTTCTGGTTTATTACAACAAACACTCACCAATTCTCAGTTTCTATGGGTCTGGAATCTTGGAGGTGCTACATGGGATCCTTTGACTCAGGGTCTCTCACAAGGCTGCAGTCAAATTGTCAGCTGAACCTGCAGTCTCACCTCAGGGAGGATTAGGTTCTAAGCTCACTCACATGGTTGTTGGCAGGGTTCAGTTTTCTGGGGCCTGTTGGACTGAGAGTCTCAAGTTCTTGCTGGCTATTGGCCAGAGGCCTCCCTCAATTCCTTGCTACATGGATATATTCATAGGACATACACAACATGGCAGTTTGCTTCTCTCAGAGTGAGGACTCTGTGAGAAAAAGAGAGAACTAATCTCAGAAGGGATATCCCATGACTCTTGCCATATCCTATTAATTAAAATCAAGTCACTGGGTCCAGCCTACACTCAAGAAGAGGGGAGGAGATTACACAAGGGCATGAATACCAGGAGGCAGGGACTCCTATACACCCCCTAAGATAAATTTCATCCAGTGTCAATTAAGTGGTTTGTCAGGCAATGAATGATAGTTGTCACGTATCTTGTCTATATAGTAGGTAGTCAAGTGTTCAAATAGTACAAACTGTACTTGATTCTTTACTAATGCATTCCTCTATCTTGTCCTATTACCATTTACCAAATTAATATTTATTTATTTGTATTCTTTGAGTCTTTACAGCATAGAGAAAGTAAGTGATATTGAGGGAATAGAATGACACATTCTAGGTAATCCAGTTGGGGAAGTCTTCATGAGCACATAGTGGTAACTAGAATCTATAGAGGGACCAGCATAGAGCTTGACAGTATTGACTCAGGAATTAGGAGATTTCTTTTGAAGTTTTTAATTTTTAATTATTTTAAATACATAATAGAGGTACATGTTTATGGGGTACATGTGATGTTTTGATACCAGCATACAATGCAATGATCACATCCAGGCAATTATAATATCTGTCACCTCAATCATTTATCATTTCTTTGTGTTAGGAACATTCCAATTCCACTCTTGAAGCTATTTAAAAATATGCAATAAATTATTGTGAGCTGCCCTATGGTTAGGGTTAGGGTTAGTCCACGTGGCAAGTCACCCTATTACGCTGCCAAATACCAGGTCTCATCCATTCTTTCTAACTGTTTTTGTACCCAGTTAACCATCCCCTCTTTATCCCTGCTCCCCACTAGCCTTTTCGGCCTCTGGTAGTCATCATTTTACTCTCTATCTCCATGAGTTTAAATTTGTTTTTAGCTTCCACCTATGAGTGAGAACATGCTATATTTGTCTTTGTGTGCCTGGCTTATTTCATTTAACATAATGTCCTCTTGTTCCATCCATGTTGTTGCAAATGACAGAATTTCATTCCTTTTAGTGGCTCAATTATATTCCATTCTCTATATCTACCAAATTTTGTTTTTCCATTCATTAATTCAGGGAAATTCAGGTTGATTCTGTACCTTGGCTAATGTAAATAGTGCTGAAATGAACATGGGAGTGCAGATACTTCTTCAAATACCTCTTCAAATCTTTCAAAGAAAGATTTCCTTTCTTTCGGATATATGCTCAAAAGTGAGACTGCTGGATCATATGTGACAGTCCCACCTTTAGTTTTTTGAGTAAACTCCATGCTGTTTTCTATAGTGGTTGTACTAATTAATAGATTCAAATTCTGAGTTAGCTGCTTAGAGGCTGTGTGACTTGGGGTAAGTCAATTTCTTTAGGTTTCAATTTATTTGACTAAATAATGAAGGTTTAGAATAGTTCCTGAATCATAGGATTATTTTAAGGACTAAATGAAATCTTGTATTTGAAAACAGGAGCACTGAACCAGACACACAGTAGGGAGTAGGTACTTAATAGATACCATGATTACATGATTTATTGTGATCCTCAAATAGAGGGGAGGTCACTAGATCACTCTTGTTTGGGGAATCTGGAATTCAGTGTTAATTTTATTATTAGTTAGACCTCCCTATATTATGATATTGCACGTTACTTTATTTTCCCCATTATACCAAAAATTTGGTGGTGCTTTAAAATCTGTTTTCATCCTTCACCTTCACACCTACCTTCTCTTGGGGTCAATTCTTGGAGTTTTGACATATTACTCAGCAAAAGTCACTATTAGAGTTTTACAGTGACCCATTTTCAGGTAAATAGAATGTATTAGAGGAAGAATTCCTGCCTCTACCAAGCTTGAAGAATGATTTATGTACCGTGACAGGTTAAAATGAGCTAGTTTCCCACACTGATACAAAGCAGGTACTGGGAATTTTGTTCTTCCTAGTTCCTGACTGTGCTCACTGAGAAGGTTTTTTATTCTGATCCACTTCTATATTTTTTCTGACTTTGCCATTATTTTCTCATGAGCAGACATCACTTCAAGTTTTCTTAATGTTTTTTCCTGGGGGCAAGTCTCCAGAAATCACTGGCCAAGCCTTCTTGAGTTTATTTTGATGAGGCTTTGTTTCCTCCCTGTAGCAGAGTCATTGTTTACATTTTCTGGTAAGCCTGCTTCAGCCCCAGCCTTGGAATTTTTTTGCTTTATTCCCCCTCCACCAATGCCCTCATGCTTCCATGGTCAATTCGCACTACCCAGAGTGAACTGGTGGTACTAAGGACCTCTACTGTGCTGTGCCTTCCTGGGAACTTTGTAGCTTAACATTTCTGTGTATCAGCTCCTCTGAATTCCTGTGAGTTTGATGGCTTTGGTGGCTTAGAGCATAGGAAATAACTCATGTTTTGATTGATAGCTTTGATTTGTAACAGATAACTGAAGCCACTCATCATTAGCCAGTTATTAACACCCAAACAGTACAATTTTGGGCTTTTTTTTTTTTGAGACAGAGCCTCAAGCTGTCACCCTGCATAGAGTGCTGTGGCATCACAGCTCACAGCAACCTCCAAATCCTGGGCTTAAGCAATTCTCTTGCCTCAGCCTCTCAAGTAGCTGGGACAACAGGCACCTGCCACAATGCCCAGTGATTTTTTGGATGTAGTTGTCATTGTTGTTTGGCAGACGCAGTCTGGATTCCAGTTCTGGTGAACCTTCTAGCTCCGGTGCATGTGGCTGGTGCCTTAGCCACTTGAGTTATAGGCACCGAGCCTCAAATAGTACAATTTTGTATAATAGGAATAGTATCCTGTTAAAAGAAAAGAAAATTAGCTATCAGTGGGTTCCTGTTGCAAATAGATACTGTACCAGAAAACAACTAAACTAGGCTTTAGTTGTTGATTCCTTGAGAACAGCTAAACTAGGCTTTCAGGCTCGGCGCCTATAGTTCAAGCAGCCAGGGTGCCAGCCACAAACACCGGAGCTGGTGGGTTTGAGCCCAGCCTGGGCCCGCCAAACAACAATGACAACTACAACAACAACAACAAAAATAGCCGAGCGTTGTGGTGGGTGCCTGTAATCCCAGATACTTGGGAGGCTGAGACAAGAGAATTGCTTAAGCCCAAGAGTTTGAGTTCGCTGTGAGCTATGATGCCACCGCACTCTACTAGGGGCAACATAGTAAGACTCTATCTCAAAAGTAAATAAATACATAAATAAACTAGGCCTTCACCCTGAAACTTGAGTACACTCTGTTTATTGCTAAAAAGTAAAAAACCAGTCAGTTGATCTTCTCTTGTGTTGAGAGAGTTTCACCTTATGTGAAATCAAATACAGAGATTGGGATGCCAAAATGGTTAACAATTTCCCCATACTAACTGCCTGCTAGGCAGTGAGCCCTGTGCTTTACTTGCCTAGCCATCTTATGCTCATAAGAAACTTGAGAATTAGGTATTACTATCCTCATTTTACAGATTGAAAAATTGTGCCCCAGAGAGGCTTCAGAATTTCACATTCGTGGTTGATCTAGGATTTAGCCTCAACTATGTCTGCATCTCGAAGTTTACTACTGCTTAGTTGATCAAAACGGCAGTCTCCTGATCACCATCATTGAAGCCCAGGTACATTTTAATAGTTAAAATCTGTATTGCACTAAGTTTTACCTAATCAAAACCTTGTGACAATCCTGTGAGGTAGTTATTATTGTTATCTCTGTTTTATAGATGAAGAAACTGAAGCATATGTTGTTCAATGTCATAGAACTTCAGAATCTAAAGGCAGGTAGTATGGCTCTGCTGTCTCAATAATGTACATAACCTCCCGTATTCACTCACCAACATATTCAATTAATTAATTAAGTTGTTAATAAATCTCTTTGCTTCCATTAATCATTTGTTATAAAACAAACTAACCCCCAAACACAGTAGACTAAAAGAATCATTTTATCTTGGTCATGATTTTATGAGTCAGGAATTCAGGAAGGGTTCAGTTGAGCCCTTCCTGAATCCACATGGCATTAGTTGGGATGACTTCCAAGGTGACTTCACATATATAGATGATACCTCCGTTTTCCTCCTTTATTTCTGTCTTCATATGCCATTTCAACTTCTATAAGATTTGGGCTTCTCACAGTTTGGTAATCTCAGTGTGGTTATACTTCTAACCTGATGGTTGTCTTCCAACAAGCAAGAATAATTTGCTAGGCTAACTATCGCTTTGTCCAGAAATGGATGCAGTGTCATTTCTGCCTTAGGCTAACAGACTAAGTATTCACAGGGCCTACTCTGTCTTAAGGGGTAGAGCTATAGACTCTCCCTCTTCCTGGGGTAGTAGCAAGGTCACATTGCAGAAAAGCATGTGGAGTGGGTCATTTAAAAAATGCAATCTGCCATACTTTCCCTCCCTGGCACAATCAGTCATGGTTTAGAGACTTAAATGTCACAAATAGAATAAATCTGGTAAAGGAATTGCTGTTTACCTCACAGTGCTGTGTCATCTATTTCAGCACTGTAATTTAAGAGTGTCCTTACATAATATATGAAGGCATGTCTTGTACATTAAATCTACAACAAAGCAATCCAATAGTGTCTCTTGACTGAATACAAGTTCATGATTTTTTATGCCCAAGAAAATTATGTAGTATGAGAGACCCATTTTTGATCCAGGTTTGAAACAATTTCCAATAGAATGTAAAATCTATTGAGGGAAAGAGTCACACATTAAACAAAGCTTGTTTTGTGAAATAAGGATTATACATAAACCATAGACATAGACTTTTGTCATCTGGACCAGCTTAATACAGGGAAGTCTGCTGATCATTTTAGGCACATATTAGCCATTCTAAGGGATGAAGGTGTACTTATATCTTCAAGGGTGTTGAATGCATATTGTGCCTGAAGTTGGTTTGTGTTTGAAAGAAAATGTCAGTCAAAAGCTATTATACTGAGCCAAGGAGCAATAGTGGCAGATCACATGACCAACATACCTCTGCACTATGTGACATCTGCAGTAATATATGCATTAGTGGCTGTGGATTCAATATGGACATATCTCTACTGGGTGGAATTCATGATGATTCCAATGATTCCAATCTTTTTAAAAATGTCTCTTGCCAATGTTTTTAGAGTTATCAACTATTTGTCAAAATAACAATGACATCCTTTGTATGAATATAGCACATTGCTATCATCTATACTAAATGTGTAGGCTTATCCTACCATCTCTGTTGTTTTATGTGTTAAGTAAATGTTTATCCAACATACAAATACTGTTTTCTACTATGTGTTGTTTCAGAGGAACACAGCAAGAAAATCTGGGATGTGTATCATTTAGCATATTGGGCATCAGTGTTCAAGTCATCATTTCTATAGGAATTTTCCTGCCTTTCTTTTTCTTTCTTTCTTTCTTTCTTTCTTTCTTTCTTTCTTTCTTTTTTTTTTTTTTGAAACAGAATCTCATGCCTCTGATCCCAGCTACTTGGGAGGCGGAGGCAGGAGACTCGCTTGAGCCCAGGAGTTGGAGGTTGCTGTGAGCTCAGATGCCACGGCCCTCTACCCAGGGGGATAGCTTGAGGCTCCTGTCTCAAAGAAAAAAAAAAAAAGAAACAGAATCTCATGCTCTTGCCTGAATTAGAGTGCCAAGGTGTCAGTCTAGTTCACAGCAACCTCAAACTCCTGGGTCTAAGTGTTCCTCCTACCTCAGCCTCTCAATTGGCTGGGACTACAGGCACCTGCTACCACGCCCTGCTATTTTTTTCTATTTGTAGTGGAGGCACAGTCTTGCTTAGCCTGGTCTTGAACTCTTGAGCTCAAGGGATCCTCCTACTGTGGCCTCCCAGAGTGCTAGGATTATAAGTGTGAGCCACTGTGTCTGGCCTGTCTTCAGGAATTTTATTTTATTTATTTATTTTTTGTTGTTGCAATTTTTGGCTGGGGCTGGGCTCCAACTCACCACCCTTGGCACATGGGACTGGTGCCCTACTCCTTCAGCCACAGGCAGCTCCCTGTCATCAGGAATTTTCTGACAGCATTCTCAAGGCGCTGTGTGAGAACCTAAAGATAAACAATCCATTTCAGCTGCATTCAGATCTTGAATCACCTAATTTGAAGGACAGAAGCACACCTCTTTCTCTAAGCCTAAGATTAAAAATACAAATCTTTAGCATCTAATCATATGAGGTATCTTTGAACAAAACATGTTATTCAAGCTTTCTGGCTACACTGATTGCCTTCCTTTATGCTTAATGATAAAAGTGAGTTTAAGGTAGTCCTATGGGCACTTTGAAAAATAAAACATCTAAACAGCCCTCACATCCTGTTTCTGGAGTCTGATAAACTCATTTGGTATTCTTTCTGAGAGGAAGGGATCACGTGATTTTGTTGCACCTAGTATCATCTCATTTGTTCTTTAACAATCATAATTAGGACCAAGTTACACTCATTCATCAAGGACCTGTTTAAATGTAGGACCTTTCCTTTCACCCTGGACATGGCCATTGTTTCACTGTATGCATTTTGGAGTTCTGAATGTGGCCAGGTGCTTTGATGAGGTCTGATCCAGTGACCAACAGATGATGACCTTGCTAAAGAAATTAAGGAAATTTTAAAATAAGATTGCAACAAATACATGAATATATCCCTGTGAAAAATGGAAATGAAATACCAGAATGCCCATAGTTTCCTATCACTGTGGGTGGTATGTACCTTCCTCACTATGTACCCTTTGTAGATCAAATTCCCAAGAACTAGACTCTGAGATAGAGATACACATGCAGGAGAATTATTAGGGAATTGTTAGGGGATTAAGAAATAAGGAGTTTCTGCCTGTGGATGCTGCCAAGGAAGCATTGTTAAAGCCTCTCTTCCTACTGCCGTCATGTTTAAGTTAGAGTCTCCTAAAGAGCTTGAACAGCTGCAGAAGCTCTTCATTGGAGGGTTGAGCTTTGAAACGACTGATGAGAGTCTGAGGAACCATTCTGAACAATGGGGAAAGCTCACAGACTGAGTGGTATGAGAGATCCAAACACCAAGCCCTCCAGGGGCTTTGGGTTTGTCACATACACGACCCTGGAGGAGGTGGATGCAGCAATGAATGCAAGGCCACACAAAGTGGATGGAAGAGTTGTGGAACCAAAGAGAGCTGTTTCCAGAGAAAATCCTCAAAGACCTGGTGCCCACTTAATTGTGAAAAAGATCTTTGCTGGTGGCATTAAAGAAGAGACTGAAGAACATCACTTTAGAGACTGTTTTGAACAGTATGGGAAAATGGAAGTGATTGAAATCATGACTGACCGAGGCAGTGATGAGAAGCGGGGATTTGCTTTTGTTACATTTGATGACCATGATTTTGTGGATAAGATTGTCATTCAGAAATACCATACTGTGAATGGCCACAACTGTGAAGTAAGGAAAGCCCTATCAAAGCAAGAGATGGCTAATGCTTCATTCAGCCAGAGGTCAAAGTGGTTCTGGAAACTTTGGTGGGGGTCGTGGAGGTGGTTTTGGTGGAAATGACAATTTTGGCTGTGGAGGAAACTTCAGTGGTTGTGGTGGCTTTGGTGGCAGCTGTGGTGGTGGTGGATATGGTAGCAGTGGGGATGGCTACAATGGATTTGGTAACGATGGAAGCAATTTTCGAGGTGGTGGAAGTTACAATGATTTTGGCAATTACAACAATCAGTCATCAAATTTTGGACCCATGAAGGGAGGAAATTTTGGAGGCAAAAGCTCTGGCCCTTATGGTGGTGGTGGTGGCCAATACTTTGCCAAACCACAAAACCAAGGTAGCTAATGGTGGTTCCAGTAGCAGCAGTAGCTATGGCAGTGGTAGAAGGTTTTAATTATTCTCAGGAAACAAAGCTCAGCAGGAGAGGAGAGCCAGAGAAGTGACAGGGAAGCTACAGGTTACAACAGATTTGTGAACTCAGCCATGCACAGTGGTGACAGGGCCTAGTTACTACAAAGAAGACATGTTTTAGACAATATTAATGTGTATGGGCAAAAAACTTGAGGACTGTATTTGTGACTAATTGTATAACAAGTTATTTTAGTTTTTGTTCAGTGGAAAGTGTAAAGCATTCCAACAAAGGGTTTTAATGTAGATTTTTTTTTGCACCCATGCTGTTGATTGCTAAATGTAATCCTCTGATCATGATGCTGAATAAATGTGTCTTTTTTTTAAATGTGCTGTGTAAAGTTAGTCTACTCTACTCTGAAGCCATTTTGGTAAACTTTCCAAAAGTTTGAAGCTAGAATTCCTTCAGAGTGATGCTAGGTTCTATTTGAAATTCATTTGCAACCTGCTTGGGTGAAGAAGCCATTGTCTTCAGAAACCTTGGTGTAGTTGAACTGAGGGGTTACTGTTGTGAACTGAAGCTCACCATTTAAAGGAGTCATCCAAAGAAAATCATGGAATTAGTGGTTATAAAGGTGATTGTCGGCATATCCTATGCAAAATATCTAAATTGAATAATGGTACCAGATAAAATTACAGATGAGAAGGAAGCTTGTGTATCTACCATTATCATGTGTAATCAATAAACGATTTAATTCTCTTGGAAAAAAAAAAAAAGAAGTAAGGAAACAAGGTTTGGAAGAGGGAGTCATTGAATTGAGAAGCAATTACAACAAAGGCCTCAGCCAATCCTATTAGGACCTGAAGACCTAGGATGGTTCTAAAGAATTTTTATGAGTTGGGGCAAGTGGTCAAGTCCTTATACACCCACATTGACCAGTCATTGGATGTCAGTTCCCCCACGAGAAGTGGGTATGACCCTTGAGTGAGTTAGATTTCTTCAGCAGAAGGCAATTTCTAGAAAGGACTTACAGTCAAAGGCTGTCAGCTGCCAACACTCCCAAAACCTGAGGGAATGAGTTCCACAGTATCTACTACAGTGTTTACAACATATTAAGTGAACCCATATAAAGTGTCCTTAATTGCAGCAATTAAGGACGTTTGGTCTTTTCTGTTCTTAATGTTCACTGAGTTTTTGTTCTGTAATTAATGCCTATTCTTGAGCTACTACATAATACACTGAAAAATACATTTCAGGAATGTCAAGCAGGTGATTTCTCAGTCTATCAATGCATTTTCATGAATATACATTACTTTTTCTTACAACTTATGCTTCACCTTAGGGGCAAAAATGCCTGATAGTTCTGAGGCAATAATTGCTTTCTATTAAAAAAAACTACCATCTGCATAACTAAAATTTCACACAAATTGAAAAAGGAAGATCTTGTTATTATTTCAGGAATCAAACACTTTATGAATACCTCTATTGTCATATCTTAACAATTTGTAATAATTCACTTACTACTTTTTCTAAAGTAAGCCTCATTTTTTTGTTTATTTCTATTTATTTAGTTATATAGTACTTCCTATATCCTAAGTGCTGTTCTAAGTATGTAACAAATAGTAATTTGTTTAATTCTCACAACAACCATATGCGTTAAACCCATTTTACTGAGGAACAAACTGAAGCATAGTTTAATAGACAATTAAGTAACTCCCAGACCTGGTAATTAGCGGAGGTGGGATTTCAACCCAGACAACTGGACTCCAGAGTCCCTGTTCCTCACCACATGCTCTACTACCTGTATAATTTCCTATGTTAATGTCATGTGTTATGATATTCCATGGACATATGGAGGTGAGATCTTAGATGTGAGATCTCTATTTCTTACTCTCTGATGCTGATCAAACAACATGTGAATTCGATGGGATCCCTGACTATTCTGTCTCTTAAATGTGTGTTTGTATATGTGGTGTATGTAGGGGAGAGGGGTGGAGGGAAAGGTATGGTGATTATGATAAGGGTATAAGCAGGTAGCCTGAGTAAAGGAGACATGATTTGTGTACACATGAAATTTATGTTCTTAGTCTAAGAGGCAGTAATCATATTATCATGAGATAATACATAATATATAATCTTAAAATTATATCCTGTTAATAATTATATCCATTAACCATGGAAGTCCACATCAGAAGCTAGGACTAGGTTGGTAGTCTAAAATTACTCCTGATGAGAAAAATACATTAAAGCAGGTCCATTCCAGTCCTGATTAGTCAGGATAGCCTATGAAAATAATATACTTTTTCATGTGAGGTTAACTAAGAAATTTTGGTCAAAAATATATCCATTTTCCAGACCATGTCATGGTAGATTTTTTTTTGTTTTTTATCACTATGCTTGATTCTTTCTCAAAATATCTTGGAGTTCTCCCAATTTTATCTTAAATGCCACAGATATGCACTAGTTATTATAACAGATATTGCCAGCTACATTCATTTCTAATGGTGGTATCTTATTTACCTCTCTTACACTACGCTTTTTGGAAAAGAACTTTCTCAGAACTGTAATTGAGACCAGTACAGCATCCTAAGACATGAGAAAAAAGAGTTTTCATTGCTCTACAAGCCACTCCCCCCACAACCCTGAAGCTCAGTCTTGCCACATAACTAATGGGGCAGCATCACATGATTTGCTTTCAGGCTGTCCATTCTGTCTGAGCAGCAGATTCAAGGTGCAATAAAAATTGTTAGATTCTGCTTTGCCGAAACTATTCTGCAATCTCTTCTTTGTACTACAAAATCAACAAAGCTGTTTCCTACCCAGATAAATATGGACATATCTGGGCTGCCCATGGTCTAAATCACAGAAATATGTTTCATAGGTGGCTAAGACAACAAAAGATCTAAGATTAATTCTTTTAATTTATTTTCTGGATGGGCACCCTGTAAATTCCCCAAACCACGTATTGAGTCAAATTCACCCACATCACAGGGGCAGAAGTGAAGAATGCTTATAATTCTATACTCACTAGTGTAACAGATAACTTTAAACTAGTTAGCAAGAACCCCAGCTTGAAAGGGGTCCATCCTTGTTTATTACATTGGAGTTCTTCATACCACCAGAGGGTCCATGGACTTAATCTCAGACATCTGTAAGTATTCTTTGAAAACCATTTAGATTTTGATAATAATATAAGTATATTCAATTAAGTATAATTCTTATAATCCCATTGACTAATTAACCCTAAGCTTCTCACATTACCACCATACTGTTCAGTAATATTACTTTATTGTTATTGTTTTTTTTAAATGAAGTGGATATAACATATAAAAGATAGTGTTAGTCTCCAGTAAAAGTTAAATGATCTAACAACCAATACTATAAGAGAAGAGGTTCCACAGTAGTTTGAAAAAGAGAAAAGTGGTGAGAGAGTTGAATTGCCATATGGTATATGATTATAAAAGTTTGCTGAACCCAAAAGAACTTGCCTCATAGCAGAACAACTCAGAAACGTGTTCACCCCTGCTTCAAAGCTTTTGTGCCCACTGTTTCCCCTGTCTGGAAAACTCACCCCTCCTCCACCTAGTAATAACCAAATATTCACTCTTTCACATGATTAAATACAAATGCCACCTTCTGCATGAGGCCTTGCCTATATTACAAATTGCAACTTCATTTTCCCAAATTCTTTGTCTCCCATCCCCTCGATTGTTCTCCTTAATACTCCTTGTAACCTAACACACTATATATTTCACTTATTAATTTGTTTTATTATATGTCTTCTCACACTAGAATGTGAACTTATAAAGATGGGAAATTTTATTTGTACACTAGTGTATCTGCAGCACCTAGAGAAGCACTACTGGGAAGAACAGGTGCCCAACTAATGTGTGTCAAATAAATAAACAAATGTATGAATGAATAAAGATTTGACACAGAGTTTCATTTTGCCCTTGGTAGAGTGCTATTGTGTCACAGGTCATAGCAACCTCCAACTCCTGGTCTTAAGCGATTCTCTTGCCTCCAACTCCCAAGTAGCTGGGACTATAGGCACCTGTCACAAGGTTATTTTTTTGTTGCAGTTGTCATTGTTGTTTAGCAGGCCCAGGCCAGGTTCAAACCTTTCTGCCTCGGTGTATGTGGCCGGCACCCTAACCACTGAGCTACAGGCGTTAAGCCTCAGTTTTCATTTGGAAATCTATTTTTGATTTATATTTATATAATAACAATACATACAAGCAGTTTATTATACCTAGTGCTATGCCCCTACGTGTTTAAGTATCAACAAGAAATAGAAAAGATAATAGCTGGAGTCCTGGAGTCATTTTCCCCTTTAAAAGACATTTGTACATTGTGCAAATTAAAAAAAAAAATTGAGTAAGATAACTGTTCACTAGCGAGATTGACAGGAAGGAGTCGTGTTTCCTGGGGCACTCTGTGATTCCATCTTTATGTTCGATCTTGCAAGTTCCTACTCTTCCTGAAGCCCACCTTGGGCAGCAAGAATTATATAGAGGAAAAAAAAATAGGATGTGGGCTGTTGAGCATTAAAAAAAAAAGCAGTTATTACTGAAGCCAGCACTTTCCTCAACCATTAGTGTTACTCAAAAATTGCAGTCTCTTTAGGAATTCACCTTTTGGAAGAGGAGCCAAGCTGGCCACCTAGAGACATCACTTGTCCTCCCATTGGGAAGGTCGTTGGATAGTGGAGAGCAGAGAAGAATGGCAGCTCATGTACTCAGGTATGGATCACAGAGAGAAATGACAGAGATGGCTGGGGACCCAATAGAGAGAAATTGCAAAGCTGAAAAGCAAGAATATAAGAGGAGACAAGATTGGCAAGGATCAAATTCAGAGAGGCTTGGAGCCCAAGGAAAAGATGAGGGGCACTGTTCCTCTCCCTCCTATGTGCTTTTGATGAATAGCAGGCCACTCACTTTATTGAAGGTTTTTCCACCCTCTCTGAGCCCAGGCATGGTGACAAATAAGGAATAGTGGAGTGAACTAGTGTGTCCCCAGAGTTTGGGCAGTCTGTGAGGGGGTTCTCTTCTGAAGAGGGCCACAAGAGGCTAGGGTGCCAGTTTTCTTCCATCCAGATGCTTCATTCCCTGCGTCTTCCCTATCCACTACAACCAAGAAAATAGCTCCAACTCAGGCTGTCTGGGAGCTGTAGCCCTTCCCCCACCCATTACAACAAGGAGAATAGCTCTAGATGAGAAGAACTTGAATTGCCACTTCTCTCTGACAGATGCCCACTTCAGGCTGAAGTCTCCACAGAGATTGAGTCCCGTATCTCTTCCCATGAGGGCTTGTGGTGCAGTAGGGGTGCATGACATGGGAACTTCCTGCCTGCTGGTGTTTCATGTGGTTGTATGTCAGTGGTTCAGATAAACAAGCCATCCCAGTGCTCCCAGATTTGAGAGAGAACAGGGGAATACAGGGGAGAAGTCTGAGAGCTGAATGTGGGTGGCAAGAAACCTCACGTGGACACAGCCAGTGGGAGAGTGTGGTGGGGTGCTAAGGAATGGGAATCTGGGAGCACACTCATCCCTTTCTCAGGAGAACTACCGTACTGCATAATGGTTCCATGACAACTAAACACTTCACATTCAGGTACACTGACTGACTAGGTACTGCAGCCCCTCCCCTACTCGTAACAATAGGGAGAACATTTTGAACTGAGAAGTTCATGAGCAACCATTTATCTCTGGTAGGTCTGTGCTCCAGGCTGAGATTCCCCAAAATTGTGGGGCTCTCGTCTCTCTCTTTGAGGACTGGTAGTGGAGTAGAGATGCCCAATCTGGGATCTTTCCTGTCTGCCAGGGTTTAGTGGCAGTGCACATAGTGGCTTGGACACAGTCCGAGAATAAGCTTTAGAGCTGGACTTGGGTGTTAAGAAGGCCCACCAGTTACTGTTGTAACTGAACTTACAACAGTATGCTGTGGAAGTCTAAGGAACAGTGATTTGGGAGAGCACCCACCCTTCCCTGCAGAAAAGCTATGCAACTGGATAAGGGCAGGTAGACCCCAACTTGGGGCCCTAGCACTCAAGTGTTTATTTAGCCCCTGCCCACCCCCCTCACCATGAATAAGAGAACTTTTCCTAGTCCTCCTACCAGTGGCTCCCCCAAGTGGTCAGACTTTTCAGTCTCTAGCAACTTATTCATGATGTGCTTTGGTCCTCCTCCTCTGACCACAGAGGTGGTAGAGATCAAGCAAACCCTTGGAAGCTATAGGATCAGTCCTGAAGCTTGGGGCATTCAAGTATTCCACATGGTAATCAGAACCTATCATAGGCACAAAAGAACACCTTGGCAAGCTAGCTCTTTACATAAACATGGAGAAATGACAGGAGAACAACTCTATAGCTCATCATAGCACCTTCCAACCCAAGCAAACAGAGTATAGCAGGTTCATATTCACAAGTACCATATGCCATCTTGGAGACTACACTAAGAGGTGAAACATAATTCAGTTTTTGGAAGATAGGTCATAGGCAATCTAAGAGTATCATCAAACTTACTTGAACACTGCCATAGGCAACTCAGGACCAGTACTCTTTTTCCTGGCACAGAGAGGGACTGATCTTTGGACACCCAGAGACAGGACTAAAAGCCAGGCCTAGAATCCCCAGATCACAATTGAGTGGCCAGATGAGTAGGACTCAGTGAAAGAACTTCAGAGTATGAAAAATTAGAGCAAAAGGACACCCCTAAAAAGGAACCACAAAGTGGGTAGTATAGTGGTGAGCATAGCTGTCTTCCAAAAGGGAACCACAGCTCTTTGCCAGTGAATACCAACCAAAGCAAAAATATTGAAATGACAGAAAAAGAATTTCAAATATGGATTACAAGGAAGCTCAACAAAATATAAGAGAAAATGGAAAATCAACACAGGTAAACCACAAAAACAATACATGAAATGAATAAAAAAATTAATGAAAAGAGAAAATGAAATAGTACTTCTGGAAATCAAACATTCATTTAAGGAAATACAAGACACAGTAAAAAATTTTAAGAATAGACTAGAGTAGGCAGAAGAAAGAATCTCAGAGTTTGAAGACAACACCTTTGAATTAAGCCAATCAGTCAAAAATAAAGAAAAGAGAAGTAATAGGAATGAACAAAGCCTACCAGAAATTTGGGATTATGTAAAGAGGCCATATGTAAAAATCATAGACATCTCTGAACACGAAGAAGAAAACACACAAGAATTAGAGAAACTATCCAATGGAATAATTGAAGAAAATTTCCCTGGTCTTGCTAGAGATTTAGACATCCGGGTACAAGAAGTTCAACAAAAACCTGGGGGATTCATTGCAAAGAGGTAATCACCAAGACACATAGTCATAAAACTTGCCAAAGTCAACACCAAAGAGGAACTACTGGGAGCTATAAGGTGAATATACCAAGTAACTTATAATGGAAAACCCATCAGACTAACTGCAGACTTCTCAACTGAGACCTATAAGTCAGAAGGGACTGGGGTCAATCCTCAGTCTTCTTAAATAGAACAGTAGCCAACTTAGAATTTTGTATACTTTAAAACTAAGTTTCCTATATGAGGGAAAAATGAAGACTTTTTCAGAAGAGCAAACATTGAATTTGTTAAGACCAGACATGCCCTGCAGGAAGTACTCAGATCTGCATTATATATGGGTCAGCACAATAGACACCCACCAGTGTAAAATCACCAAAAAGCTAAATGTCAGAACTCAAATAAAATAATGCCTCAAGAGTTAAAATAAAGCAACAAGGTTCTAATCAACAATATGAACAAGAATGCAGCCCACTTATCAGTTCTTTCGATAAATGTGAATGGCTTCAATTCACCATCAAGAGACATAGACTGGCTGAATGTATAAAAAAATATATAAGCCAAGAATCTTCTGTCTCTAGGAAACACATCTAATCTACAAGAACTCATTCAGACTCAGGTGAAGGGATAGGAAAAAATATTCCATGCAAATGGAAATCAAAATAAAGTAGATATATCTATTATATCAGATAAAATAGACCTAAAATTAACAATAGTAAAGAAAGGCAAAGATGGTCACTATAAAAATGGTAAAAGGAACAATACATCAAGAAGACATATCAATTCTAAATATTTATGCACCTAATATAGGTGCACCCAGATTCATAAAACAAAGTGATAAATAACAGCATCATAATTGCCAGGGAATTAACACTCCACTGACAGGACTGGGAAGATGCTCCAAGAAACAAACATTGGACTTAAATAGGACTCGAGAGAAAATGGACAGAATAGATATTTATAGCACATTTTATCCCCAAACTACAGAATACACATGTTTCTCATCAGCACCTGGAATATTCTCTAAGACTGATCACATCTTAGGCCATAGAACATGTCTCAACAAATACATAAAAATAGAAATTATGCCATGTATCTTCTCAGGCCATAATGGAATGAAGTTAGAAATCAACTTCAAGAGAAACATTCAATTCTATACAAAATCATGGAAATTAAATAACTTACTGCCAAATGATTATTGGGTAAAGATGAAATTAAGATGGAAACAGAAAGATTCCCTGAACTAAATAACAAAGGGGACACAAGTTATCAAAATCTATGGGATTCAGCAAAAGAAGTCCTAAGGGGAAAATTTATAGCCATAAATGCCTTCATCAGAAAGACAGACCACAAATCAACAATCAACTCATCTCAAGGAAGCAGAAAAATAAAAGAGCAAACCAAACCCAAACATAGCACATTAAATAACCCAAGTCAGAACAGAACTAAATGAAATTGAAAACAAAAAAATTCGGGATATTAATGAATAAAAACTCAGTTCTTTGAAAGATAAATGAAATTGCTACACCCCCTCACTGGATTAATCAGAAATAGAAAAGAGAGGATCCACACAAGCTCAAAAAGAGAAGAAAATGGTGGCTTTGCAAACATCCTCCCAGCTCCCTCAGCCTCAGTTCCAGTTTCCTCTCCGCTGCCCGGGCACCAACCTCAGGGACAGTGGCACCCCTTTTCTGGCAGAGAGCTGCTTGTCCACTCTTCTAGCCCCTTCAACATAGTTTCCCCTCTAGGGTGCTCGATGTGGCCTCTGGGCCGTGTGGGTCCTAACCAGGCAGCCAGCACCTGCAGACCTGGGTCTCGTGTGCCTGTTGCTGGGTAACAGGCCTTCTCCTGGGGCTGCTCGGCCTCTCCTTCCAGAGCCTCCAGGGCCACTGCTGAAGGACAGGGTTGTGCCGGGCCTGGCATAGCTGAGACAGAAGAAATGAGAGTCCCTCCAAGGAGCACCTGGAGAAACTGCCTTCTCTGGGGAAGTGACAGCATCTTCAAGGAAACTGGAAGCCCTTGGTGACCCCTGGAGACCCGGTTGGTTTTCTGCCTTTTCCCAAACACTAGGGAATTGAAGCTAGGCTGCCCTGGTGGTTGCCCTACATATCTGGCTTGGGGTTGTCATGGATGCACTGATAGAAGATGACATATGCATTCTGAACCCTGAAAAAGCCCAGAGAAGAGACACAGTGACTCCATTTCAATATATTCAGGAGATGAGTCTGTTGCTTCACATGTTGCCCTTGTCACTGCATATGAAGACATCAAAAATGACTTAAAGATTCAGAAAAAGAGAACTCATTGTTAAAGAAAAGAGTAAGATTTTGGAAGAAAAGCTTATTGGAGCTCTATTAGATGAAGAAACAAGTTTTGTGGGATGAGAACAAGAAGCCTATGATGCATATTGAGAGGTTTTCTTTGATAGATATAATTGGAAGGGAAAATTGTATAAAATGAATAAAGACAACTCTGAATCTTTCAAAGTACTGAATGAACAGCCATGATCTAAAGAAGTAGAACTCCTCCAGCTAAGGCCAGACGTGGAAACTCAGCAGGTGATGAGGAATTTAAATCCACCTTCATCAAACTGGGAGGTGGAAAAATTGAGCTGTAACCTGAAGATTCATGGTTTGGAACAAGAGCTGGAACTGGTAAGAAAAGAATGTAGTGATCTCAAAATAAAACTACAAAAAGCCAAACAAACGGATCCCAATCAGGAAGAAAATCTGAAAAGCAGGAATCTCCAGAGACTAAGCATTACAAGGGATAATATGCAGCATGCATACTGAAAACTGAAGAGAGAAATGTCTAATTTGCATCTGGTGACTCAAGTACAAGCTGAACTACCAAGAAAACTGAAAACCCCAACTTCAGTCAAGAAAGCCTGTGCCCCCAGGAGACTGCATTGAAGACCTTGGGAAAGACAGCATAAGACTGCATTTGACGAATTTTACTGCAAAATACACAAGACATCCCTCCCTCTGTCACCAAATAGCAAGGCTGTTTGTCATACTACATCTTCCCCTTTACCAGGAGATGTAAAGGTTTATCAGAGAAAGCAATCCTCCAATCATGGACAGATAATGAGAGATTCATTCTTAATGATGGTACATATTTTCAGGAGCGCAACTCTTATGGCAGAAATTCTCTGGAAGATAATTCCCGGGTTTTTCCAAGTCCTTCTAAATCAAGTCAGACAACATTTGGGGAAACTAAAAATAAAGCTTTGCCTTTATCAAATCTGCTACCACTCCGTTACTTGGATCAGCATAATCAAAATTGCCTTTATAAGAGTTAATCCCGAAAAGATGCATAATCTGATCATGAGGACACTATCTCTGTCAGTGGTATTCCCAAGAAATTATTTAACAAGCAGAGTGGATTTTGATTAAAATTTTAGAGAGTTCTTTAGTATATACATTTGAACATATCGTATAATATTATGTAGTTGATTTTCCAGTATGAAAGCACCCTCTAGCTCCATATTCTGAGAATCAGATATATGCTACTGTACTAATTAACAAATAAATGTAAGTTGTTTATAAAAGACGATTTTACCTTTAATGACAATTGTAATATTTTGCCTTTCAAATAAAGGATGGAAATTGGAGATCTTAGACATGGTGTTACAAAGTGTGTAAAATGCTATTCGTAAAAATAAGATGAAGCATTAATAAAGGAGAAAAACCTTGTATGTTACTTCAAATTACATAATGGAACAAATGGCAGTGGGAATAGATTGTATTTCTGTTAAATATATGCATAAAGAAAAAAATATATATATGCATAAAGATATGAAAAATATTGTAATGGAATAAAAGCATCTTAGGTTATATCATCTCTATATACTACTATGTTTCAAAGTTTAAGATTTAAAATGATATTTTAGTCATGATGGTGTTTATTGATAAAATTTAGAATTGCAATTTGAATTCTAAGACTTGAAATAACCCAGTGATTGAAGCCAACTTTGTCCCAGTACATCCTTCAAGTCCTAATTGAAAATAAAATGAAATAGTTGAAAAACAAAAAACAAAAGGAATGTAAAGAAAATAAATATATTACAACTTTACCACAGAAATAAAAAACATCATCTGTGAATACTATAAAAATTTATAGCACTCAAAAGTGTTGAGGAAATGGATAAATTCCCAGAACTCCTGAGAGGGCCAATAATGAAATTGAAGCAGCTATAAAAAATCCAAGTTCCTGAATAGCCAAAGCAACCCCAAGCAAAAGAAACAGATCTGTAGGAATTACTCTAGCAAACTTTAAGCTATACTACAAGAGTATAGTTACCAAAGCAGTGTAGTAGTGGTACAAAAATGGTAAAATAGATCAATGGAACAGAACAGAGAATCTAGATATAAAACTCACCCATATATTTCCATCTGATCTTTGACAAAGTAGACAATAATATACACTGGGGGGAAGAATCCCTATTCAATAAATAGTGTTGGGAAAATTGGATAGCCACATATAGAAAACTGAAACAGAATCCATATCTGTCACTACTCACAAAAAATAACTCAAGATGGATAACCAACTTAAATTTAAGACATGAAACCATAAGAAATCAAGAAGAAAATGTTGGAAAAACTCTTTAGATATTGGCCTAGGTAACAAATTTATGAAGAAGACCTCAATACCAATCACAGCAACAACAAAAATTAAAAAAATGCCACCTGATTAAATAAAAAATTTTCTGTATAGCCAAGAAAACAATCAACAAAGCTATTAGACAACCTACAGAGTGAGAAAATATTCACATGCTGTATGTAAATCCAATAAAAGACTAATTACAAGAATCTACAAAGAACTCAAGTGAATCAGTGAGAAAAAATCAAACAACCCCATTCAAAAGTGGGCAAAATATGCAAACGTAAACTTTTCAAAAGAAAATAAACTAATGGCTAATAAACATATGAGAAAATAGTCAACATCATTAATCATCAGGGAAATGCAAATTAAAACCATTCCAGTGAGAATGGCTTTTATCAAAAAGCCCCCCCCCCCAAAAAAAAAGTCCCAAAACAATAGATGCTGGTGGGAATGTGGAGAGGAAGGGACACTTAGACACTTTGGTAGGACTGAAAACTAGTATACAACCTCTATGGAAAATTGTATGGAGTTTCCTTAAAGTACTGTAAGTAGACCTACCATTTGATCCAGAAATTATACTTCTTGGTATTTACCCAAAAGAAAAGAAAGCAATTTTATCAAAAAGACACATGCACTCAAATGTTTATTGCAGCACAATTCACAATTGTAAACTTGTGAAATCAACCCAAGTGTCCATCAATTAATGAGTGGATTAATGATATGTGGTACTACTCAGCCATTAAAAGATGAATTATTAACTTTTACAACAATCTGGTTGGAATTGGAGATCATTCTGTTAAGTGAATTACCTAAAGGATGGAAAAACAAATATCACATGTACTCACTATTAAATTGGAACTAACTGGTCATCATTCAGGTGCACAGATGGCTGTTAAACTCAATGTAAATCAAGCAGGTGGGAAGAGAGAGGAGGGGATGGATAGAATCATGCCTAACTGGTGTAATGTACACTAACTGGGTGATGAGCACACTTATAACTTTGACTCAAGCAGTACAAAAGCAATTAATGTAACCAAAACATACGTACCCCCATAATATTCTAAAATATGAAAGAATCCATCATTTAAATAGGGTCTCATTTTTCTGAAATTATAGCTATTATAAAGCATATTCAGAGGTTTACATTTTAGTATATATTTTCCCCCTTAAGTTGATGGGTATAATTATCAGGTAGTTGTTGAATGCACTGAAAAATCAATGATGGGGTGATGATTTCCCCACAAATTGTTCTATCCTAAGGTGACCAGATTTTAACATTGGTAAAGCGGGACACCATTGGGGGGGCAGGGCCTGGGGGGTGGGGCCTGACAACAATGCAAACTTTGATAAGCAGTTCTCAATAATTATTTGTTATTATGAAAGTTTAACATTATAAAATTAACAAAAATAATATAAAACGCATATCCTGGAGAAATAGCCACGTAGCAGCTAAAAACCATATATTCCCTTCCTGTTCTGCAGTGTTCCCTAGCTTGTTCATTCTTTCCAAAAATCAGGACTTTTTTAAAATGCCGCAGGACACAGGACAAATTGTTAAAAATCGGGACTGTCCCGTCAAAAGCGGGACGTCAGGTCACCTTACTCTGGGGGGGGGGCTACTTGTTTGTTCCAGTTTGGCTCCTTCTGAGCTAATTGTCCTTGCCTAGAAGCAAGGGAGGGAGCCAATCTCCTTCTGATACCTTCCTAGGAGGGGAGTAGGGAGTTTACATTAGCCTTTTCATTTCCAAATGAAGTTACATTAACCTCTTCATTCCCAAATGGAGTTACATTAACCTTTTCAGCAGCCAAAAACCATATATTCCCTTTTGATTCTCCCGCTGTCCCCTAGCTAGTCATGCATTCTTTCCAAAAATCAGGACTTTTTAAAAATGCCACAGGATGTGGGACAAATTGTTAAAAATTTAACAATCTGGTCACCTTATTCTATCCCAAAGTATTTTGATGGTGCTAGCACATGATTCAAATGCTTGCTAAGCTCCTTCTTTTGAGTTATTTTTTTTGATTATTCCAGAAGGCTCAGGACAGTACTTTTAAATACAGAAGGAGCTCTATAATTTTAAAGGTATTTTATAAATAGGCTTTTCCAGCCTTGGTCTTAGAGATGGAAATAAAACACTGTCTTCTAGGGTTTAGAATGCTCACCCTCTACCCACCCACCCCCATTGCTGCATCAACCAACAAGCATACATACAGCAATACTGAAATCCTCATTTTGCTATAAAATAATTACTATTTTGAAGCTTAATCCTCAAAAATGTGAATAGGGAATCCAACTATTGAAAAATGGCAGAGAAAAGAGGATGCTTCAGTTCATATGTAGGAAGTCTGGATTACAGAAGAGAAAATTCCCCCTTTTCTCCCTCTCCTTAATACACAAAATATCTATTGCTACTGGATTCTGTGTCTAAAGAAAAATAAAATTACTTTAGTGAAATGATATTCCTTCATGGTCCTGACCATTATGACATGTCTTTCTGCCACCTAGAAATTCACCCTTTAGTGTTTTACTGCATTATATTACTACTGCATCAAATTAAAAAAACAAAGAATTATCATACTATCTCTTTTTAGTGTTGTAATTTTGGATCTCATGTGTCCAGTGGAAGTCTCCTGTCTTCTCTTCCTTCACAAGTCTTCCTGGGACAGGCATTCTGTATCTGTGGGTTCTGTACCTGTAGATTCAATTAACCACTAATTGAAAATATTTGGGAAAAAACAATAATGACAATTAAAAAATAGTGCAAATAACAAGTAACCTAGATATGATTTAAATTATCTGGGTAGGCACACATAGGTAATATGCAAATACTATGCCATTTTATAGTAGGGAATTGAGAATTTCTGGATTTTGTTATCTGAAGAATTCCTAGGGCCAACCCCCTACAGATGCTGCATATATATCTTTACTGCTGCACTTCACCTTTCTCAGTGTCTCTCATAGATGGACTGATTAATTTAACCCCCAGCCATGTCATTATGGTAATCATACAACTACTAATACCAAACTGATGTAGGCTACTCAAAACCATCTGTTTATCTGTAAAGCTTTGCATGACCATGGTGCTTTTTCAATGTCTAATAGTTTCTAACACATGAATTACACATTCTCATTGAACATTATTATTCTTCAGTATTTCCAATTACAATCTTCTAAAAATGTCTGCACTTACCAGTAAAATTTCAAGATCCTGTTGGACCCCCCATATCATCATACTTGATCTCTAGTCTGTTCCATTTTCCAGATTTTCTTAGACTCATACTTCCTAAGACTTACCAGGGGTTTATTTTGTCCCTATATTAACTCTCTTAGCCATGCCTCCTGCTAGGAGCTATATGAGTCATCTATTGTTGTGTAACAATATGACCACAAATTTAATAGCTTAAAACAACACACACTTAATATCTCATGTTTCTGTGTGTCAGAAATCCATCATGACTTAACTGGGTCCTATGCATCAGGGTCTTTCACAAGGCCTGGGTATTAGCTGGGGCTGGAGTTTCATCTGTAGATTGAACGCAGAACAATCTATTTGCAAGTGCATGTAGTTGTGACAAGATTCAGTTTCTTGGAAGATGTTGGCCAGAGGCCACCCTCAGTTTCTTGTCATGTGGGGCTTCTCTAACGTGGTGGCTTAACTTCATCAAAACTAGGATGGAGAGAATCTGCTAGGATGACAGGCGTTGGAGCTGCATGTCGCCTAATCATGGAAGTGACATTCTATCACATTTGCTATACTGTATTGGTTGAAAGAAAGTCACATGTCCCTTCCACATACAAGTAGGAGGGTTAACACAAAGATGTGATTAGGGGGCAGGGATAATTTGGAGCCACCTTAGAGCATGTCCACTGCAGATGCTCCACAAATAAAAAGCATCTCTACAACTTGAGTAATAGATATTAAAAATGAGCACATTTGCCAAATCACTCCAGTTTTAGCAGATTGTTATCTCCTTTACGAGAAGGGATACTGAGAAAGGAGCTTCAAGGTGGATGAGAGGAAAACCTGGACTATTGAACCAGGGAGTCTGGAAGGCCCATAAGAATGTGGATATGAAGTAACCTAGATAACCAATGACTAATAATAGAAAGAGAACATCAATGACCAATAGAAAAGGACAATACTTCCTGGAGGCACAGAGAGGCCAATGAAAGACTTACAGTCTATTTCAAATGGAGTATTAAATACCCCTATAGGTATTTGTTTCCTGTCTCTCTCAACATTTTTTTTTTTTGGTAGAGACAGAGTCTCACTCTATTGCCCTTGGTAGAGTGCCGTGGCGTCACAGCTCACACCAACCTCCAACTCCTGGGCTCAGGCGATTCTCCTGCCTCAGCCTCCCAAGTAGCTGGGACTACAGGTGCCCGCCAAAACACCCGGCTATTTTTTTTGTTACAGTTTGCCTGGGGTCAGGTTTGCACCTGCCACTCTCAGTATATGGGGCCAATAACCTACCCACTGAGCCAAAGGTGCTGCCCTCTCTCAACAGTTTTCCTTTACAAGAAGAATCCATTTCCAGCTCTCTTTGGAAGTGCTCTAAACTTTGTTCTTCCTAAATAAAATCTCTCTTCATTACCCTGAAACTTGTGTAAATTACTTTTACCTTCTAGCCACACTGCCTGTACTGCCCAATTTCATTTTCAGTTTCTACTCACTTTTGCTTTTAGTTACTGTTGTGCCTTGGTTGAACCTTTTAGCTCAGCCAAGTAATTGAATCAGGTTAACTAGATTCAGGAAACTGGGACCCCTGACCCCAAACACTTTATACTCTTCTAGGCACAATCAATTTTAGTGTACCTTAGCTTGACTTCCAACTGCGAGCATCTGTATCTTTGAGTTATGAAGCCTTCTCTCATGGCAGGAGACTACTCTGCTTATGCTCACCACAGGTCAGAAATAAAGTAGAATAAACACACCTCTGGAGGAGGCCATAACCAGTGGGTTCTGGTGGATAAATACTGCAGCTGTCTTGTCTCTTGGTTGGGATAACAGAAGTATGTCCTCTACTGCCTTCAGAGTTCCCCAGACTGCTTTCCAGTCGCTCACAGTAGTAACTAGCTTGATAACACACCCTTGGATGGCTGCTTGCCCTGCCCTGTCTCTCTTCTTCATTATTCTACTGGCATTTCCTAGGATCACCTCCCAGACCAACTATTTTCACTCATGCCTTTGTCTTAAGATCTGTTTCTTGGTGAATTGAAAATAAGACACCAGTAATTCAGTGTTGATTTCATCACTTGCTCCTCATCATACTTTCCAAACTTGGTTCTCTGATCCCTCATTAAGTAAGATCTTGAAGTTACCTTTGATGTTTAGGGTTAGTGTGCACTTTAACAAAGTGGATATTTAACCCCACCTTCTTAAAACCATCTTAATAACATCCCACTACTCTGCTGAAAATATGCAACACTGAGTAGAATCAGCAGCTGTTGTTTGCTTCCACTTCTAGGAAGTCCTCTAGCTTGCAATGGATTCAATGTGGTTTTTTCCTAGTTCTCTGTACCCAAGAGGAATATAAGAATCATTGAACAATAACCACACTGTATGGCTGCTTGGGCCACCTGTGTTTAACAGCGTTGGCTAAAAGCCTCAGGGGACCAAACTATTCTCAGGGAGAACTCTCAACACTTTCTGATACTTCTTGCAGGGTCTTATTTTTGGATATTTTAGAAACACAGAAATAGGTTAGTGAGGTCAAGAAGGGTGTGCTTTGGGTGGGTGACATCTTGGCTCATGGAAAGCCTTTTATTTTTAACAAGTTTCACAATGCTCAGTTATATACATGAAACACTCATGCATAGTGATATAATTTGGTAGAATGCTCAGTGAAATAGGCAAGCAAATCTGGTATAACTATGGTGGTGTTATGGTTAAGGTTACTGACCTTCATTAAGTCAGACAGCTAGTAAATAGTGCAGCCAGAAGTACCTCTTTCACTTATCCTTAAAGGCCATATTTAACTTTAATTTCCTCTAAATGTACACCTTTTCCTTCAGATTTATTATTACTTAAAGCATAAGACTCCTGGGGGATGAGAGGAAAGAAATAAAAGGAGGAGAAGGATGAAAAATAGAAGAAAGAAAAACAGTAAAGTTTTCTAAAGAAAAAAAGGACAGAAAGGACAGTGGCATAAGAATATGGAAATCGGGGATTCTGGGAAGATGGCCGACTGGTAGCAACCCTGGTCAGAGGCTCCTGAACAAAGGAAGAAA
>NW_003852587.1:1383689-1408079 GCF_000181295.1 Otolemur garnettii
AAAAAAAAAAAAGAAAAAAAAAAGAATATGGAAATGAACAGAATCATACATTCCCTCCCCTTTGAAATTCTATGTACTAGGTTTAGTTGATGCTCCTTGCTAGAGCTTTGCCCTTTCCTTGCTTTCCATTTAGAGTGGCCCTAGCAATGGCTTGCCTTGCCCCTGTCATAATGGTCAGATAGGTCACTGCTGCCCTGTCCACCATTAGAAATTAACTAATAAAGAAAGACTACCCTGGCCAGGTACAGTGGCTCATGCCCATAATCCTAGCACTCCGGGAAGCTGAGGTGGGTGGATTGCCCTGAGCTCACAGTTTGGAGACCAGCCTGAGCAAGAGTGAGACCCCCATCTCTAAAAATAGCTGAGTGTTGTGGTCAGTGCCTGTAGTCCTATTACAGGAAGATGAGGCCTAACAGAAAGAAAGATCACACAAACACCACGTTTATAAGAGGAAGGGCTTTATTTACCGGCCAGGAGCTTTACGGCATAGAATTCCAAATGGCCATGCTCCCCAACTGGCTTGGTGTTTCCTTTTTTATCAAAGGTCAAAAAGTTCCAACCCAGGGCTGTGCCTGTGGCTCAAAGAAGTAGGGTGCCTGCCCCATATACTGGAGGTGGCAGGTTCAAACCCAGCCCTGCCCCCCCCCAAAAAAAAACTGCAAAAAGTTCCAACCCATAGGTACCCTTCTCATCAGCCAGTTTGAATCAAGCAGGAGATGCTATTCCAGACCCTATAGAACTACAGGATTTCACAGAACTTGGAAATTTTCAAGCGCCAAGAAGTTAAGTTTACAAATTCCCAAAAGATGAGTCACATGGAGAGGACCCCACAGGTGTATCCTTCTCTCTCCTTGAGAAGACCTGTTCTAGACCTCACCCTTCTCAGGTACCAGCTACTCTTCTCACCCTTCTCTCAGTCCCTGCTACTCCAGAGACTGAGGCAAGAGAATCTCTTGAGCCCAAGAGTTGGAGATTTCTGTGAGTTATGACACAGGAGTCAGGGCACTCTGCTGAGGGTGACAAAGTGAGATTCTCTCTCAAAAAAAAAAAAAAAAAAGAAAGAAAAAAGAAAAGAAACACTACCCTATTTTTGCTTTGTGTGATGTAGACCCGCAAGGTTTTGGCTTCCCCAGTAGCTGATAAGAGCAATCCCTGTATCTTGGGAAGTTTCTTAGGTTGTGATCTGGAGAAAACAGATTCTGCAAAGGAGATCTGTATATGGGAAATCTATGAGGAGCTCCACCAAAATAACCTGGCTGATAAGGGATCAGAAGGAACCCATCCTGGGCATAGGGAAAATTTAGAATTTAAGTATAATTACAATAAAGACCTCAGCCATAGAAAGCCCTGGGGCTGGGATGGCCCTTCTTAGATGATCTGAATTAAGGCAATAGGATGAGTCTTTGTTACTTCATTCCTTATCAAATAGTCATGTGATATGAACTATTGGGGGTGGGGCATGACCTTGGGCAAAGCAGCTCCCTTTAGCCTAGGGATGAATCAGCACCACATCCCTCCTGCTACCTCTTATTGTAAATACAATTTTTTTGGAACACATTCAATTATATTTTGCCTCTTGTTGTTTTCATACTACAATGGCAGACTTGAACAGCTATGGCAGGGAATAAATTGCCTACAAAACATAAAATAATGACTATCTGGCCTTGCTCCAAAAAAAAAAAAAATTCTGACCTCTGACTCCTAGACTAAGGCAATTCTTGAGAGGGGTTGCTGTAAACCATCAGTACCTAACGTTCCTGGCAGCTGGGGGGAAGTATGCCTAGGCCCTGCACACCACATCACCCACTATAAGAAATTAATATCCCATAAAGAAAATTGGACTAATGAAATATACAGGACAGATGGATGCCAGAGGATAAATTCTTTCTTCCACCACGATGGTCTGTTCTGAGATGTGATGGTTCAGACAGTCTTTCTAAAGATGTCTCATAAGACCAAGCAATTGCCTACAGTTGTTATAAAGCAGTGGCTATCTTAAAAACATATCATTTATTTTTTTTTCTGTCTTCTCTACTTTGTTTTCCCCTTTTACCTATTCTTGCGTTTTTGGATTTGTTCCCTCCAAAACTGTTTAGCACATAAGCTTTTTGCCTCAGTCTGTTTCCTAGGTAACCCAGGCTAAGATCTATACAATCAAATATTTAGAATTTTGTCATGGAACTAATATAAGGTTAGAATAGTAGGGCATTCAGAGAATGAGGACATACTCTGTTTGTCATCTCATTCCCTAAACCAAGGTGTTTTTCAAATATGCTTTTCCTCTACCCCAAAGTATCTCTTGTGTGTAAACATTGTGTTGAGGTTACCCTGAAGTAACCCAATTACTCCCATTTGCCCACAACCAAGATAGAATGCATGCCCTTCTTCCTGAGGCTCTTGTTCCAGTTCTGGGAAGCATGTTTATTATATATAACATTATTTTTACTTATCCTGAGGGCATTCCTGTTGATCTTTCAGGGCAATAACAGCTCACCTTGTAAGTTTTAAAACCACCAAGAGAGAAGAAGTAGCTCTAGCCAAAATACAATTTTAAGAAGACGCACAAAACAAAATGGAGGAAGAGGGCCCTCGGGCTGCTCTGTACTTCTAAAGTAAGCTCCAAAAAATAAAATAAGCAGGCCACATGCAAGGAAACAGGCAAACTTTGTTTTGCTGAGAGGACTCCTTTCCTTGGGTTAATTCCAAGAGGGAACAGGCGCCGAGTGAGTCACAGAATAAGTAGGGCAGAGTTTGCCTTTCAGGGAATGCAATAGTGTGGGCGTACCCTCAGCCCCTCAAGGATGCTTAGCAGGCACGACTTCCGGAAGCTCAGGCTGTGTCAGGCAGAAGGCTACCATGCAGAGCTCCCACAGCCCTGTAAACTTGCTCCAGTTCTGTTCACATGCCTACCACAAACGGAGTTTTCAGAGAGAGTTCAGCTTTGTCTTTGATTTGCTCCCTTGGTGAAGAGTTTGGTTGGGGTGAGGTCAGGTCTGTGATTGATAAGGGTATCCTGAACTTGGAGCTATGCCAACCTATGGGATAGACAAAATAAAAATGTGAGAAGTGTGGGTTGAGAGCTGCTCACTGGGTGGTAATAGCAAGAGGATCTAAGGTTTAAGTCCTGAGACCAGTGTGTGGGGCCAAAGAGGAGGAATTCAAGAAGGAGATAATTCCAATGGACAAGGGAAGATAACCCTGGGTAGTACCAGATACAGAAGACTGCTGATGGGGTATTTTATGGAACTGAATTGTTCCTTGTGATTCAAAAGACCAGTGGTAGCAGAGACATTGGTCTAAAGTCAATCAATATGTCATAAATTTCAGTGTGGGAGACAACCTCACAGTCTAATAACTCATAATTTAGTAGTTATTTTGTGGTAATTGCTCTCCCCCAGGGAGCAAACTCTTTCTTCAAATGCAAACTGGTCAGGAAGCATAACACGTAAAGCAGATGAAGAGAACCTCTCTGCTGTTGAGAATGAGGTGGTGCAGATGAATTGGTAAGATATACTTACCTCTCACTCCAAAATCTAGGTCCCGGAAACCCTTCTATGCCATTTCTAATGCTCTGCGTGATATTCCTTGAAACAAAAATTCTATACTGAGAGCAGGCAAGTTGAAGATGGGGGTAGAACACTGGTGGAGGTGGGGTATGGTGAGTTGAAAGATAGCTCCTATTCTTCCTGCCACAAAAGAATTCATAAATTATATATTCTAGAGCACAGCTTCTACCTTTATAATGCCCATGGAGAACATGTATAAACATTCAGATGTTATTTCAGATATATATAGTAGTCCCCAAATGCTGTTACTTCGTATCCCCTGTGTGTGTCTCTACACATGTACACTATAAAATAAAAATCTCCTTCCTGATTTTCATCCTCCAGATAAATCACTCGATAATTCTATGCCTCATCAGGACAAGACATTCACAATCATGACCTTTGATCAGCACATGATTTTAGTATTTCTTCTACATCATCAAAGCGTAAATTATATTCAAAGTGGCTTTAGTGTTAAACGCATTTTATTATATGCCACTTCTTTGAAAAACTGTCACTTTCTATGAGATATAGTTAGCAGCAGTCTATTTCTATCTAGTGGACATTTAGTTCCTAATAGTATAGATAAGAGAGAATGTACTTGTACATTCATTCACAGCTGTTCCTTCCCCCTCTGAAAACTCAAATCTCCTATCCTTATTGCCTTCTCTTCCTCACTTGGTAAAAAATACGTCACAGTTTATTTGGCTTTCTTTAACCATGTTCTTTTTGATCATTTTTTTTCTTTTCTGGGCTTTTTAATTGCCCATCTTTCTCTCCCCCCTTGTTGCAAATGCAGCATATGTTCTCACCTAGTCACTAAGATCACCCACTTCAGAATCATACTTTTCACGAAAATGAACCACATGCTTAAAGAAATTCTTCATAAAACCCTCACATCTGTGCTAACTACTGACCTGTTGCCTTAGGCTTGCTATGGAATTTTCATCTGTAATTTCTTTTCATCACATTCTTTCTTGGCACTCAAGTCTTCCTCGTTTCATTTTTCCTTTTCTTGAATTCCTTATATTTTTGTTTTGCTAAACCACATATTCAGCAGTTTTAATTTTTATTTTTCAAAAGCTTGTGTGGCTACTAAATTTTCTCAGTCCTTGCCTGTCTAAAAATGACTTTATTTGGCTTTTAGAACTACTTAATAATTTTCCAGGGCATAGTATACTCTGTTGTAAAGATGCCCCTTCAGAACTTTGAAACATTGCCCTCAATGTCCTCTAGCATCTAGTGTTTGTAATGTTATTAATCATTATGATTTCTTTTTTTTATTCTTCATCAGCCTCCCATGCCCAGAATCTTTTAAGATCATGCCTTTTTTTTTTTTTTTGACACAGAGCCTCAAGCTGTCACCCTGGGTAGAGTGCCATAGAGTCACAGCTCACAGCAACCTCCAACTCCTGGGCTTAAGTGATTCTCTTGCTTCAGCCAATAATGCTATTATCTAATAGCCAATAATGCTATTATCTTTGCCAAAGATACTCTCAGGAGCTGTAATACTTTAAGTGGGGTCTGAGTGGTGGGTTCACCACAGATTCTAATTTTGGTGCAACCAAGTCTCAGTTCAAACATAAAGCCTGGCCTGTGTTTTGAAGAATGTATTGCTCCCTGTTGTGTATCTTGCCTATTTGTGAGTAGGAAAGATTTCCCTTACTCAATACTAAGTTTAAGAACAGAGATCCAACTGTTTTTCACTGATGCTAGAGCCCCATGGATGGCTCCAAGACAGTGCTAACAATAACAGCAAGAATGTAGCCAATGTTGACTGGTATATATCATGTGCCTGGTGCTGGTCTAAGTCCTCTCCATGAGTTACTTTATGAAATCCTCACATAAGCCCTATTATATAGGTAGTTTTGCATGTCACAAATGAGGAAGCTGAGGGGATACAGGCAGTGAGGTGACCACCAGTGCCTCTTTTTCTGTGACTCAAAGGAGATGAGGAATTCTGGGGTAGTAGACTGTCCCAGGTGCAACCAGTCTTTCTTATTTTCCTGCATTATTTTATGCTCTCAGGTGCTCCTGGGGAGCAAAGTTCACCTACACAGCTTGAAAAACAAAAGTATCATCCAGTGAAGGCATCAGGTGCTGGTATAAGATCAGACTTTCTAAGAAGGGACATAATCTCCTACAAGGCTTTTCTGAGTTCTAAATATAAGAGCAGTCCAGGAACCCACTTGAAAACACTCTAGAATCTATCTTCAATTTAGATTTTGTATATATAAAGAGAGAGATCATGTGGATATATGCAAATATAGTCTCCCATTGCCTTCATTAATCCTGGGCAATAATTTGGTCTCTGCTGCATATGACACAGAGAACTTTGTCTGTAAGTTGAAGTAGTTAAACTAAAGGATCTTTAAGGCTCTTTCTACCTCTGAAAGTTTTACATTGCTGCAAAATTCAATAGTAATTAATACAGGGACTTTAGAAGGAAAAAAAAGAATCAGAAAGGCTTTACAAATATAGTGTCATGTGCTACTATAATAACTAAACATGGTTTTTACCTGTAGTTAGGATTCATGAGACAGAATTAATCCCTTCCTTTCATAAACTTGTCTATGTCCTAGAAGTTTCAATGCATTTTCAAATTAAATGGAGATTGGCTTTCCATATAAATCCTGCTTGCTATCTTCCCTTTTCATCTCCCACTTTGCAGCCTTCATGATGTGAGAACACCAAGGACATCCTCAAAGGGAAGGTTATTTGAAGCAGCTGCCATGAAAGCCTTGCGCTTTGGGACTGTCATCTTTAAACTTTGTCTTCACCTGTGCCCCTCAAAGCTCATGGAGCTGAAACTTGAGGAGCCTCAGGAAACAAGATGTATTTGAGTAGGTAAATCATAGGTGAATTATAGAATACAATTCAACAGGAGGAAGAAATGCTCAACTGCAACCTCTTAGTTCCATTCTACATCTGCTGGGCATGAGGCACTATGGTGGGAGATGTCAGACATGTGGGCATAACGGCTGTCTCCAAGAAGCCCTCAGTCCAGTGGGAGAAGAGAGATGCATCCAGTAATGTCTATCACTATCAAAGAAATGATTAACAGATGTAGAGAAAATGTGAGCAGATGAGAATAATAATAGCTATCATTTATTGAATATTTACTAAAAACCATGTAGTTTACAAACATCTTTTTTTTTTTTTTTGAGACAGAGCCTCAAGCTGTCACCATGGGTAGAGTGCCATGGCATCACAGCTCACAGCAACCTCCACCTCCTGGGCTGAAGCGAGTCTCCTGCCTCCACCTCCCAAGTAGGCTAGGACTACAGGTGCTGGCCACAACACTCGGCTATTCTTTGTTTGGTGGGCCTGGGCTGGATTCGAACCCGCCACCTCAGGTGTATGTGGTTGGCACCTTAGCTGCTTGAGCCATAGGCACTGAGCCTACAAACATCTTTTTGTTTAATCATTCCATTACTTGTAAATGTAAATGCACTGTTATTATTATTCTCATTTTATTCTGAGAAAACTGGCTCTTTTCAGGTGACTCTCAGGTAATATATGGCACAGCCTGGACTCAAATCCAGATCTTTTTGACTCTAAATTATTGACTGTAAATTACACTCTTCTGTCTCCCCCAAGACATTCCAACTTAGAGGTTTGAAGGATGATTTCCACTGAATGTGGAAAGACACACAGAAGATACACAGTAAAAACAGCAAGACGTATATTCTAGGCAAAAGAAATAGCCTGAGCAAATCTGGAGATATGGAAAGTTCCTGGGACTTCTGCAGATGGCAGTGGGAATGCTCACACACCAGTGTGGGGGGATCACAGCATACAGCAGGGTGAGGCAGAGGGACTAGAGAAAAGAGTTGCATGAAAAGGGCTGGGGACAGATTGAGTATAGCTGTGATCTCAGTATGGCAGCCTATCTGTGAAAGTTTCTCAGCAAACCTGTATTCTGTCCTGACATTCAATGTGGTATCTTTGCAAAATCATATACAGATCACACACACACACACACACACACACACACACACACACAACAGAATAGTGAGAGTTGTCCCACAGAGAATTGAGCCCAGCTAATTAAAAAGTTGTTCTGTATAACAGTGGTTTTCAAACTCGAGTGCCCAGAAGAATCCCTTGAGAAGCTTATTAAACTGCAGAAAGCTGGGCCCCAGTTCTAGAGATGCTGAGTCAGTAGGTGTGGAATATGGCTGGAGATTTTGAATTTCTATCCAGCTTCTGAGAGATGCTGATGCAGCTGGTCTGGGGACCACACTGCATGGTGCTGGTATAGAGCAGGGTGTGACTTTGCTGTAATTGCAAGTGAAGAGATTTACATTTGAACATTCCAGTTATTAGCTTCCTGTAACCTATGTCATGAGTTTGTGCTCCGGTCTCCAGCTTTGTCTGCTCCACCCTGTTCCATTGCTGGCCCTAGCCTGCAGTCATAGAGGCCTCCCAAAAACATCAGTGTGATCATGTTACTCCCCTGCTTAAAAATGTTAGTGGCTTCCTTTGTCTTTGTGTGGCATGCAAATCCTTTCATAGCTCTTTTCCCTCCTTTTGTTAGGGAGAGTCTTACTCTGTCACCAAGACTACACTATATGGACATGATCACAGCTCACTGAAACCTCCACTTCTGGAGCTCAAGTGATCCTCCTAGCTCAGCCTCCTAAGCAGCTACAACTACAGGTGCATACCCCCACACCCAGCTAATCCTTCTTACCTCTTTAATCCCCTGCATTCTCCCATATAGGAAACTTTGCAGCTCCCTGAAGGAGTCACATCATCTCTTGCCCATATCTAGAATGCCACCTTCCTCAGGTCTATCTCTTATCTCTTGGTTAAATTACATTTCCTACAGGTGTTCTCAAAATCAACTCCAAGGGAAGGCCTTTCAAGACCTCGGGCCATGTCCCTCAAGGACCCCTGTGAAGCACTCCTACATAATATAAAACAGCCTGGTGACATGGCTGAACCCTCCAGTGAACTCAGAGCTCCTTCAAGGCAGGCACGGGATCTTGGCACTTACTGCATGAATAAATAATCTGTAACTAAATTTGTGCTATGCAAATCTGGCAAAAATTGACCATCATGTGTGCTCTTTCTGAGGCAAAGGATTTTATGCTTTCTTAGAGTCTGAGCTACTGTGTGAAAAACTCACCAATATCATGAGAAAATGACAACATGCCATTTAGTAACTCAGAAGTTTTAGAATTCTTTTAGAATTTTGTCATCTGGGCTTTAAAAACCACAATGTTTTTCCCCCATGAAGAACATATTTTTTAACAGCACACTTTCCCAGAAGGACAATCTTCTCCCTGTTACATTGTGATATATCCTGATTTAATTTAAAGTTTTAAGATGGGATTTGACCTTCCCTATCAGTGGATGAGCCATTGTCTCATGGAAATGCTGTTTGAAATTCATTAATAGGGTAGTCTGTATATTATAATTTAGAAGCTCTGGGTTATCACTGATGCTTGCAATTGCTGTGGAAACTGGGTACATACGCCCCTTTCAATGAGTCTGCTTTAAAACAGGGGAGAAAAAGAAGAAAAAGAAACCTCCTTGAAAGAACAAGATATTTAGTACCCAACATGCATAGGCAAGTTCAGTGCTGCAAAAATTCCCTGTATACACAATGATAAAAACAATTCTTCATATTTTTTCAGGAGCTAATAATGTATATAACTGTGTCTTAGAGAACTGTGTTTATATTGGGGGAGGGGAGGAAATGCGTAAGGCAGCTTTCCCCCATGTCGACATGCAGACGTACAAACAAACACACACCCACAATCTTCGGCTTTCCCCAGACATCTTGCAGCCTGTATTCTTAATTCCTGCAAATGCCTCTGTACGTACAGCTTGGGTGGCTAAAGCCCAACCAGTAGGGACACTGGCTGAGAACTCAGTCTTTTCTGCTTCCCCTTGAATATGTGTTGAATGCTGCATCATGTCACTTATAGATTGAATTATAAAATGTTAGTGCTAGTTTGATCAAATTTCTTATAAAA
Source organism: Otolemur garnettii (assembly GCF_000181295.1). Lineage (NCBI taxonomy): Eukaryota > Metazoa > Chordata > Mammalia > Primates > Galagidae > Otolemur > Otolemur garnettii. The sequence goes on from NW_003852587.1 coordinate 1,393,222, forward strand.
AACTCTAGATTGCATTCCTCCACAAATTTGGGCCATTCTTCATTTCTTTCCTTGCTCACATTTTTCCCTAATAACTGAAGTGTGCTATTATGTTAGGTGAACAATAGTGTGAGCATTATTTTGTTGGAAAGAATTCTTCAGGCTTGGCACCTGTAGCTCAGCAGCTAGGGTGCAAGCCACATACACCAGTACTGGTGGATTCAAATCCAGCCTAGGCCTGCCAAACAACAATGACAGCTACAACCAAAAAAATAGCTGGGTGTTGTGGTGGGCACCTGTAGTCCCAGCTACTTAGGAGGCTGAGGCAAGAGAATTGCTTAAGCCCAAGAGTTTGAGGTTGCTGTGAGTTGTGATGCCTGGAACTCTACTGAGGGTGACATAGTGAGACTCTGTCTCAAAAAGAAAGAAAGAAAGAGAGAGAGAGAGAGAGAGAGAGAGGAAGGAAGGGGAGAGAGAGAGAGAGACGGAGAAGAAAAGAAAAAGAGAGAGAGAGAAAAGAAGAGAAAGAGAGAGAAAGAAAGAGAAAGAAAGAGAAAGAAAGAAGAAAGAGAATTCTCCAAGTTGACACAGCTCTTCCTCTCCCATGTTGAACCATGTGTTATTCCCTCCAATTTCCCCATCTGTTTACCTACTGACTTGTGAATTGTCTATGTTTATCCCCTTATCTATTGTGCATCCCACTCCTCCCCTAGCTCTAGCCACTTGTAAGCTGGGTCTCTTCTTCTGAGAAAGGACCAGATGGGTCTCCTTATCTTCATCTTCAGACAGTAGTAATTTGGAAGCCAGCAGACCCCTTCTGAAGACAGGGTTCACCCCATGGGCATCTGGAAACCACTTCATTGCTTTCAGATAGTTACATAACCCCAATAAGAACTCTTGTCTCCCTTATTACAGCCATCCTCTTTCCCAGGAGGCCTTCATAAATCATTGTTTCAGAACCATACAGACCTCCCCCACCAGACTCAGACTTCCTTAGGAGCAAAGGCTGTGTTTCATTCATCTTTCCCTAGCATGGGTGACTGCCCTTGACATGTAGCTCGGTAAATGTACATGCATTAGAAATGTATTCAACAAGTATGCTGTTTTCATCCAGTGGCATCTTTATATGAGTAAAGGCTCCTTGCCAACATGATCACATTTTTGAAATAACAAAATTATAGAAATGAAGAACAGATGCAGCTATAAAAAGGCAACATGTGGAATCATTGTGGTGATGCAATGTTTTGTATCTTGATTGTGTTAATATTAATACCCTTGATGTGTACAACTATTATATTTGCAATGTATTACCATTGGGGGGAATTGGGTGAAGTGCACACAGGATATCTCTGCACTATTTCTTAGAACTGAATGTGAACCTATAATTACCTCAATAAAATATTCTTTAAAAAAAAGAAACACAAAAACTCTTGTCTGTGTCCACTCAGGCAGGACAGGCAGGAACCATATCACTGATTTCACATGATTCTTCCATGGGACAAAAATCCCCCCAAACTTTGAAAATGTATTTAACAAATATGCTCTTTTCATCCAGTGGCAACTGGATGAGTTTCTAATACTTTACCTATGATATTCCATAAAAGTGGGGGATTGGGTGTGCATGGCTGGGCAGGACTAGGAAAAAAGGATAGAAGTCAAAGTAGATATGAGAGGGGACTACTGAGATAACTACATTAGAATTTGAAATAAATATGGATACCAAATCTGCCTACCTAGAGTATAAAAAAAAGAACAAACATAGGTATAATATTAACCTGATAAAGTCGTGAAAACTGACTATTTTTGATGAGGAAAAAGTACAGTCATTTCCTTATAAATACTGGAAGAAAATTAAGAGACATTTTAAGTATGCTTTAAATTTTAAAGCAAATTTAACAACCCTTATATTCCCTCTCAATTAAACAGGAAAATCACCCTAAAGACAAGTGTTTTTGAACCTGCATATTTATCAGCCTAGGAAACCTACTGTACCAAACGCATTTTGATTTTTTCGCAAGACTTTTTTCCATAAAAGCTAGTACATCTGGAAGTTCCCCTTATGCCTTTAACACATTGAAACCTACAGAATATATACTCAAACCCATAGTTTTATAAAAGTAATGTAGTTTTGTAACATTAAAAGTAATGTCAGAATTTATGTTTGTGGTAAAGTACTAACACAAGAACATCAAGTAGACGTTTTCTACCTAGCCTGTTACTCTCTATGATTATCATTTAAATCAAGCAGCGCAATGTAAAGATTCAAGTAATTCAGGCACACACTTTAGAGAACAAGAAGCAGTGTATTATAGTAACAGAGTTTGTATCTGACAAACAATTTCAGCATTGAGCAAATGGTTTTTATGAGTTGCGAGGCTGGATTTGTATTTCATCACTTAGAAGAGCTTCATCTGAATCTTCACTCCTAGCTTGGAGACTTCCTTCTTTTTCATCCTCCTCTCCCTCACCTTGTAGGTCTTTCCACATCAGTTGCCTAGCTAATTTGATGTTCAATCCTTCAGTGTAGTGAAGCTTCCTCTTCATCTCAAACTGCCGCTGTCTCTCCTGTAGGTCGAGGAGGATTTGGGCGGCGTTTCCATCACTGCTTTCTTGCCCTTGCGCCTGACTGTTGGACTCCGAGGTATCAGTGACGGATAGTTTCTTCGTCAAGATGTCCAGGGAAGTGGCTTCCTTCGTTTCAATATCACTCACGATGTCGTCCCCATCATCTTGTACACTGATGTGGGGAGTGCCAGGCTCATTAATCTTCATTAAACCATAATCTCTGTATGCTGGACGGTACGTTGCCAGGATGCTCGATTCGTCCCACTTCTGGGACTTTTTTTTCCTCTTCTCCTGGTTAGTCCCTGCGGACTGCTGGGCGGGAACCGCCGCTGAGGAAGCCATAGAGCCTTTGTTTTTCAGGATGCCCTTGATGGGTCGGTGCGAGGCGGTGTAGGCTGCCATGCTTGGGGAGCGAAGGACCAAGCGATACTGGGGCTGAGCAGCTGGCTGCCGCGCTCCAGGCTTAAACTGCAGCGCGGTTTGGCTGGCCGGTCTCCTGGTCACGCCTAGTAACGGTGCCAGGGCCCTGGCGTCACAAAGCACTCCTGGAGAGTTGCCACTAAGGCAACCAGTCACCTCTCGTCATTTCCGCCACTAAGGCAACCAGTCACCTCTCGTCACTTCCGCCATTACTGTCTTGAGGCCCACGCTAACATCTACTTAGTTTACTTTTTTTTTGCCAGGGCTAGGTTTGAACCCGCCACCCTTAGTTTACTTTTAACGGAGTAAGATAGAAAATACCCATTCTTTGGGCATGAAAAGAGAAAGCATTGTTTTGGGGATTTCTGTATACCCTGTCTACATACAGGAAAGCTATATACAATATATTTCTCAATGTGAGTCACTGTCAAAAATTTGAAAGCCAATACATTATTTGGAAAGATGGAAGGTCTCAGGTCACAGGGGATGAACTCCTCTCTCTTGTGGCCGTCCACTCTCCCCTTCCCACAAATACAACCTAATCCTATCACCTCTAAGTCTTGGTGAATAGCTCCAGTCTTGAGCCACTTACAGCGGGTGGGAGCCTAAGCATCCTCCTCCATCCTCTGGTATTGCTCACTCTCCAGTCAAACCTTCAGGTGTGGCCTAAATATGTATTTCAAGAGACTTACTGGGCTTCTTCTGCTGCTACCTGTTCCAAATCACTATCAGCTCCTGCTGCAACTGCAACTGCAACCTTTAAACTGGGCCCCCAACATCCCCTTCATCTGCCTTCCTGTCTCTTATCCACTCCCTAGCCACATGATTATTGTATCCATCTCTCAAATTATTCAGTGGCTTTCCATTGTCCTTAGCATAAAGATCCAAATACAGAAGAAGCTGAAAATCAACCATACGATATGCTTATTCTACTCAGGCATCCATCCAGTGTACCTCCAGCTTTGTATTCTGATCTTTCAATTATGGGAACATTAATGATCTTTCCTGACCAAGAGTCATTTTCCAAAGTCATCCTGCAGCCTGGAGCACCCCTTCAGATTTCAGCTCAATCATTATTAACTTAAAAGGACCATTTCCTAACCCTCAAAGCAAATAGGACTCCCTGTGGTTTCATGGCAACTCTCATTCTCCTTGACAGGATTTGGAGTCATTTGTAACATAGGAATTGTGTACAATAGAAGGTAAATGCCAAGAGGAAAATGAAATGATCAAGACTGTCCTTTGACCAAACTTTAATTAGGCTCCTCTGAGTCTCCTGCTCAACTGGACCCAAACTTAGATTCCTCTGTCTCTGCAGAATCTGGTTTGAACAGGGGTCCTGCTAAGACGGTTTAGTGGAAAATGCCCACCCTTGGTGTCTGACCACCCTGGATGGCCAATCAAATTACTCATGTTCTACACTAGATGTCAGATCACCCCAGCCTGCCTTCATTAAGACTCCTGTTGGGTCAGCATTCAACTCCAGCAGGAGCTCTTCTTACCCTTGATACTTTCTCTTAGTAATTTTTCATTCACTGACCTCCCATCCTGCTCCTAGGATATAAATAGTCACCTGTGATTTTTGGAATGAGAGTTGAGCTCAATTTCTCCCTCCTACTGCAAGACTCCATTGCAGTGGTTCCTATCCCCACTTTGATAGACCCCATTGAATAGTCTCCCTTATCATCTTTAACAAAGTATTATGAATAATTTTTTTCTTTGACAGTTATGTAGGCCATGAACCAGGTAAGACCAGATTCATCACTGGACCCCCAGATTGCTCATTCAAAATCCTAAGTGTGCACCTTCAAAACCTGATCAGGAATCCATTGGCAAGTCTGACTCCTGGACCAGTGCTCTAGATTACAGTCTGTTGAAGCACGGTGAGGATAGGCTTTGATTCTTACAGTTCAGAATATACTCTCTGAAGCTGGGTTGGAGTCCCAGGCTTCTTTTTAAAGATACCTGGTGGGCTGGAAGTCTTTCTCCTGGCTCTTTGTTTGGAGTGGGGTTATATATATTCCCTGACTCCTGGGCCTGGGCCTGGCTGGAAAATACCTCCTGGCTCTCTCTTTTTCCTCATATGGGGATTACTCTCTGACTCCTTGGCCTGAAATATTTTTCTGATTCTTTTGTTTGGGGTGGGGATGCATTCCACTAACTCCTGGGCTGGAAATTTATTTTTTCCTGGCTCTTTCTGAGGACTTTTTTCTCAGTTTGATCCTACCTCTCCTATGGGAACTTTTTAGTCATTTGAAACTCAGTTTCTTGAACCCATGCTGACACCAGCTTTGTCTGCTTCCTTTCTTATTGGCATGACTTTGCTGAGGATAATTTGGAGCTTCAGTAGTCTGAACTTGGGATTTCCCCAAACTGCCACCATAGGTCTCTTCCTTCCCATTGTTTCTGCTCCTCTTTCTTCCTTTACTTACCTTTGATCTTCCTTTCAGGTCTCTTGAACACTTTGATATATTCCCTTCAAGCTTGTATCCCCTCTGTTCCTCTGTCCACACCTGTCAGACCTTTCCCTTCTCACTCCAGTTCCTCATCTACCACAGTCACTTGAACTTTAGGTCTCCTTCCCGTGCCCCAGTCAGGGTCTCTCAAGGGACTCAGGGACCCATGAAAATAACTACCTGAGGATGGAGAAGGAAAAAAATCTAATCAAAACCTGACTGGATATTTTATCTACTCAAGTGGGCTTTGGAAACATCTAGAAATAGATATTCCTGATGTGACATGTAATCTACAGTCTCCATAAGATTACATATCAAGGCAAAAGAAAATCTTGGCGCTCTTCTCCACAAAACTTCATAAAAAGCTTTACCCTTCTTTGAGTAGGTAATCTCAACTTGTCTGATTTTTGTCAGAGACAAAATTCAGATATAAACATTAAGTTGAGATAAACCAATGAGTCCTGTATTGCTGTGTTGCCTGATTCATAGCCAACATTTTAAAATGAAAGCTGTAAGATCTTTGTTTGCCTCTGTATGTTTATGCATGTATACATGTATGTATGTTTTATATGATAGTTCCTCACCTTCAGATACTATTACCAAATTAATTTTTAAAATTCTTTAAATGAGTTCTATATGAATTAGCTTAGAGATAAATGAAACCTACAAAAATTATTCCTAAAATTCCCAGAAATATAGAAACTAACCTAAATTCTTTTCAAGTTTTAATGATCTGAATAAATCTTTGGTCATTATGATTAGTTTAATGTTGTTGGATTAATAAGTGAGTATGTCTTCTGATTTATCAGAATTAAGTATAATATGAGCTTAGATTTTATTTTACCAAGGTTTCCTACTATGCTACCTCTACTAAATGTTTAAAATTATAAAAGTTATAAATTCAACCTAAGAACAAATGTATCCTGCCGTATCCATTGCTTCATGTACATTAGTTAGAGAAAAACCCAATGTATTTAACTTTTCCAGATATTTCTTTTGTGATGCTTGCTTAATATGCACATGCTGTAAAAATAGTTAACAGGCAAATAACTTGAGATGATGGCTAGCCTTGTTTGATGCTCTAATATATCTACCTAAAAAATAGTTTCCAAAATCTTTGGTAAAGTGAATCCCTAGAATTAGGCTGTTTAATTGGGTAATAAATATGCATTACATAATCATTTCTAGTTAGGATAAACTACTAAAACACTGGTTTAGGTTTATGTACTTATGGCTTCTTATAAGAAGGCTAAAATATATTTGGTCCTGTTAACAAACATGAAAAATTACACTAGGAGGAAATAGCATATATCTATATGAAATGTGATAAGGGATGGTATATTCATAAACTGTGCTTTTCTGCTCCTATAGAATGTTGACATGTGACAGACACTTCAAAATTGTCTAATTCCTATATTTCTCTGTAAAAGAAAAGCTATTAATGATTACAAATTCTAATCAGTATATGTAATTAACAGCACTAGAAATAGTAAGGGTGAAGGGAAACAAGTTTGCATGTCAAATATGGAAGGAAAGTAAGGTATTTTTATTTCAAAATATTAATTAAGGAGGTACAAGTGTTACATGGATATCATGGATAATGCTTAAGTCATGATTTTTGCTGTGTCCATCACCAGAATCATGTTCACACCTCCTTTTCATCCTCCCCCTTCTTGGTTTCGTGTCTTCTTTATATCATTTTGTGCTAGTGTGTTTAAATCTCCACTTATTAATTAGAATATATTGTGCTTGATTTTTCATTTCTGAGATGCTTCACTTAGGTTAATGGTCTCCAGTTCCATCCAAGTTCCTGAAAATGACATTATTTCATTCCTTTTAATGGCTGAATAGTATTTCATAGTATGTATATACACGTATACCACATTTTCTTTATCCACTCATGAAACAATGGGCACTTGGATTGATTCTACATCTTTGCAATTGGAAAATTGTGTTTCAATAAATGGCCAAGTGCTCCCATATTTTTGATAAAATAACTTCATTTTCTTTGGGTAATCACCCAGCCATGGGATTGCTGGATTAGATGGTAAGTCTACATTTATTTCTTTAAGGAATCTCCATATTGTTTTCCATGGAGGTTGTTCTAATTTGTAGTCTCACCAAGAGCGAATAAGCATTCTTTTCTCTCTTGTATCCATATCACATCTATCATTTTGACTTTTTTAGTAATGGTCATTCTGATAGGGGTAAAGTGGTGTCTCACTGTGGTTTTAATTTGCATTTCCCTGATAATTAGTGATGTTGAGCATTTTTCTTCATATTCTTGTTGGACATTTGTGTATTTAATTTGAAAAAATTTCCACACAACCTGTAGTCCCTAGGATGGACTGGCTTGCTATGTAGCTACTTGTTGAGCTTGTGTGTCCCCTATGGGATTAAAAAAAAGCGGACCTGAAGGACCTGTTCTTGTGAGGATTGTCCTACAAGTATGTGAACAGTGGATCTTCTAATTTGGGATTTTTACCAACCAAAGGGGCCTGTCAAAAGGATCCCAGTATTATGTTGCATTTTACAAAGCCACATGCACAAAGGCAGATGACCAGACATCATTTAACTAATCAACCTGCAGATGCTTCCCATTGGCCCTGAAAGGCATGCTTCTTTCTTCTCCCCCAGACTTGGAGGCGGCATGACCATGGAGAGTGCAACTGAGAGGAGCCACTGGGGCTTGGAGGAGGATAAAGCTGAGTTTAAGCTGGAAACTAAAAGACTAGATTGTCTGGTGGTCCCACTTGCCCAGTTCCTCTCCACTTCCTCTGGTTTTGCTCCGTGGACAGACCAACAAGCCTGGACAGCAAGGAACTCAAGGCTTCTGAGCAAGATGGAAGCCGAGTAACAGCTTCCGTGCAACTGGGCACAGTGAGATTAGGGAGAGACGACTCCAGGCCTCTCTGCCTGGTGTGTTCTGTCCAGAGACTTACCTTTGGTGACACAGGGAGTCAACAAGAGACGTCTGGACCCCACAAGGAGGACAAAAAGTGGTGGAAAACTGGCACATACTAGGTGCATTTGTTTGGTTGGAGGCTGCCCACAGCTGTAACCATAGCAACAGCAAGACTGCAAGCAGGAAAAGCCTTACCTGTGGAAAAACCAAACCTGTTTTGGTTTTTTTGGACTTGGGCACTTGATTGAACTGCCTTGGGAGATCTTGGGCGGGTGTGTGGATGACTTTGGGCATTGTCTGGGGCCCCAGACTGAGCCGCTGAGCCAGAAAGGAACTAATATTGTTCAACTGTGCGCTGCCCACATGGCCACTGTGGGGGTGCTGCCCCTGAGGGTTGCTGTGTGAGGATCAGCCAGGGGGACTTGGGCGAGTAATCTAGTGACTGAGCTGCCCAAAGGCAGGGATTTAGACACTGGGGAAGAGCAGAGATCTAACTGTTTGGCAGATTACAGCCCTGGCCCTCAGGGCATAGTTTTGGAGCACTGGATAAGTGGGCAGCCATGCCAGGAGAGATCCCAGAGATAAGTGCTTTCCTTGGAAAGCTTCTGCTTAGCCAAGGTTCACAGTTTGGAGTGTCTTTTAAGCAGGCTGAGGAGACATTTAGGATCCCAAACCTGTGGGGTCTGAGAGATCAGCAGAGGTGTCCGGTCTCCAACTCATACAGCTGTATCAACATTGTAATTAACATCTCATACCTCAGAAGATCACATGTTGCATAGACAATATTCAGCAAGATATATATACTATTTGGTTTTTTGGTTTGAGGTTTTTTTCCTTCTTACTTTCAACATTTATCCTCTACATTTTTCTTTTTTTTCTTTATGTTCTTTTTGCTATTTTTTCCACTATTCTAGTTTAAATACAATCTTCCATTTTTGCCTTCTTTAACAACTAGAATTTCATTTTTGCCAGTGTTTCTGCCCTTATTATTTGTTTTTCCTCCTCCCAATTTTGTCTCGTAAGGGTTTTTGTTTGTTTGTTTCAGTTTGATTTATAGTATTTTTGTCTTTCCTCTCTACCTGGTGGAGGTGGGGTACTGTGTCTGATCAGGCTGGCAAAGAGTTGTTGATCTCAAGGGAACCATCCAATCCAGCGCCCTCAGAAGTTGGGGGTTTTTAAGGTTGGGTCAAAGTACCCTACTATACACCCATATTACTCCTGTCTCTTTCTTTCAGTACCTTTCTTCTTTTTGTCAATATTTCCTTTTACTCATTTCCTCTATTATCTCTTTTTTTCTTTCTTTTAAAAATCTTTTTCCTTTCTTATTCTTCAATCTTCTCATCCTTCTGGTCTCTTACCAAAAAGACTCATTAAAACTTTAGGCCAGAGGCACAGAAATTTAAAGAGCAAGAGGAAGTGAAAGGAAAATTAGGGTAAGGAAACATATACAAGAAAACACTCATGAAGAAGAATCAGCAGAAAAATTATGGCAACATGAAATGCCAGTCCAGAGCAAACGCTTCAAGGGACCGTGAGGTAGCTAGAGCAGAGGGTTCCCCACCTATAAAGAAATGTTAGAAATGACAGAAGGGGAATTTAAAATACAGATGATGAAAACAATGAAGGTGGGCAGCACCTATGGCTCAATGGGTAGTGTGCCAGACCCATATACCAAGGGTGGTGGGTTTGAATGCAGCCCCAGCAAAATTGCAACAAAAAATAGCCAGATGTTGTGGGGGGCACCTGTAGTCCCAGTTACTCGGGAGGCTGAGACAAGAGAATCACCTAAGCCCAGGAGTAGGAGGTTGCTGTGAGCTGTGATGCCATGGCACTCTACCAAAAAAAAAAAAAAAAAAAAAAAGAAAACAATGAAGGAAATTGCTGAGAAACTGGAAAATAGCCAAAAGGAAATCCAAAAACAGAATCAAATAAGATATGAACGATATGAAGAATACAGAAAAGATATAGCAGAGTTGAAAGAACTGAAGCAGTCAATTAGGGAACTTAGAGATGCAAAAGAAAGTATGAACAACAGATTAGATCAGGCAGAAGAAAGAATCTCAGAGATAGAGGATAAAGCTCTTGAGATAACTCAGATAGTTAAAGAGGCAGAAAAGAAGAGAGAGAAAGCAGAATGTTCACTTGCAGAATTATGGGACTTTATGAAGCATTCAAACATACGAGTTATAGGTATCCCAGAAGGGGAAGAAGAATGCCCCAGAGGAATGGAAGCCACTCTAGAGAATATTATAAATGAAAATTTCCCAAAAATCATGAAAGATTCTGACATACTTCTTTCAGAGGGATATTGGTGCCCTCGTCACCTCAACTCAAATAGAGCTTCTCTAAGACACATTGTGATGAATCTATCTAAAGTAAAGACAAAAGAAAAGATTTTGCAACCTTCCAGAAGTAAGTGCCAATTGACCTACAGGGGCAAATCCATCAGGGTGACCATGAACTTCTCTAATAACACTTTTCAAGGAAGAAGACAATGGTCATCTACCTTTAATCTACTTAAACAGAACAATTTCCAGCCCAGAATTCTATATCTCACAAAGCTAAGCTTTAAAATTGACAGAGAAATCAAATCTTTTATTTATTTATTTATTTATTTATTTTCAGTTTTGGCTGGGGCTGGGCTTGAACCCACCAGTCCCAGTATATGGGACTGGTGCTCTACTCTGTGAGCCCGAGAAATCAAATCATTTACTGATATGCAAACATTGAGGAACTTTGCCACAACAAGACCAGCTTTACGGAAATACTTCAACCTGTTCTATACACTGACCATTACAATGCACCTTCAGCAAAATAAACACCCAGAAATTAAAGGACAGAATCTAGCTTCTATAATGATGCAAAAGACAAAATTAAGCAATGGATTTCACAAAATAAGATGAATAGAATGCCCCCACACTTATCAATTACCTCAATAAACATCAATTGTTTGAATTCCCCATTTAAGAGGCATAGGTTGGCTGATTGGATAAAAAACACCAGTCATCTATTTGCTGTCTGCAGGAAGCACACTTCATGTCAAAAGCCAAACTAAAACTCAGAGTTAAGGGATGGAAGTCAATTTTTCAGGCAAATGGAATTCAGAAAAAAAGAGGGGTTGCAATCTTATTTTCAGACACATGTGGATCTAAAGTAACTAAAGTGGGGGGCAGAGCCAAGATGGCAGACTGCAGCTAGCTTTTTACAGAAGCTCTCGTCCAGAAGGAGGTTTAAGGGACAGAAGTTTAGCAAGTTAGCTGATGGTTTGGAGCAGAGCCAAGAGAGAAGACTGAAGAGCACACTTCAACCTTCCTGAGGTGAGCTGCGACCTCAAAAACACAACCAAAAGGTACAAAATCCACCACCAAGTGAACGGGTGTCCCCTCCCCCACAAGAAGGGCTTGCAGCTTACTCCATGAAAACAAGCGAGCAGAGTTCAAACTTCCTCCCACTCTATCCCAGGAGAGAGACCCCCTAAAAACTGGACCTCCTACCCCCATTGGCGTGCCGCAGCACCCTCTGGCCAGGCATAAAACTGTAAAACTGTATAAAACTGTATATATTTCCCACCTACAACATTGAATTCCAAGGAGTCCCTACCCACTCACTCCGAGGTCTGGAGGTTTGTTACCTATGGAATCCAGATTCTTGGGCATCACCTTGGGAGAGTTAGAGGGGGAAAGGGCTGGTGCTGTCCTGTGCTGACCATGGTACAGGTGTGAGGAGAGGAAGGTTGGCTCAGGGAATGCCAATACAGCAACAGTGGCATCCTGAGCTGCAAACTGATGCCATTCCAGCCCCATCTCTGGGCAAACAGAGGTTCGGGACAGCAGCTGCAGGTAAAACGCAGAGAACTTTCATAAGTGGAGCACCAACCCTCAGGGTGTAATCCCCATGAGACAAAGGCAGTGGGCGGGCAGAGGCTAGAATTGACACCTGAGTGTAAACTGCTATCTGTCTGCTGCCCAGAGCTGAATGCAACTGATGATTTACAGAGAAATATAGCCGGACAGAAGCCTAATTTAAAAAACGCAAGGCCCCCCTGCCAAACTCAGATTTCTGGCTGATTTTGCCAGTCATAAATCCCAGGAGCAGTGGACCTACTGGAGTGAATAGGGCCACAGACCTAGGGGATTAGAAGTGACTGGGTGCAAGGTGGGAAGGAGGTATTAACCTTCCCAGACTAACTCATTTGTCGGGTGGGTCCCTTTTCCCTCACGAAGCACTGGAGCAAGTGATATCTGAACTGCAAGCACACCCCTCTTATCTAGCTCCCAGAGACATTTGAACTCTTCCACCTGAAATGGGTGCTGACTGGGACAATTGATTTGGACCCCTCAAACCTGGTAGACCACCCAAGGACTATTCAAAGGGGCACCCCAGGTGTATGGTTGAGGGAAGGTTTGAACTATATAAAACTATATATATTCTCCACCTGCAACATTGAACTCTGAGGAGTCCCCACCCACTCAATCCAGGTTTGGAGGTACGGAGTCCAGATTCTTGGGCATCTCCTTGAGAGAAGTGGAGGGGAAAGGGCTGGTGCTGTTCTGTGCTGACTGTGGCACAACATGAGGAGAAGAAAGTCGGCTCAGAGGACGCCAATACAGCAACACTGGCATCCTGAGCTGCAAACTGACACCACTCCAGCCCCTTGTCTCTGGGCAAGCAGAGGTTCCAAACAGCAGCCACAGGCAGGGCGCACATAACTTTCCTGGGTGGAGCACAAGCCCTCAGGGGGCTAATGTGGCTGAGACAAAGGCAGAGGGTGGGCAGAGGCTAGAATTGACACCTGAGTGTAAATTGCTATCTGTCTGCTGCCCAGAGCTGAATGCAACCTGCGATTTACAGAGAAATTTAGCTGGATAGAAGCCTAATTTAAACATGCAAGGCCCCCCTGTCGAACTCATATTTCTGGCTGATTTTGCCAGGTAAACCCTGGGAGGAGTGGCCTACTGGAGTGAATAGGGTCATGGACCTAGGGGACTACGAGTGACTGGGTGTAAGGTGGGGAAGGAGTTATTAACCTTCCCAAACCAACCCAGTTGACGAGTGCGGCCCTTTGCCCTCATGGAGTGGGGTGGGCCTCAAAATTGCTTGCTACAGTCGCACGCCTCATGGGCAACAGGCCTAGAACTGCTCACTAGTGCCACAGGCGTCCCACAGGCAGAAGCAGAAGAGTCCACCATTCCAGGTAGACCCAAAACAGCTTGCTAGCGACACACACACCAAATAGGGGTCAGGAGAGATGTTCCCCACTCCAGGCTCCCAAGGTGGGTGGGCCTAAAACTGCTTGATAGAGCCATGCTTGCCCTGAAGGTGGTGGTGGAGGGGTCTACCACTCTTGGAAGGCCCAGAACTGTTTGCTAGAGCCACATATGTCCCTCAGACAGAGATGGAGGAATTCCCCACTCTGGGCTCCTGCACTGGGAGGGCACAGATCGGGTTGCTAGAGCCACATGCATCCAATGGGCGATGGTGAAGGAGTCCCCCGCTTCCCCCCAGCTACTCTGGTGGGGCTGAACTAGGACTGATATGGTTGCTTGCGTACCCTGCGCTACCACTGCCATTCCCCTATCCCCTGGCTGCTCCAAGGTGCTGAACTAGGACTGATCTAGCCACTACAGTTCCCCTGTTCCACCAGTTGCCCCAGAGGGGCAGAACTAGGACTGATCCGGCTGCTGCCAGTATTCTGCCCACTCCCCCGGTTGCGGGGCAGGATGAACGAGGTCTAACCCAGCCATGCACACTCCCATGCAGCTGCTGCTGTTCCACTGCACCCTGGCTGCCCCAGCACCCGAGAACTGGGAGAAGACAACAGACACGCTCTGCCTGTCTCTCTGGGCAACCAGAAGAAGCCACCAACTGAATGGGTCTGATAAGGCCTCAAAACAAGGTAAACTCAGCATGGAGCGGAACCAGCGGAAAAACTCTGGAAACTCAAATAACCAGAGTAGATCAACTCCTCCAAGGGAAAATGGGGAAGACACAATTGAAGACCCCATACACAAGCAAATGGCTGGGATGTCAGAAATCGAGTTCAGAATGTGGATAGCAAATAAGATTAACAGAATGGAAGAATGGAAGGAATTAGGAGTTCAAGAAATTATTCAAAAGATTTCTCAAGAAATTATTCAAAAGATACCTCAAGAACTCAATGATTTCAAAGTTAAAATGATCAAAGATTTTGAAATACTGAGACAAGAGGTTGCAGCGATCAAAATTCTGAATGACACAGTGGAATTCCCTGTAACAGAGTGCAACAGGCAGAAGAAAGGATCTCTGATAATGAAGACAAAGTTTTGAAGACGCCCAGGAGCGCAAAAATCAAAAGAAATGGAGAGGAAAAACAGATCTCACTCTCAGAGAACTCTCGCATAATTCGAAGAAAACTAATATTCGCCTTTTAGGAATTCCTGAAGGTGATGAAGTACCTTCACAAAACACAGAGGCTCTTCTTCATGAAATTATGAAAGAGAACTTTCCAGACATGACAAGAGATTCTGAAATTCAGATAGCAGATAGTTTCAGAA
>NW_003852587.1:1411969-1418457 GCF_000181295.1 Otolemur garnettii
TCAACAAACTGTGGTATATGTACACCATGGAATACTATGCAGCCATTAAGAAGGATGGAGACTTTACGTCCTTCATGTTCACATGGATGGAGCTGGAGAATGTTCTTCTGAGCAAAATATTACAAGAATGGAGGAAAAATTATTCAATGTACACACCCCTATTATGAAACTAAATTATACCTTTTATATGAAAGCTATAACCTAATAACAGCTTAAGAATATGGGGACGAGGGAGGGAGAGCAGAGGGGGGAATGAGTGGAGGGAGGGGGATTGGAGGGATCACTTCTGAGGTTTATCTTACAGGGGTACAAGTAAATCTTTCTAAGAGTAGAATGTGAACGTTTTAAAACAACAACTGAGAAAATGACATGAAAAAAATTATGCATATTAAAAGATGCTAACTTTAAAATGATACCCCCCAAAAGTGAGGAAAAACCTGAGTTACAGAAAAGAAACTCAAATTTATTTAATCAAAAATGAGAATAAAAGTTAGGAAATACAAACACACACACAACAGCACTATGTAATGACTCCCAAAGGGGAAAAGCAGTGGTCCAAGACGGCTTGTTAGTTCAAGAGAAAATAACCCCCCCACACACACATTCACAAATAAACACACATGCAAAAGCACAGACACAATCACACACTCACATACACACAAACAAGAAACCCAGTATTTTTCAGCAATATAATCAATCTACAACAAGCGCAAAACTCAGAATTATTTTACAATCTTCCTTTTTTAATAACAAACATGCCCACCTTGGGTTTACCAATACATATTTTCAGTGGTTTACTATTGACTTCTTTTAAAGATATCAGTGTTACTATCTACCTTCCACCAACCAAAAGAGTTTCAGGTTGGCAGGCTTTAGGTTGGGTGCCTTATTTTCTGTGAAGTTAATAGCGATAGTTCTAAACACTGGCCAGAAAAAGTCTTATTGCCATTTCAACACTCAGCAATAGTTACCGTGATGCCTAAATTGCCCTTTTCTACAAAAAGCTGTTGGCGTCAAAGACAAGGCAGTCACTCTTCATCATAGCTGTCTCAATTCCCTCCCAAATAGACCCAGGAGTTGCTTCCCAAGTTAATCGCCATCTATGACCACTGAGCTCAAGTCGGTAAGTAAAATTTTCCACTTGCTGGGCTGTTCCTAGTAGCTGTAGAATTGCGCAGGATCACTCTTGACCATCGTCATTTTCCTATTTCTGCAAGATCACCATGAAATGCAAGCTAAAACAGGACTGCATCATTACCCAGTCAAAAGTACCATGAACATTATTAATGTTCATAGCAAGGAAAAGTGCAATCTCTCCCTGTAGTGCTGTAGTGGAGTCATGCTGATGCATTATATGGGGCATCACAGCATCCAACGAGCCTTCCCATTGACAGAGAACACCAGGGCATGGACAGGAATAAGGCCTAAAGTCACAGAACTCTTCATAGTCTGCTTTTTCTGCGGGTGGCAGAGTTGTTCCACACCCAGAAGAGGTGTATTTACACGGAAACATAAGGGAATTGGCCACTTTCTCCATAACCAAGTTGCAAATGGATCCCAATGGGCCCTGGCAAGTTGGACAAGAAGTCAGCTTTTGGTGACAGCTGATACAAACAGATGACTACGCTGACACTGATGGAGGGGTGGTAACACATAGTCAAAGCAGACCGGACATCAAAAAGACTCCTCAAGTCACTGCTGAATTCAGTTGTATCAGGCAGGACCGGCTCCCTCTGGGATAGTGGACCCTGTGAGGGACCAGCAGCCTGTGCCCTGTCAGTCTGATGGCTCATTTCTGTGGGCCGAGAGGGCTCCTGGAACCTGGTACTGGATCAAAGGCATGCAGCCTTCAACCCCCACCCCCGGAGCGGGCAGCACTATCACCTTGGCACCCAGACAGAACAGACACTTTGGGTCGTCTCCGCTGCTGGAGAGCATTCCCCTCAATGGCCGGGCTTCCCCCTAACCAGCTAACCACAACGTCATGGCGGTTTGGCACATCCTCGAGCTTGCAGCGCGCTTGCTCCCACTGAGTACCATACACCGTGGTCAAGGCTCTGAAGTGGGGTGGCCTGCGTGCCAGGCTCCTGGCTGCTGTTTTATATAAGAATTAATTATCCAAATTCAGCATGTGTTGTATGTGATTGTCTCCTTAGACTTTTTGCCTTTCCTGGGACCAATATGGGCAACTTGTGTTTCACTAGAAAATTATCCATTGCATCTGTGTTCAAATGTATTTGAATAGAATTCTGCAAACTTTGCACTTAGGAGACTTCAAATTTTCTTTTTATTGAAGACTATGTCATCCTTGTCATTTTAAATTTTGAGCAGTTGTCTTTCTCCCCCTTTGGTTAATTTACCCAGTGACTTTTCATGTTTCTGATATCTACACAAGTAACCTGCCATTCCTCTCATATATGAATTTCACTGTAGTTTTTTTTTTTTTTAATTCAGGTTAATGTGAGAGGGATATGTAAAATCAGGTTACACTATTTGCATTTGTTAGGTAAAGTGCAAGTCATAGTTGAACCCTTCACTCAGGAAGTGTACCATATACCCCTACATTCACCCATAAAGAAAGATGGAGACTTTACTTCTTTTATATTTATGTGGAAGGATCTGGAGAACATCCTCCTAAGTAAAATTTCACTGTAGTTTTATTTTCTAACCCATTTATTTCAACTTCCACCTCTAACTAGTAGTTTTGCCTTCATTTTAGATGCCTACTTTTAGATTACATCGTGGCTTTCTGAATTTAATGTTTAAGTCATTTATTTTTATTTTTAGCGGTGTAAGTAATATTTAAGATGCCTACAATATTTTCTGATCACGGCTGTAGTGGTCTATTCTGATATATTCTGTTTTCGTTATTATTATTCTCATGTAATCCCAGAATGTTAATCTGTTCTTGCCTTTTAGGCACAAAATTTAACAGTCTCAGTAGTAATATGATTTTTCATAATTTTCCTTCTGTCACTTTTGCTCTACAAAATTATATTTTTCCTGTATTACTGGGTACATAAGTATTAATGACTAACAAGTTCCTAGTGAATTTTAGCCATTAGTATTATAAGTGTGCTTTTTCATTTTTACTCTTTCATTATTCTAAATAAAATCCTCAATTCTGCCCTCTTAAATATGAAAATAATAAATTTTGAATTTTTTATCATTGTAATACTCTGGTACATGTTTCATTTTTTTAAAATATATTTTATCATTTGCGATTCATTGAGGGTACAAAGAATTAGGTTACACTGATTGTATTTGTTAAGTGGTGTGCCATACTCTGTGACGACTCCTCCTCTCTCCCAGGTCCCTCATCCCTCTACCACACCCCTTGTTCATCTATTGCCTTCATATTAGAATTGTGTACATTAGATTCTTGTTTCTCCATTCTTGTGATGTTTCACAAAAGAAAGGTGTTCCACCTCCATCAAATGATGCAAAGTCTCCACGTTTTTAATGACTGAATAGTATTCCCTGGTATATATATATAGCACAGCTTGTTAATCCTTTCCTGGGTTGGTGAGCATTTAGACTATGTGCACATTTTGGGGATTATAAATTAAACTGTGATAAACAGCCTAGTGCAAATGTCTTTATGACAGTGGTTCTCAACCTTCCTAACACCACAATGTATTTTCACTGCTACAAAAGAATGACCCACAGGTTGAGAACTGCTGCCTTATGATAAAAAGATGTTTTCTTCTTACTAGGTAGATGCCTAGTAATGGGATTGCAGGATCAAATGGGAAGTGTAATTTGAGTTCTTTGCGGACTCTCCATACTTCCTTCCAAAAAGATTGTATTAGGTTACAGTTCCATCAGCAATGTAAAAGTATTCCCTTCTTTCCACATCCATGCCAGCACCTGCAACTTTGAGACTTTGGGATGTGGGCCATTCTCACTGGGGTTTGGTGATATCTCAGGGTAGTTTTGATTTGCATTTCTTTGATGATTAGGGACAATGAGCATTTTTAGCCAGTCCTCTGTCTTCTATAGAGAAATTTCTATTCATGTCTCTTGCCCAGTGATATATGGGATTGTTGGGGTTTTTCATGTTGATGAATTTGAGTTTTCTATTGATGCTAGTTATCAAGTTTTGTCTGCTTCATAACATGCAAATATCTGTTCCCATTCTGAAGGTTGTCTATTTGATTTTGTTGTCGTTTCCTTAGTTGTAGAGATGCTATTTAACTTAATTAAGTCCCATTTGTTTATTTTTGTTATTGTCACATTTGCCAGAGAAATCTTATTCATGAAATCTTTACCCAGTCCAATATCCTCAAGTGTTTTTCCAACACTTTCTTCAAGGATTTTTGTGCTTTGATGCCTTAGACTTTAATGTTTCTTCCACTTTGACTCAATTTTTGTAAGTGGTGAGAGGTATGGGCCCAGTTTAAGTGTTTTACATGTGGCTATCCATTTCTTCCAACACCATTTATTGAATAGGTGTTCTTCTCCCCAGTGTATGTTCTTGTTTGTTTTATCAAATATCAGGTGGCTGTAAGGTTTTAGTTTCACATCATGGTATTCTATTCAATTCCAAATGTCAATGTTTCCAATTTTGTGCCAATACCATGCTATTTTGATCACTATGGCACTGTAGTATACCCAAATGGTTGGTAGAACAATACCACTGGCTTTTTCTTTATTACTAAGAAGTGCTTTAGATATACAGAGTTTTTTCTGGTTCCATACAAAATGAATAATTCTTTTTTCCAAGTCTTGAAAGTCTGATGTTGGTATTAGGGATGGCATTGAATTTTTGGATTGCTTTGGGAAGTGACGTTTTAAATGTTGATTGTCCCCAGCCATGAGCATAGTATGTTCTTCCATTTATTAATATCTTCCACTGTTCACTTTCTTAGGGTTTTGTAAGAGGTCCCTCGCCTCTTTTGTCATGTACATTCCTAGGTATTTCATTTTCTTTGAAGCTAAGGTGAAGGGGATTGTGTTCTTAATTAGCTTCTCATCTTGGCTGTTTTTGATGTATGTAAAGGCTACTGACTTGTGGACATTTATTTTATATCCTGAGACATTCCTATATTTTTTGATGACCTCCAGGAGTCTTGTGGTTGAGTTTTTGGGGTTCCTGAAGTATAAGATCATATCATCAGTAAAGAGGAAGAATTTGACCTCCTGTGCTCCTATTTGGATGTCCTTTATTTCCTTCTCTTGCCTGATTGTACTAGCTAGAACTTCTAGCACTATGGTGAATAGTCATGGCGATAGAAGACAACCTTGTCTGGTTCCAGTTCTAAGTGAAAAAGCTTTCAGTTTTACTCTATTCAGTAAAATAGTAGCTGTGGGTTTGTCATAGATAGCTTTGATCAGTTTAAGAAATGTGCCACCTATGCCTATACTTTTCAGTGTTTGAATTAGATAAGGATGCTGGATTTGATTGAAAGCTTTTTCTGCATCTATTGAGAGGATCATATGGGCTTTGTTTTTGCATCTATTGATATAGTAAATAATGTTTATGGACTTGTGTATGTTAAACCAGCCTTGCATCCCTGGAATGAAAACTATTTGATCATGATGTATGACTTTTTTGATGAGAAGCTGTAGTCTATTGGCTAGGATTTTGTTGAAAATTTTTGCAACCATACTCATTTGTGAAACTGGTCTGAAGTTCTCCTTTGTAGTTGGATCTTTTCCTACTTTTGGCATCAGGATAATGTTTGCTTTATAAAACATGTTGGGAAAGAGTCCTTCCTCCTCACTTTTTTGAATAATTTCTGCAGTACAGGAATAAGCTTTTCCTTAATGGTTTGATAGAACTCTGGTGTGAAGCCATTCAGACCAGGGCATTATTTTGTTGGAAGATTTATTATTGTTTCTTTAATCTTAGTGCTTGAAATTGGTCTTTTCAGGAGCTCTATTTCTCCCTGGCTAAGTCTGGGGAGAGGGTGTGATTTCAAATATTGGTCCATTTCCTTCACATTGTCAAGTTTCTGGTAGTATTCAGAGATAATCTCTTGTATCTCTGTGGTATCTGTTGTTTTTTCCCCTTTATCATTTCTGATTGAGGTTATGAGAGATTTTGTATTTCTGTTTCTAGTTAATCTGGCCAAAGGTTGAACTATTTTATTTATTTTTTTCAAAAAACCAACTCCTTGTTTCATTAATCTTCTGAATGATTTTTTGTTTTTAATTTCATTGATATCTAACTTAATTTTGGATATTTCTTTTCTTCTTCTGGGTTTACACTTAGATTGTTCTTCTTTTTCCAGTTCCATAAGATGGCTTGTCAGTTTGTTGATGCGCTCTCTTTTTATTTTTCGAATGTAGGCTTCTAAAGCGATAAATTTTCTTCTCAGGACTGCTTTTGGTGTATCCCACAGGTTTGGTAGCTTGTGTCTACATTGTTGTTATGGTCAAGGAAGTTAATTATTTCCTGTTTTATTTTTTCCTGCACCCACCTGTCATTCAGCATAAGGTTGTTTAATTTCAATGTCTTTGTGTGAGATTGAATGTTTTTACTG
>NW_003852587.1:1432247-1433599 GCF_000181295.1 Otolemur garnettii
AATGATTTGACATAATAACTAAGAAAGTTACATGAAGGCTATGTTAACCAGTTTGATGGAAGTGTCTTGGATTGTGTATGAAAACACCACACTGTACCCCCAAAGTGCATCAATGTACACAGTTACCATTCAACAAAAAAAGAAAAAAAAAAAAGATGTCCCATTAAGTTGTAAACTTCCTCTCTTTCTGTTCTCTTGAGGAATGCTTGTAATGCTATAAATTTCCCTCTTAGGACTGCTTTTGCCCTATCCCAGAGGTTCTGGTAACTCGTATCTTCATTATCATTATGTTCTAAAAATTTGGCAGTTTCCTTCTTGATTTCGTCTTTGACCCATCTATCATTCAGCATAAGGTTATTTAGCTTCCATGTTTTTGTATGAGACTGCAAATTCCTGTTGTTACTGAGTTCATCTTTTATTCAATGATGGTCCGAGAAGATGCATGGAATAAATTCTATTCTTTTAAATTTACTGAGGTTGGACTTATGATCTAAAATTTGATCAATTTTGGAGTATGTTCCATGGACTGATAGAAAAATGTGTATTCAGTTTTGTTAGGATGAAAAGTTCTGTAGATGTCTGTTAGGTCCAAAAGTTGAAGAGTTAAATTTAAGTCTAAGATTTCTTTGCTCATCTTTTTTTTGGAGGATCTGTCCAACACTGACAAAGGAATGTTGAAATCTCCCACTATGATGGAGCTGGAAGAGATCAAGTTGCTCATGCCACTTAGAGTCTCTTTTATAAATTGAGGTGCATTCTGGTTGTGTGTATAGATATTGATAATTGAGATCTCATCATACTGAATATTGCCCTTAACAAATATATAGTGGCCATCTTTATCTTTGGTGACTTTTTTTATTTTAAAACCTATTGTATCTGTGAATAATATTGCATCACCTGCTTTTTTCTGCTTTGTATTAGCCTGGAATGTAGATGACCATCCCTCCACCCTGAGTCTATATTTGTCTTTTAAGGTAAAGTGGGATCTTTTATACAACTGATGTCTGGTCTGAGTTTCTGTATCCAATCAGCCAATCAGTTCCTCTTTAGAGGACAATTTAAGCCATTCACGTTGATAGAAATTATTGATAACCTGGTAAAATTTTGGGCTTCGAGGTGTTTGATAGTCCAATAGACATTTTTGATCCTTTTGCCATTATGGAAATTGGAATTTGGTCAAAACTTTCTGAGTGGGTTTACTTTTGTGGTGGAGGATTGCACTGTTCATTATGGAGGATAGGTTTGAGAATTTCCTGGAGAGCTGGTTTAGTTATAGCAAATTTCTTCAATGTGTGAATGTCATTAAAGTATTTAATTTCTCCATCATAGATGAAACTCAGTTTAGCTGGATA